>NC_088710.1:30153269-30495769 GCF_963576615.1 Watersipora subatra | reverse complement strand
TTCGTTGATAACATAACCAACAATCTTAAAGACTTTTATAGTAGTGACAGTGTTGTCCAAAGATTTCTCTATAAAATTAGCCTAAAATTTAACTTTAAATCTTCGTTTGAGAATTTTCAACATAAAAACGAAGATTTTTTGTGCGAGTTCATTAAATGCGTCCGCGTTAAAAAACAAATAATTACTTATGTTGATGAAATTATAGCCATATCCAATTTTGTGATTACACAGATAATTAAAATGCACAAATTATAGACAACGAATTTTCTGTATAGCAGTGCTTGTTAACATGTTGGCAAAATGAAGTATATAACCAAAACAAACGTTCTAGATCGAGATTGAAATTGAAAAAAATAATGTATACATATTAAGCAATATCGGCAAAATGGCTGGCAGTAGGCTGATAGCTAAATTTGTACACGGACGCAAGTGAAAGCTATATAGTGGAAGTGTGGCAATTCATATACAATACAACATTGATTAAGAAATACTTACCTTTTTTATGTAGAAATTTAGTAGGAGAGAACTGCGTTTTCCAGTGACCGCAAAAAACCAACATTCGCGTGACCTTCTCGGTACACGTTGGCAGTAAAAATTAATTGCATGTAAATTACTACTCATTAATTTATTTTATTTAATGATTAGTACATTTGTATAGCTGTATAGGCAGCCGAACTCAGGACGGTGCTTTATAACACGGCAGCAAATTTACTGTTTCAAACGCGCCAGTGTCGTTGGGCGCCGTAAAGAGGCACGCGCTAACCGAAGGTGATGTGATTTTTTGTAAAACTGATGAATAGGTAGGTTATGTATAGATGCGTGTATTAACCGTCGATTCCCGTTAACGCGCCCTAGATACCTAGTAACAGGTAATAGTCCAAAAAGTACGGTACTCTATAAGGCGGACACTCAATCACACAGATACACAGACAACGATTGCCGTTTATATAGTACTAACATACGAATAAAAAAGATTGGACAAAATAAATGAAAATTCCCCTGGTTTGGGTTGACGTGATGATAGTCGAATTTCAGAGTTAAAACAACTACAGCTTCAAGAAAGTATCCAAAGCATAAATTCGATCTTCAGTCTTCGACTTCATTTATGACTTTGGCCACAGTGGGATTGGTAACCCTAAAGTGATTTGATAAGCAATTAGAATTGTCTTCAGTGGCAGTGTATAAAATAAACAGCTCTAGAGAAGACATTGTTTAAACCGTTGTCAAACTATCAGTTTTTAAATTATTTGTTAAAACACTGACAATAACACAATCGATATAGATTAAAAGTATATAGGTTTGAGATGCGCTTGACAGACGAGTCTTTTGTTTTGAGTCTGTCCTAAGATTTGATATTTATAAGCACTGGAATCTAAATAAACACCAATCTATCTGAATCTGATGAATCTTGCTCTGTCTATGCTTGTCTTTTTCAAAACTTTGAAATTAAAGTTATTGAGATAAGTCAATAGTCTATTAGTCTAACAAGTTTTGCGTAGAACAATTTTTGCCTGACTGCCTGATTCTTTTTTGAATATAAACAACTTATTTTTTAAATAAAATCATATTAAACAAAATAGTTGTTACTCGATTCATGGAAGAGTGCAGGATAAAGGTGACATAAATGGTGCTACATGTATGTCCAACAAAGAGTTAAAGGTTGACTTGCAACAAAATTCACATTACAGTTTTTTGATATCAAAAGATTCACCATGTCCTGCTCTGTTGTGTTGTAGGTGCAAAATATGCGGGAATGTGATTACAAGCTCTTAAAAGCTAAAAGCGAACAGTTAATTGCAGCCACACGAGATCGCCGTAGTTTGGATTCTCTTTCCAAAACGGCTCAAATTTGATGTAGTTGTGGTAGATGGCTTCTGTTTACACTTTCATGCAACCTATTTGACGAAATATTTTCACAAATATTCTTCATGCATACAATAAAACCATGTCTATTGTTCTTATGCGTCTGTTTTATTGTCAATGTAATGATGTCACTTTTAGCAGTGATATCATATAATTTGTCGCAAAAAATTCATTTAAATTTTTAATTTTACCTCGAAAGAGTATATATCATTGTCTAATAATCATGACAAGCCTGTTGATCATCTGTGGTAATTGGATAATGCTGCAAAAATTATTTGCGAAGTATTCGGTCACATGATCAGATTAGGACTTGACGATTAGATCAAGCTGCAACGAAACTGTCAAGTAGCGAGCATCTATATTTGATACAGGGTCTTCGGTAAAACGCGAAATGTTTTTCATAAACTAGTGCTACAATAAGTTTTATATTGAGCTTTTTATTGGCCTTTCAATTCACGTAAGACCATCACGTGACAAGACAATAACCAAACTGTAATGACTACGTCAGATGAATAAACAGATTCCAATCTACGACGGCTTTTTGTTTTTCAACTTTTAAGTGCTTTTAATCGCTTTTCCACATACTTGGCACGTAGAACACAACAGAGTAAAACATGGTGAATCTTTTGATACCAAATAACTGTAATGGTAATATTGTTGCAAGTCAACCTTTAAAGCAGAACATTTATTGACAATCTCTAGAATACGCTAATTTAAATACTGTCATTTCACAGACAGAACTCAATTAGTTTTTTTTCTAACTAACAATCGTAATGCATTAGTAAAAAGTTTAAGCATGATATTTATCCATTGGTTTTGCACACAGATCTAGTGGAGCCAATGTTGCCATTTAAAAGATTCAGATTTTTGCCTGTCTATAGAACACATACTTAGTGACTGTAAACCTTCATTTGCTACATCAAGAACTTCAGCATATTTTTGATATTAACGATATATTTCTTCCTAAAACTAGCTATAAAACAAACTATAGTTTATAATAAAACAGCTTCGATCATCTTTTTTGTTGTTTTCTTTTCTTCTCTTACCAAGCAGAAGCGCAGCTATTCTTTATATAGTTGCAGCGTTTAGCTCCTCGTACTTCTTTGGAAAATTGGCCAAGATATCTTTATTGTACCGGCCCAACCAATTATCTACGCAGCTCGGTCATTTGCCTGGCTGGCTCTGTTGGTGATCCAATGTGTTTCTACCACAGTTTACATATCATGCTGATGTTTGGATAGGACGGGTCATTAACAGCTTATAACCATATATTGAAAATGATTTTTGTCCAAATTATCAACCCATACATTTTTGCTGTCAAGGCACCAAACATTTCGTGCATCAATATCATAAACTCATGCCAAACTTTTCAGATTTTTTTTGGTCCCATCATAGTAGTTGTTTTGGCATTTTTACCAACATTTGTTATTTAGACACTGTACTGGATTAGAGCTGAGATGATTAGCAACAGTCCTTATATGTATGACACTTTACTCTGTAATCAATAAAGCGAGAAAAGTAATAAAAGTTAGTTATAACAATCTATAAATGAAAGCATACAAACATTCATGCTAAAACTGACAATGACTTATCATCTTGATTATTAAAAGAAACTAAACTGTCATGATTACACCAAAATCAGGAGAAAAAAAATAAGCTGTTTTACACTATGTGTTTACTTACAATAAAGTTCCCAATTGCTCTCGCACCAGTATATTAAAAGAGTTGAAGTTTATAAAACACTCATGCTGATTAAAAGTAAAATATAGCACTGTGCAGGACAACTTGCTTTCTGTATGTCTCACATTTAACTGCCCTACCGTAATTAACGCAAAGCTTGCTATGGCTAACACCCAAAAGCTAAAAGATTAGAAAATGTTGCTATATTCTTGGTTACAAATGAAACAAAGATAAACCCATAATAGAAATGCCTATTATATACTAATACACCGGAGGGCTAGACTTTACCAAGATATAGCAAAAATTCAGGTAGCAAGATGCCAGTTGCAAACCCCTTGACCTGAAACCTGAATTAATGGAAATAAAGCCCATGTCAGAGATGTCAGTCAAATATGCAATAAATAGAAGTTCGTCCAATCTAGTTCAAGGGGAAAAAGGTTAATCACATGCAAATGTTAGGGATAACTACACATCAGTACTTAAAGTTGAGACTTAGACGCTTAGCTAACGATACTTCTACGGCTCATTTATGGGAACCAGCAAGGCTATCCAGTGTACATCTCTTGTTATTGTTACACTACCTGCTCCTTTGTACTTATTAATCTTCTCACCAACTCTGAAATCTTATAAGTCAACTCTACCTTCCTCACCTTTAAATCTTGTCCACGAAAATCTGTCTTTACCTGAGCCACATAATACCTTCCTCTAAATGAGTTACTATTTGCAACCAGTACCACATCTCCGTCCCTGAAGTCTCTACTACCTTCCTGCCATTTAGGCTGAAAGACCATTGTAAAAACATACAAATCACTCCAATGCTTCTAAAGAGTTTGAGACACACGTTCTATAAGCTGAAGTGTTTGCTTTGTAGTCTGAACATCTTTCCAGTTACTTGGATTTCTGGACATTGATCTTCCCAACAATAAACAGTTGGGAGTTAGAATTGTAATGATCGAATCATCACCAGATATTACGTATGTCTGGATCTTTGCTTGCGTCCATATTCTTCCATAAAAACCTGTGGCAGTGCATTTCTATAGGCTCTAGGAAGATTGAATTATACATCTTTCCAATGTCCCCAGTAACTGACACCTCATTCTCACTCCATCTCAACAAAACTCTCAACAAGTTGTTCATATAACAATCAGGTCCTTTCGCTAAAGCATTATTGAGTGAAGCACCATGAAAGGCCTGGTTAGAGCTAAACACCATTCAGACAGGTGTGGAACTGGACTTGGGATACTTCACGGCCAAATGAGGCAAGTAGAATACAAGACCTTTACACCGCTGTATCTCCTCTTGAGTAAGCTTCTTGGCAACACTATGTGAAGCCATAGCTTGTATTTGCTCTTGATATACCTTGGACCAGGTAGGATCTTTCTCTAGACTACGCTCTGTATTTACCAGAGTGGCTTTTGCTGCTTGGTAGTTGTTTGGCAAACTGGATTAATCAACAATCCAAAGATATTTAGTAGTTCACCTGAGTTCACCTAATTCCTGTTCTTCTTGAAAAGAGTAAGTGTGGCCAGTAACTGGGCACTTGGAACATTTACAATTACCACATTTTGGATTAACTTCTGTGCCCAACTCTTCACCTTCAATAACTCTTTCCATTTTTCATCGTGCTATTATGGATGGTCTTTCGAACAGCATACGAGAAGCAGTAGGCGTAAACACAAAAAAGCTCTGCACGCTATTTCCTCTATCACTAACTACACCAAGCAAATTGTTGAGCCTGGTCTTCTCCCTAAGCAAAGGATGGGAACCCTGGAGACACATTCCAAACTCACCTTCCATAATGCTTAGATTAGTTCCTGCTTTAGCGGCCTCTCTCTTAGGATGGAATCTAAAATAATCATTTCCTAGTAAAATGTCTACTCTCTATTTCACCTCCGAAAGCATAGGGCAAACAGGCTGAGGACTGTGGACGGGCTGAGCAGGCCCGCCACAGCAGGCCTGCCTATCCGCCAGGCAGGCGCTAAGCTAGCTCAACGCACTTAGGGTAGAGGAAAGGACGTCACTTCAGGAGCATGCTATGGAGGTTGAGCGATTGGTACGGGGACCTGCTGAATTGACACAAAAATAGTATGGTTATGGAGACCTTCTACATATCACTAAGGGACCCTGCCCTGCAACGACATCTGTTTGCTGTACATACGCCCATGCTGGCTGACGCTGTAAGGACCAGGAACGACTACCTTCAGATCCAAGGAGGCGAGCGTAAATCCACCACGCTGGCCGAGATAGTGGGATGGAATCCAGCTAGCCATACCCTCCTGCAGACACAGCGCAGCCAAGCCCGGTTATTGGCACAAGACACCTAGGAGTGGATGAGGGCTGTTGAGACAAGCAGACCGTTTTACGGCAAAGACACTTGGAGAGCCTGGAGCGCCAGTTACCGCTGGAGGAGGTGGAGCGCCTCCGCTATGGAACCTGCCAACATGAAGTCCTGGCTCAATTGGTGCTCCCTCAAAGCATAAATTGGAGACCTTAGTTGCCAATGGAGGGGAGTGTGTGGTGGATGGAGTCTACTTACATTTAGCCAAGCTCAAAGCCAAGCCAGAGCCGTGCCGAGTCAAGACCGGGCCAAGCCTTGCCAGGTCTAGCCAAGTAGAACGGAGGCGGACCTTACTAGCTATATAAGCTCGAATATTTGTTTAGAAGAGCAGAGCTGTTTTGAGCCAGTTCATTGCCTGTTACGTGCCTGTTACATTATTGTACAACTTATGAACTAATCAGAAAATATATGTATAAACTCATGCACCGAGTCTTGTACTAGTGGAGGGAAGTGAAGGTCGCACAAAACATTCACACAACGTTGCCCCAGAGTTTGATGAGTTCTTTTTCTAGTGCAAAAAAGATTTCTTCAACTCTGTTGGCCGAGTTACGTGAGCAACGCTGCCCCCAAGTTTGGTGGTTTTTTCAGTGTAAGAGAGATTTCCCTGAGATCGGTAAGCGGTGCTGCATAAGCAGGGCTGTCCGGGATTTGGCGAGTTTTTCTAAGTGAAATAAGTACATTATTTCAAGTTATTCACAACTTTCTCTGTTAGCTACTCTGCATTAGTTTCAATTCGGTTGGTGGTAGTTTTGCGGGAGAGCTGCATTCCCTGTATAGCTTCATGGATATCTTTTTGTCAGGAAATAGTGTTTTAACATTGTTCAGCATACATTCTTTAATAGTCTCACTTTCACTATACGGAGCCATGGCTTTACCAAGAATGTGAGCTACTTGGTAACTAGCAGGCAGAGCATCTTTTCTGAATAGAAGTTGCAGATCTCATCATATTCATCTGACCACGCACTTGCTGTAACAACTTCTGTAGATGCTCCTTTCTTCTGACAGTTCCAGTTTGATATCTTTCATCATAGTCTGAGTGGTTTGTGTTGTAATGTCAGGCAAAGTTTGATTGCTTGTTTATAAATATTGTTTTAGAACAGATTTCACACACTGGTTTATTTGCTACTTCATGGAAGAAGAATTTTTCAGTTCATTCTATATTGATTGATCTGTTTTTCCTGTCCACTGATGTCGGAGCCGTGTTGTCAAGTGTCTCGGGTTATATTCCAAAAGTAAAAGCTAGGCAGTGTATATTGTGGTGAAATTTTTAGGCAATCTAGGGAATTCCCCAGAACAAATGTATGATTGATAACCAGTAACTCATGTAAGGAATTTCAAATTTCCGATAGAAAACTTCCCTATTTGGAAAAAGGAAAATAGTTAAGCAACCTTGTCTATATTGGTGCTACTACATTTACAAATTAAAATGTTTGTACACATATTAAATTTTATTATAATAAAGTGATTTGTCACCAAACCTATGCTGCCCTAATCAGAATGTATATACATGTAAAATTTTTTACTTATCTTAAGCATCAAAAGACCCACTGAAAAATTGGCGAAGGGTCACAGGTGGCCCAGGGGCCCCAGTTGCCCACACCTGGTCTAGACTAATAGAAATCCTGCAAAAAAAATTGACAATTGACTTGAACCGAAAAATTAATGAATTTTGTAGTATATACTAATCTTACAGTAGTATAATAAAGTAGCCGTCACAATTATGTGGGGTATTCAAAGGCAATGATAGAATTATTTAGTAACAAATCTAACTACTGTAGAAATATGAAAAAAACATCAAAAGTCATGTTCTTGTTTTTTTATGAGCAAATCCACCACAAATGCATATAAATTCATAATTATATTTCTGTGAGTATGTATAGTTTGTGAGGTTTTTTTAAAACACACATAGCTGATGATGTAGGTTTTATACATGCAAAATTTTACAAAAGTTGCCAACGTTACAGTTTGAATGTGGGAATTGAACTTCATTATAGTTTTTGTAAACATCTTAGAATAAGACTTAACTATTCTTTACAGACATATACATACTTGCAATCCATTCTACCTACAAATCCTACAGAACACAAAGTAACGCTTTTAAAAATATTTTCCTTCATACAAAGTATTTTCATTGATACTCTGCTCAAAACTTACCACCTATTTTATTGTTCAAATAAAATATTTTATTATATGTATAAATATTAAGTAGGACTTATAAGTATATAGTACAGTGAAACTCGGCTAACTCGACCTTCACGGGACCGAAAGAAAGTGTTCGAGTTATCAGAGAGTTTGAATTATGAAAACACTGTCACAAGTGCATGTATTATTTTATTTATCAGTACATATACAAACTATATATAAATCAAAAGCATTGAATGCTTGTTGCAAGTTAAGGGACCTCTTATGTAATGTTTTAACAATTTTTATCAGAAAGTATAAATATTTTCCTATTACTTGAGATTCGTTCGTTTGTTTTAGGTGATGTGACTGCCAGGACGTTTTCACATCAAAGTAGGCAAAACCTGATCGCGGTTGAAACTCTCAGAAAAAAGACTTACTTTTCTTTTCAACGTTTTAACAAAAACCAGTTTTGCCGATTTTTTTGAAAGGTTTATCTGAAGGTTACCTCGCTTCTACATGCTTGCGGAGGGCTATCCCCCAAGCGGATGTTTGGTAAAATTTGATTTTTTGCAAACGTTTAGAAAAGTCGTTAACAAAAATGTGTTGCCGATACCGGTAATAATGACGCCTAAGAACTACTAAAGTTATGTTTATCTCTATGGCTTGCAATAAAGTTATATTCTAAAGCAATAACAACCGTCTCGGTAGCCATTGGGCAAAAAACTGTTCGAGTTTTCGAAGTTAAGGTCGAGTCATCTAAAGCAATTTATCGTTGCGTGGGAACGGACCAAACAAATCCGTTCGAGTTAACCATGTGTTTGAGCAATCCGAGGGAGAATTATCCGAGTTTCACTGTACTTATAAAGATTGCAAAGAACATTGTTGAAATAGTAGACCAATTTAGTTAGGAAAATTATTGACAAAATGTGTGACAACGCTGAAATCATTACTCCGTAAAGTTCTCACAATAATTTTTTTCGATTACAGAAAACACTTTCATCTTAAATACTGACTAAAAACCTTCTAAATAGTTGATGTTATACTTTCTTATACTGCTAGTTACTGTTGTAAAACTTTGTTGAGAATCAGTTAGCAGCATAATACCAATATCTTAAACACTCTTGATGTAAACAACTATTATGTAGTGATATACAAAATATTGACAAACTGTTTTTCTCCACACCTGATATGCTGCCATTATTAAATTCATGATTTTAAAACTCTGCTACTACTAACAATAATTTCTGTCTTAATGAAGACATTATGCCCTTGAGTAATGAGTATAAGTCATCATAACATTTAGTAACTATTTTAGTTACTATAGAAACTTTGTTTAAGATACACTTCCAATATGATAAAAAGATCCTAGTCCCTGTTAGCACAAATCATGATAATTCAAGGGCATTCAAGTATTATCTGCATGAGTTGTTTGTTATAAAGTTATCTGGACATTATATATTATTCATGCATTATTCGTATATGCACCGGTATCATGACAAGACTTAGAACTTTGGAACGCTTGAGAAAACTTTTACACACATGTTAGCTAAACTCTATTGAGGGTGAGAGAGACAAAGAAAGAAAAAATGTAGCAATGTAAAAACTATATAATTACACAAATGGTTTATAAACTGTCTCTCCTTGTCAAACTAGAGTTTGCTATCTGTTGCTATTGGTACATTATCAAAACCTTTTGGGTCGGGTATAATGTTTGAGCAAAACCGTGTTTGGTCGGAACTGCACTTTTCTTACTGGCTCTTCATCAGAAATTTAAAACTATATTTACAATGAACTAACAGAGGGAACACTCAAATTGATTTCAACTGTTTAAAAACATTGCGTAAATTTTCTCATTTGATGAGAATTAATTGATTACTTGATTTCAGTTATTGTTGAAGTTGGATAATTAAATGATGTTTTGTATTGTCTGACTAGCTAGCTTTTTTCATCATTGAGGGTCAACATTAAAGAATTTATAAAAAGTTAGTGTAAATATAGTAAAACCTTCTTACATAAGCTGTTCTAAATTAGTCATATATACCATGCAAAATTATATACAAAGATTTTTAAACTTGTTTTTGATTTCACAAAAAAGATTCATCAGCACTAAAAATATTTTTTTGTCAATTTTGAAGTATGAACATTTGAAGATTTTTTCTATTTTTTGGTTCTGTAAAATCTCTTCCCAAACCGAGTATATCAAAAAAGAGGTAAGACAATTCATATTTAATTATGAAGTTGTTGAGGTAAAAGGTAATGATTAGAATGAAAAAACTTATTTTCAAATTATGACAGGGTGTGAAAAGGGATAGTTAGGCCTGAGTAACAATTTCAGTTTTTTTTCAGTTAGAACTCTATGTAAGTTTAGAAGAATATCATATCATAGTTTATATTATATTTAATTATTACATGATTTACACCAAGATAACTGTATGGTACCTAAAATTTACTTTTCATTTTTTTATTAATGTTTAATTAGTAATTTTCAGTTTGATAAATTATTTTGGTTAAATTTAATTTATATATAATAGTTGAAAACACATTATAATCAATACTTTCTTTTCACTGTTCACTTATAACAATGCCAACATAGACCTTGTAGTACAAGTATTCTGTGTGAAAGTGTACCAAAGGCACTAGCTGATCTTTTTGGGTTTTATCATCTGAAGATGCAAATGCACCGACATAACTTTAAATTTTTGGCTTTTTAATATCATCTATAATTTATCTAGTTATGAACAATTGCAATGAGAGTTAAATCAGTTTTATTGTAATCTTACTCTCGGTCTACCACTACTTTATTTTTGTACTAATCTGGTTTTAGTCATAATTTACTTTCTATTTGTGCTTGTTGCTGTAGCTACAGTTGTTTAAATAACCCAGCACTTTAGCATGTCTTAAAAATGGATAGTTCAGCTCGTAACATTGTATTGTTTTGTGCCCCAAAAGTAATATGAGTAAATTAGCTTAATGTTTATTTCAACTGTCCAGCAATGTTTTTTTCCAATATTTAAAACGTCACCCCTGCTGAGTTTTAAAATTAGTAAAGGCCACGAAATATTATATTAGATAAGTTGTCTATCATAGGAAAATATTCATAAAGGATAAAGACTAGTGGGATGCGAGTTTTTGCTATAATTTAAGAGAATAAAGATTGAGCAAAATACCAATTCATGGGATAGAAAAAATCTGAGCAAAGTTTGGCATTGTTGTGTAGTTGTCTCATCATCATCTTGTGCAGTCTGTTCAATTGTGATTGGTACACTCTTTGGTTTTCAGATCTATATAATAGTGCCTTTAAGACTACAGCTCTGTATATCTTACACTTGGCTCGAGTGTGTGTATGTTTGTTCCTTCCAAAATAGTTCTAAAGTTTTCCAAAGTAGCGACTGACAGTTATAATTTCACTAAGTTCTTTGAAAGTTTTGACAGGTTGGTGCGACAGTACTCATGTATTTAAAGTCTGTACAGTTAATGATAAGCTTGCTTACTATCAGGATATCCACGCGATCTGGTACTAGATGTAGAAACTTTAGAGGTTGATAAATACATTCCGTTTTTTGATGTTTATTGTTGTAGTAATGAAGCTGTCTGTTCACCCACAAAGGTGCTAGAAAGTTGATAGGCATAGGAAATGGTGGAAGAAATGGCAACATCCATTAAAACTACAATTTTATGAACATTTCTATATGAACACTGAAACATCAAAATGCATTTTTGACATATGTAAACTTAAATTATCGGAAAATAGGAAACGGTAAAATTCATTAAAATTACATATTTAATGAATAATTCAATATAAACACTATAACATCATAATGCTTTTTTGATGTTTTGACATTTACATTTTGACATATGTAAACTTAAATTATAGCATTTTTCTAAGAAATGACTGGTATTAAAGGCAGATCACATGAAAGTTAGTCGGTTGCGAATGAGTTAATAGATATTTTGTATTTAGTGCCTCATAGAGTTATTAACTTGTAGTCTACCAGTAGTTAATAACTTGTAGTTATCAACTATTAGTTTGCCAAGTTTTATTGAGACTATGTGTAATTAATAGCTACATTAGTAGCTGTATTACTTGTGGTAAGAATTCATTTTTTTTGGAAATTAGCCTATCGCTTACGATTTTGTTCTATTTATTTAAATGTATCAAGAGTTTCGTGATTCGGTAGAGGTCAGACAACTTCTGTAAAAAATTGTGCAGTAATAAACAGTCAAATTAGAAATATTTTACTCAGGTTTGTTCTCTTTAATGATTTTTTGCTGTTTCTAAAGCAATGTTAAAACTTACTGAATTATCAGGTAAACTATACTGTTATTCTTGTTACATAGAATGTTTTCATAACTTGAGAAAAAAAGAAATTTCAGACCATCAGAAGAACCAAGACAATTTATTGTATGCTTTTGTCTATTTTTGTTTGTGAAGTTAATCAATATATTGTTTTTGGATTCAGATATTTTATTGTCTCAGAATAAGTAAGCACATGGTTATGAGGAGTTCTATGGTGAGTATTTCTTGTGCAAAATATTTTAGCATGGGTTATTTTTAGCTTTAATATAGCTGTGTCTGTCGCCTCACTAAAAACTTTAGGAAGAAGGTTTGCTCCGCACAGGAATGAAATCTGAATATTTAGATTCCAGCTAATCATGATATCCTCAGCACCATTCAACCAACCACCTCTCCTCATCTAGAAATATTTGAAGAAATAGTTATTACACATAACAATCTCTTACGTTCCAAGGGACTGCCAGTATAATAGCATTAAGATAATTTTGAGACATCACTTTTGTTTCATGGTTCACATGCTAATTTAAATCAGCTCTCTTTAGCTCTCAAACACAGTTAAAAATTAAAGCAAAATGTTGAAAACCTTTGATAGTTTATCGATTGCTAGACATTTGTAGCTCATTTATATGATTTTTTAAATAAAAAGTTGATGATAATGACTTGATTGGTTAAAGAAAGGTTTTTACTGTGAAGCTGTGTATCACTGCTGTGTTTAAACCATATTTGTATCTTTCAGCAAATTTAATAAAATTAAGGCTAAGGATATGAACATTTCATGAGAGAAAAATTTGTTTAATATAAATTATTTGCAGCTTGGGCTCTCTGAAATCGCTGAGAAAGTTGGATCTCTCTATTAATTCCATTGAAGTGCTCCCTGAGTCTATCACTGCATTGAGTTCACTTGAAGAGCTGAACCTATCAGAATGCAACATAAGTCAACTTCCAGAAAGGTAAATACACACATCGTTTGTATGAAATTCTTCTATGAACTTTTTCTATCTATTTATGAGCAGCCATGTTAACTTGCTGGTAATTCAACATTAAATATTATAAGTGGGTTACTTTACCCTAAAACTGTGTTAAAATAGAATCCAAGTGTAGTAATTATCCGAAACATTTATGAAGTTTGTGCTTTTTCTGATACGCACCTTTCTTAGTCTAACATATTAGATTATAATTACTATTATTAATCTAAAGTATTAATATAGTTATTGCTGTCTTATTCAGATTACTTAAACCTTGAGTAGTCTGAACTAATTTTAATGAGCACTGGGTTTTCATTAAAACAGATGTTAGTGATTACAAATGGACATCTCTAAACCGATCAAACCGTAATTGACAGCAACAAAAATGGGATAATTTTTTCTATGAATATTTAATTTCTGTTAGTTATTAAATAAGGTAATGCACACTATGATACTTTCTAAAAGCAGAGGACCAAATTTGTTTTCTTTTTTACATCTGCAGTGGTCCAACCTTTCTCTAAACTTCTGACAGCAGTATTAAATGTTCTTCCTTACCTATCACACGGCTGAGTTCTTTATATTTCCTAAAGATAGCGTGGAGCGAGAAAACCCAATAATATTAGTAATTAAATTGTTCGCCAACTTTAAAAAGAACTAGAAAATTTATAGGGGTAGGAAAGAGTGGATGAATTTAATATCAAAGTTCATTAAAGATACAATTTTAATGGATATATAAATATGAACACTAAACATGAAATTGCCTGCTAGAATTCTGGATAGTTCTAAGCACGTTGATATCTCTATATGTTGTAGGTTTTTAAAATAGCGAGATACTCAACATTTTATGCATGGTGCGAGCTCAAATTAAATTATTTTTAAAATATTTGTTTTTTAAAAATTACTTATATGTTGGTTGGGAGGACTAATAAAACCTTGTCATTCATGCAGAAAATTATATGTAAAAATACGGATAATTACCTTAAATATTTTCATGGTGGCGCTAGTTAATAATCACCTTTATTATATTGACATATACTAATAAATAATACATATAATTTCACATGTAGAATATATTTACTTTCGGCTGACCTGAAAAAACCAAAGTATCATTCTCAAAGACACAGCTGTCTGTCAGCTACAACTCTTTTAGTTTGAAGGTAAATTATATCACCCTGTGCTTATGTTACATGTATTTATCCCATGGTTTTCAAAAGATGACAGGATAAATTTTATATTCATTTATTTGATATTTTCATATCTTTGCAGCCTCATAAAGACTTTTCCGAAACAATAAAAGTGTGTTTCAAAGTAAGCTGCAATAACTGTTATTTTGTTCAAATAAAACAAAAGTGTCTGCTAGGCGAGGCTGTGCAGAACGCTTGACATCAATGTTATGTCATGATTGGCGCAGGATGAAATAAGCCCAAATTAGTGTACCTCCTACTTTCAAAGCCAAAAAAGAATAGTTAATGATTATTTCTCGGCTTTATTCACATCCAACAGCCGTTACCAGTACCCAATAACTAAGATCAATGCACTAAAGAATTTGCTGCCAGTCTGGGTATCTGTCATCTCTCCGTAGAAATGGGTATGATCCCGTTTCTCGATCCCACTAACGTTTCCATAGTCATTGTAGAAAGGCCAGCCACCATTCTTCCTTTTTTTTGCAAGTGCTAAAGTTGAGCTCCAGGCTACTCTAGCTGACTTTATGATATTGTTGCTCCATAAGTCTTGGTTCTGCCTTTTAACATCCATTCCTAAATGATTTGGTGTAACATTCATCTCTTTGCTCATATCTCTCTTTTTTGCCATCTCACTCTCAGAAAGCTAACAGGACATTATATCTTCTTTAACTCCAACTTTCTATCTTAGGGGCCAACCCACCAGTACAAATCTGGTAGGTCGCATTCATATGATTGTGTCTCTAAGCTAACTAGCTTGCTCAGGAGGCTGACAGCCTTCTTCCACATACTACCTTTTTGGTCCAAGCTGCTATGGTTGTTATCTGATTAGCTGGATTCTTTTCTAACAACAGGTTTGAGTACTGTACCCCCAATTCCTGCCTCATATCTCTGTCGCTGCATGTTGGGAGGGTTTAGGCACTTTTCAGTGGTGATCTGCCATATCAGATCTAGCTATGCCTATTGTGATAGTTTGCGATTGCTCTTGATAGCTACCGCAAGTTTTTGCTTCATGGTTGAATGCCGGCGTGTCCTCTGTGACACTTGTCAGGCAACTTTATTTTTAGAGTTACCCCCTTGCGAGAAAAATAATTTCAAAACATTGTTTGTTATGTTTTTTGCCAACTTCTTTTATCATAATTCAAAAACAATTTGTTTGATTTTTATGATTAATGAATAAAAACTATTAAGAAAGAACTATCAGCAAAATGATACACATATTGACTTAATTTTATTATTATAAATTCATTTTTATAATTATAATTTCACTTTTTCATCATTTGTATTAAAGATCTTTTAGGAAAAATAGCTATTTTTTAAGTCAACTATGTTTGTCATGACTCAAAAACCTTTCTTTGTTCTTTGTGAACTAATCATTATGCAATTAGCAAAAAACTATATATAAAATAAGATAATAATAAAAAGGATTGGAAAAAATAAATAAAAACTCCTTTGTTTGGGTTGAGGTGATGACAGTAGAATGTCAGAGTTATAACAACTATAGATTCAAAAAGATTTTCAAGGCATAAATCCGATCTTCAGTCTTTGACTTCATTCATGACCTTGGCCACAATGGGATTAGTAACCCTAAAGTGTTTTGATAAGCAAGTAGAATTGTCTTCAGTTGCGGTGTATAAAATAAACAGCCGTAGAGGAGGCATTATTTAAACCTTTGTCAAACTAACAAAGTTATTTTGTTAAAACACTGAAAATAACACCATCAATATAAATAACAATTATATAGGTTTGAAATGCGCTTGACAAAAGTATCTTGTTTTAAGTCTGTCTTAAGATTTGATGTATATGAGCGATGGAATCTAAATAAACACCATTGTATCTGAATCTGATGATTCTCGCTCTGTCTATAATTGCTCGTTTTTTACAAAACTTTGAAATTAAAGTTATTGAGATAAGTCAATAGTCTAATACTCTAATATATTTTGCGTAGAACAATTTTTATGTGACTGACTGATTCTTTTCTGAATACAAAAAAAACATGTTTTTAAAATAAAGCTATATTAAACCAAATTGTTATCACTCGATTCACGGAAGAGTGCAGCATAAAGGTGAAGTAAACGGTGCTACATGTATGTCCAACAAAGAGTTAAAACAGAACATTTATTGATCATCTCTAGAATGCGCTAGTTTAAATACTGTCATTTTACAGACAGAACACATTTAGTTTTTTTTCTAACTAACAATCGTAATGCATTAGTAAAAAGTTTAAGCATGATATTTATCCATTGGTTTTGCACACGGATCTAGTAGAGCCAATCTTGCCATTTAAAAGATTCAGATTTTTGCCTGTCTATAGAACACATACTTAGTGACTGTAAACCTTCATTTGCTACATCAAGAACTTCAGCATATTTTTGATATTAACGATATATTTCTTCCTAAAACTAGCTATAAAACGAACAGTGGTTCATAATAAAACAGCTTCGATCATCTTTTTTGTTGTTTTCTTTTCTTCTCTTACCGAGCAGAAGCGCAGCTATTCTTTATATAGTGTAGGTTCATCGATTAGCTCCTCCTACTTCTTTGGAAAATTGGCCAAGATATCTTTATTGTACCGACCTAACCAATTATCTACACAGCTCGGTCATTTGCCTGGCTGGCTCTGTTGGTGATCCAATGTGTTTCTACCACAGTTCACGTCTCATGCTGCTGTTTTGATAAGACGGGTCATTAACAGCTCATAACCATATTTTGAAAATGTTTTTTATCCAAATTATCAACCCATACATTTTCTGTTGAGGCACCAAACATTCTGTGCATCAATATCATAAACTCATGCCAGACTTTTCAGAATTTTTTGTTCCATCATAATTGTATTGGCATTTTTACTAACATTTGTTATTGAGACACACATTGCTATAGTTTGACATTTTTTGCAGATGATTTAACTTTTTCGCTACCGAAATTACTTCCAGCTCTTGCCGAATTTTTTTTTCTATTTACACAAATGGTGACATAACATCACTAATTTTGTGTTAACATGAGAAAGAACAAAGATATTCATATACTTTAGAAAAAAGGTTGTTGAAAAGAAGATATTTTATTAGAAAACAAATGAAAAAATATAATTAATTTCATTAAACAATGACAAAATTTTACAAACTTTACCAACATTATTTTGCCATCAATTTCGAGAGTCATAGTTTGACTGCCACTATAATATTATTCAGTTACTATTACAGTTTTTTACATGAAATACATGTATTAGAAGAGTCAGAATTACTCCTTATACAGTTACTGGAGTCACAATGGCTAAGGGTGTTACAATCTTCTACAGCTATAAACAATTGTGATATCCCTTTTTCACCATAGTTTTTTCGCAGCGAACTTTCTTTCTTGTAATCAATGAGCCACTAGTGAGAAGCTTGCTGATTAGTTTAGTCAATATCGTTAGAAACCAGCTTATTTTTATGAAAACTAGATCTATTAGTTCATCTGATGCGAAAGCTGAGTAATTATAAATAAACTAACGCACTGTTTAAAAGTCGGTGTATCGGCTTCGAGCCACAAAGAGGAGATAACCCGAGCTGATACATTTGCTTGCGGTAGGGAAATAATTAATGTTTTAGTTTATGTGAGTAATTGTTCTTCCAGTCGATATTCATTCATCAATTAACAAATTAATAAACACAGTCACACAATGTTTCAACATCTCCCAATATATAACAGTCCAAACACTTTTAAATATGCTAAAGTGAGATAAAGTACCAGTATATTTTAAGCTATCATTTATTGCCTTAGATGATTATATTATATCTATATTGTTTAACTTTTTTGTTGTGAAGCCTACTAAAATTGGAACTTAAATCGGTTCACTTCTAAATAATTAAATCTGTTTGGCATACAAAACTTGTGTTAGCAGCATTTAGCCACGTTTTTATACATATAAGCTATATTAGAAGGATAATTTCTTTGATAAAATTGCTGATTTGAGCTGGGCATAAGGTAAATTGATAAAGTGTTATGGTTGTTAAGGTTCAGAAGGTTAAAACTTGATAGTAGTCTATATTTAAACAGTTTTAAATTTATGTAAACTGCCAGAAATATAACATGCAAAATACTGATGAATAATATGTAAGCTATAGTAGCCAAAAGTTTAATCAGTTGAAGTGAGAGTAAATCATACCATATATAATTATCACCAACACTACCTTTATTTCTTACATTTCCTAAACCTATATTACTAATATCAAATTAATATAATTATATGATAGTTAATATTCAGTAAATTTTACCAACAATTAGATGAAAAATTTGCAAAATCTTGCTACAGTACTTCATTTGGCCAGAAAGCTATGATTTATATTGGTGTTAAATGCTAATTTTTGTACGAATAAACATCTACAACTTGGTTTTCATGACTACAAGTAGTAGTTAGAGATATGAAATTCAGCATATCAAGTAGGAATTCCTTGTGTAATGTTACTCATTTGAAGTTTCCATAAGAAATATCCAAGCACTATTAATAGTGATTCTTAAAGTAATAGTTTGTGTTGAATTTATACCCTCCAAAATTACTTCATAACTGTTAGTGTTTTTGAGTTAAACTATGAATTAATATTTTCTTACTGTGTTCAAAATATTTCTGATAAAATTCATTGCCAATAGATTTTGGTAGCTCAGTAAGCACTGTTACAACTCTAAATGTGCTGTTAGAATCTCAAAAATAATAACAATTTAAAAAAAATAAACATTATTATTTGTATCAAAAATTACTTATTGTAAAATAGGTACAACATAGCATCTGTTTAATTTAATGCATATGCATAGTCTCGAAATGTTTTTCCATCTGCAAGTGGGAGCAATAGGTAAGTAGAAAATTGAAAAATCTTAAAAGAAATAGAGTTAAACAATTTTAAATTCTCAAAACATAATTTGTTAAGCAGGAGTTGCTGGTAGTTGTTATTATAGCCTTGTAATTCTAACATATTCATAATGGTGTCAGGTCACAACTGCTGCTGATTGTTCATTGTACTACTACCTCTTCTCTCAATAGATTATACAAGATTTATTTGTCATCTATCAAAACATAAATACTACGGAATTTATTTTATAATTTTTGTAGATATGCAAATAGAATCTAATGTTTTTTTTGCAAATTAAATCACTTTCCTTGACACATGATCAACTTTGAACTCTCTTTTTGAGAACATTTTCTACAACAATATAATTAGAGCTTTTATAACAATTTCCAACTTTCAACAAGTGACTCCTTAGTATTTGTAGTTTGTGTTATGTGAATAGCTCATAAATAGGTGTACAAGTTTGCATTATAAACTCAGAGTTCTGTTTTACTTCATGTCCTTTGAATTTTCCGCTTTAACAATAATTAAATCTTTCGCTAACGCAAGCCGATCGGCTCGGGTTACCATATCTTTGTTGCTGGAAGCCGATACATCAGCTTTTACACAATGTGTTAGTTTATCTATGATTATTCAGTTTTCGCTTCAAATAGACCAATAAGAATTGGTCTCCATGAAATCAAGCTTGTTGCTAATGATACAGACCAATCAACAGGCCTCTCACTAACAGCTTCTTGATTATCAAACAGAAAGTTTACCACTGAAAAACCACTGACAAAAAATAATACCCAATCATTTAAGCTGTAGAAGCTTCAAACATTCTTTGCTATTGGGTCTTCAGTCACTCTATATCAAGTGATTCTGTCTTTTCAGTGCATGTATTTCATTTGAAAAAATGTAATAGTGACCGAATATTATGAAGACAGTAAAAATACGACTATCGAAATCGCTGGCAAAGTATTGTTGGTAAAGTTTGTAAAAGTTTGTAAAAGTTTTTACCATTTTAACTCAAGTTAATTTAATATGTTTTCCATTTCCTAAAAATGTATCTTATTTTGAACAACCTTTTTTAAAAATCAAATGGATATTCTCATTCTTTCTCAAGTTATAACAAAATTATGGACGTTATGTCAACATTTGTGTAAATAGAAAAATTAAATTGGATAGATCTAGAAATAAAGTCAGTAGCGAAATTGTTAACAGAGCGGTGGATTTCAGGCTAATCCGCATTTCTGTTTGGTTACATAGAACAATGCTTGGCTATATACTAAACAATATTGTATTAAGAACTACGAACATGTTTATAAACAGCTGAGGCAGGTTAAATGTTCTATTAAATAAATCTGTTGGCTAGAGAGGAATCATAAACTGTGTCTAAATATAACTTCACTTGAGACATGTTTGCTTGTTTTGCTTATTACTTATTTGTAATAGTTCTACTTCTACTTAATTGTACAATGTTTTATTAAGTTTAATATACAAATTATTAAGCCAGAAGTTGTAATTTAGAATATGTAGAAGAAAATTCTATCTGCACCATTCAACTTCATCTCCGTATCTAAGAATAACTGTAGAAATCGTTATTACACACGGCAATCTCTAACGGTACAAGGGGCTGCCAGTCTACTAGCTTTAATATAATTCTCAGACATAACTTTGTTTCATGGTTCACACGCTAATATAAATCAGCTTTCTTTAGTGCCCAAACACAGTTTTAAAAAGTAAAATGTCCGCAACCTTTGATAGTTTAGCAATTGGTAGACATTCGTAGCTCATTTATATGGTCTTTTAAATAAAAAGTTGATGATAAAGAATTGATAGGTTAAAGAAAAGTTCTTACTGCATAGCTGTGTATTACTGCTGTGTTTAAAGCAAATTTGTATCTTTCAGCAATTTTAATAAAACCTAGGTTAATGATATAAACATATCACAAGAGAAAAAATTGTTTAATATAATTCGTTTGCAGCTTGGGCTCTCTGAAGTCGCTGAGAAAGTTGGATCTCAATAGAAATCCTATTGAAGTGCTCCCTGAATCTATCACTGCTTTGAGTTCACTAGAAGAGCTAGGCCTGTTAAAATGCAAGATAAGTCAACTCCCAGAGAGGTAAATATACCCATAGCATATGGACTCCTTCTATGAACAACTTTTACTACTTATTGATGAGCAGCCATGATAAAGTTGCTAGTTATTAAATATTGAGTATTATAAGTGGTTACTTTACCCTAAAACTGTGGTAAAATAGAATCAAAGTGTAGGAATTATCAACAAATTTTATGAAGTTTTATTATTTTTCTCATGAGCACCTTTCTTAATCTAACATATTATATTATTACTATTATTAATCTAAAGTATTATTATTGTTATTGTTGTATTATTCACATAACTTAAACCTTAAGTAGTCTGAACCAATTTTAATCTGCACTGGATTTTCATCAAAATCACTGTTAGTGGTTAAAGATGGACTTCTCTAAACTCATCAAACTGTAACTGGCAGCCAGAAAAAGTGCAAAATTTTCTTACGAAGATTTAATTATTGTTAGGTAATAATATTGAATATGTTAATGCTCACCATAATACTTTCTGATAGCAGTAGGCCAAAATTTGTTTACTTTCCTACAGCAGTGGCCCAACCTTTTTCTAAATTTCTGACAGCAATATTTAAAGTTCTTCCAAACCTATCCCACAGCTGAGTTCTTTATACATACTGAAGAGAGAGTGGACCGACAAAACATAAATATACAATTATCTTAAACATTTTCATAGAGGAGCTAATCAATAATTGCCTGTCTTGTATTGACATATACTAATACGTAATACATATACCTTCATATGTAGAATATATTTATTTTCGACTGACCTGAATAAACAAAAACATCATTCTCAAAAATAGCTGTTCGTCAGCTAGAAGGCCTTTAGCTCGAAGGAAAATTATATCACACTACGCTTATGTTACATATATTTATCCAATGATTTTCAAAAGATGGCCGAATGGAACTTAAAAGTGGTTCTTCATATTTTCAATTTTTTTTTCGTTCATTTCTTGGTTCAAGAAACTATTTGTGCTACTTTACTCTGTAAATAATTTTTCTGAAATCATATAAAACAATATTTTTATTTTACTCTAAACTAATGATGTGCAGTAGCCTCTGTAAGCATTGCAATCAATGCATAGTATGTTGGAGTGCATCACATAATCTTATGTTATATTATCATCTCATGAAGTAAATGCACCATACAGTTTCTATAATCTTTGCTTTTTAATACCACCTAAATTTATTCAAGCAGCAATAATAAAATATGAGTCCTTTTTAATATAAATGTTGAATGGAAATAGGATCTTGGTCCGCACAGAGTATGATTTCAATTGTAGTTCACTTGAAACTACTGTTTTTGTGATAAGTCACACCATAGACACGTTGAAGCTCACTTCTTAACTAAAGTTTCAGCAACCATATGTGACCCCGACCGTCAGAATTTCCAATCGTGCGGTAATTAGATTGTTCACAATAGCACGATAAGCGTGCTTTACGCTATTGTATGACTCACCGTCATATTTTAGTAAACAGTGGTTTATAGTGCATTCAACCCTGCTCTTTCACATGGTCTTGTTTATTTTTGTGTCTGATCAATCATAAAGCCAGAATCGCCATTTAACTATAACCAATGTCGTATAGTTTCACAGAGTCCCGCGACCAACAGAAGCGTATACGGGAGCTCGCTCGATTCCAAACAAACAGGCCACGCTTACTATTATTTATATAGGTTATAATGGAGAAGCCGCAACATTAATCAACAAAAACTACTCCCATCAGCAGTCACTTTAGAATTGATTGTTGTATTATGAACCATTTGAACGAAAACAAAATTTCCTACAAAAAGCTGCTAATAACATTTTTGTAAAAACGTAAAGTAAATGCAAAAAAGAGCGTTATTGACAGCGAGGTATGAATATTCCATTAGAGATCAGTATGTCGATCGGGTTTGTTTGGAATCAAGCGTTGTTGTTTCCGGCTTTTGGTCACGGGACTCTGTGAAACTATACGGCTCTGACTATACCCATATCGGTGGTTGCTATGGAAATTCTTATAACCCAAGATCATAAATATAGGCTCTAACTGCGGGTGTGCACATGTATGTGGCTATTTCCTGTTTTGATGCTTTAAGCTAGAACAAAATAAAACAATCGCAAAATTACGGCTAGTTGTTGCTATTAATTTAGAAGAGTATTTCTACTTAGAATCTGAGTCAGCTGCCTCAGATCATAGTGAAAGCGATAATGAGGGAGGGTTGTGATAACAGGGCAACATTAGAAATACAGCTGCTTGCGCAATATGAGGCTGCTAACGATAATGAGAGTAATAACGATCATTCTAATGAATTAAATCAAATTACCGCCTACCCTAGGACACTTATAATATTTCGCTAATATTTAGTTTCGTGAGTTGCACACAGAGTAAAATTTTGCTGCAACTTAATTTCGTGGCTCTGATGAGTACGAAAATATAGTGATGTGAAAATAAATGAATTGGAAAAAACATTACATTCCTCAGGTCCAGTTCACTAATAAGAAAAAGATTCAATTTGGGAATAGTTCTTATTTGTAAACCACAGGTTGAAATGTGTGGGTGAGATCGACAATTCAATTTGATCACTTGCTGCCATTTGTTTCTTAGACTATCATTGTTGTCTAGGTCCCTCCCACTGTTTTTCACACTCGAATCCCAAGAAGAAAAAAATAGATAGGTAACAACCAACTTCACAACCTAAACTGTATAACCCTTACGCTGCCATAAACACATTTATGCGTTTTCTAGGAGCCACTGCCATAAACACATTTTTGGACTTTCTCAGCAATTGTGTTGTAACGTAATTTTATTATTTGTTGACCACATAACCCACGGTCTTTAAGGGTTTTATTAAATTGACCGTGTTGTCCGAAGATTTCTCTATAAAATCAGCCTAAAACAACGAAGCAATTTTAAACTTTTGTTTGAAAATTTCTAATCTAAAAACGAACATTTTTCTGTGAGTTTATTAACTACCCCGCGCGAGTCATAAAACGGATAATTAGTTGTTGATGACTTAATAGCCAATTTAGACTTTCTATACGGATAATTAAAGTAGAATTTGAAAAAATACTGTATACATATCATGAAGCTATATCGGAAATTTCGGTAAAATAGCTGGCACTAGGCCGGTAACGAATTTGTACATGGTTGGCAGTGAAAGAGATAATGTGGTTGGACCTGATGAGGGTTGATATTGTTTTTGGATGGTAATAAAATTCATCACTACAATAATTATTCTTCAATTTTATGACTTCACCTACCAGACTTTCATCCTCATCAGTTACAAATTCGGTGACTAAACTGATATAATCTTAATTTGCTTTGCCATGCTGCTCAGTCGGTGTATTAGCTATAATGAGTTTACCAGAATTTTCCCATTTATCCCAACCACAGACGAAAATTGCCTGCATTTCTAAGATGACGACTTTATTGTGGATATCAATGAACAAAGTTATTTAACTTCGCGTTTTCACTCGTTCGTTATGATAGTTTAGTTTCGCTCATTAAATTTTTGTGAGAGGTTGACACCGCGAAAACGCGAAAGTTATAGGTGCCGCGAATACATAAGTGTCCTAAGGTATCAAAGATCAGCCTATCACTGCTGATAAAATTTCTATTTTAGCTGTTGACATCAAATTAATAAGTGGGTGCAAATGTAGGGAATTATGCGCTAGTTTTATGTAGTCTTAACAATTAAGCCTCATTAGAACTGTGTATCAAGGATTACCGAAGGAAACATCGGATACGGTTGTGTTGGGACAAATTGCCACTAGCATAACAAACAAACCCCTCCAATGCACTACAATAAATCTCTGCAGCGTACTCGTGTTACACTGTGTGAATGTTAAACTACAAAAAAAGAGCTCTAGATTGAATGGTCACTTGATGAGTTGGGTTGATATTTTCGCATCCTGATGCCCCCTTTTGTCACTTTTACTTGACCTTATAATGACCTTCTGTATAGTTGGACAATTCTGAATGCACTTCCAACACTTTGCTAAGTCGTTGGACTGTCATTATATGCAGTCATAGCAATATAGCTTGATGAGAAGTGCCAAGTTTGAAGCATACCCTTTTAATGAAAAACTCCAAAAAGGTGAGCTTTTAGCCACATATAGTGTTAACCTTACTATGACCCTTGGGAGGTCAACCGTCAATCGAATTGGAATAAAAATGCAACCATCATCTTTTTCAGGGTTTTATTGTGGATAATGCTAGGTTTCATCAAAATAGGTTGAGATTAAGTGGTCGGTTGCTATGGCATTTTGATTTGTAAACAAATACCATGATTTACAGTTCATGAATCACCAACTTTATCCTGCTTAAACTCAAAACAACAGTTTTAGTTCATCACGAGACCTTCTCTACTAGATCTTGCATAACCTGGGCTTAAACTATCCAATTTAAAAAATTAAAAATGCATTAAAATCCTCTGAATTTGCTGATTTTAATTATTTATATAACTCAAAAATTTGGTTTTAGCACGATTGTACATTCTGACTGCCTGGGTCACATATTTAATAATGACTCTACTTGTATACTGTTAGATCACTGCATACTCTTGTCTCATCATTTGAATTTGACCAATAAATCATATTAAACTGGTATATTATACATGTTAATTTACATACAAAATTATTTTGAAATTTTATTTTTAACCCTTAAGAAGTATCAAAGTATTTAAAATGAAAAGGATAATGTAAAAAACTGTCAGAAAGATATAGTATGAAAGACCGACAAATCATGTATAAGCTCTAGTAGTTCAGATGTTGTGTAGTTTATGCTAGAGTATATTATAAGATGCCCATCCATCCTCTCTATCAGGTAGATACTTATTTACCTTTACCTCTCCATGTATTTTCTTAAATACTACTTTCAATGGTCTTTTAGCCAATGCGTGATGATTTTTGATCATATTTAAAGTTATTTATGACGAAATGTGCAGGGACCCACAAAAATATAATTATTACTGTGTATTTCATAAACATACGCAACTCATTGGGACGATTCTAACACATTGTGTCTATGTTGCTTATTTGTATCAGTAACTACTGGACCTCAACACTTTTTGGAGACTTTAATAGGACATTGATGTACTTTTGCTCATATCTCGCCTGATGAGCTTACAATTTGTGTAATCAATTGAAGATTCCCATATAGTAGTTTATAAATAATTGTGTTCTTCTGACCAATAAACACATTTCTGGAAACTTAGATTATTAAATGATGTATTCAATATATCATACTTGTAATATACAAATAATAACAAAAGAATTGGGGTGGTTTTTGGCAATAGGACCAACAGTTCTTCAAATCGGAAAAGGTTGCTTAAATAATTAATGTACACGCTCACATGAATTATTTTAACATTTAAAATGTTTAAATGTTTAAAAACACTCTGCAAATCAAAAAATATTGATTCATAAATCATAAATAGTTGGTTCATACTATTCTTCAGGAACAAAAAAGTGAAGACCTACTTTTCTACTTTCTCAGCTTGTTATGTCGTAGGCTTACCATCTTCATTGAGTTTTAGTTGGTTTCAAGACATGTATATGAATATTGCAGTACAAATTTTCTAATCTTACTACAGCTCATAGACCTATGAACTATACTATAGTTAATAGGTCTATGCTACAGTGATTTAAACTTGGTTTCACTCAAACATTACCCTGATCACAGTGTAGGGTGTGTGAGTTTACATTTTGATATTTTGCTAGAGCAGCCAAGCTAATCCATTAACTTTGCCAGCACAGCACCCTGTTTAGTAGTTAAATTATCAAATCTTTAGTTATATCATCTGATTCATTGCGGGAAGCCAAGCCTAGAAGCAGCAATTTTTTGTTGCTAGGCAAAAAATACCTGTATTACTTTAACCTTTTTTAGAGTTTTGCAGGAAAACGGTTAAGTTCAGCAGTAAACATTATTTTCATTGAAAATATTATGTGAAAAGGTTAAATTTTTATCTGACTATAAGATACAAACATAAATGACGCTAGAACTTCAGTTGTCACACAAAAACAACGGCAGTTTTCGATATTAACAAAATGTTTGTTTCTAACACTAATTACAGCATAAGTAAAGTTGTTAATAATATAGCATATATGACCTCCTTTTATTGCTTTATTATCTTTGTTTCCATAAGTGGAGACGCAGCAAACCTTTATGTAGGTGTGAATATTGGCTCTTCTTATGATTTTGGATAAGTGAGCCAGGTACAACTTTTTGGTACTTTTGCGCTAGACTAGCCATTTCACAGGTTTTAGTCCAGCTGGTCTGCTAGTGATCAAGCTGGCTTATACAATTTTCCTCAATTGATACTTGGGAAGTGTAGTAGTTTGGGTGGGAGCACCTGCTCCATATTTCAATTATGACACCTCATGTTACAGTTTCTTTCTCCGCCATGCCTGCGTTCTAGTCATAAGCTACCTCCTTAGCTGCACTTCAGTGTCGGTTCACACATATAAATCTTACCCAACTGTTATTATTGTTGTTGTTCCTTTTTAATTACGTGACTAGCTGGAATACATCTTAAGACTTTGTTGAAGGTCGTTAGGCTTCAGGTTCAACAACTGCAAGCTGGTCTTTTGGGTTTGTTGTAATTTCTCAGCTGAATACCATATAGTTAGCTTTGTATGAGTGTTCTCCACCTTTTTTCGATGTTGTGTTTTTTGATCTGTAGAAATGTTTCTATATGCAAGGTAATCATTAGCTGGAAAACATGGTAAGATGTGGTGGCCTCTTGTGTTACTTGTAATATAACTACATATACCATACCAGTCTATCCGGTGGTTCAAGCCTATCACCACCTTTCCCACATTTTCTGTGATGAAGTACCTAATGATTAGGTTTGGCCTATCCTATCTGTTTTCTTGTATTGTTTAAACATCAACATGTTTTTATTCCCATCTAAAGCTTTCGACTGATGGTATTTTGATTTGGATCTTTTGAGGCTTGGGGTAGCACAGAAAGACATTGTATGTTCTTACTCAGGACAGCTGTTCTGACATATGTCAACATTTTGCCTAGGTGACCCGGACGCCATGCTTTCCAGGTAGTCAATTCATTTTAAAGTGAGTGAGCACAAAATTTTCCCAGTCACTGGTCCTTCCTTCTAGTTGAGCCCAGTATTTAACTTGTAGCCAACGCAGCTGGAACAGATTTTTTCGACACGGCCTGTGAACTTTCTGTCTGATAATCAGTGAGCTGCTAGTGATAGGTCTGCTGATTAGTTTAGTCAATATCGTTAGAAACCAGCTTATTTTTATGAAAACTAGATCTATTAGTTCATCTGATGCGAAAGCTGAGTAATTATAAATAAACTAACGCACTGTTTAAAAGTCGGTGTATCGGCTTCAAGCCACAAAGAGAAGATAACCCGAGCTGATACATTGGCTTGCGGTAGGGAAATAATTAATGATTTAGTTTATATGAGTAATTGTTCTTCCAGTCGATATTCACTCATCAATTAACAAATTAATAATCACAGTCACACATTGTTTCAACATCTCCCAATACGTAACAGTCCAAACACTTTTAAATATGTGAAAGTGAGATAAAGTACCAGTATATTCTCAGCAGTAATTTATTGCCCTCTATGATTATATTATATATACAATATTTAATAACATATCATATAATGAACAAATAAGAGTAAGTCATTTATGAGAGCAGAACTGTATAATTTATATGATGTAGAATATCATTTAGTTTTATGTTGTGAAACCTAATAGAAATGGAGGTTATATTGGTTCATACCAGAATAATTAAATCTTTTTGGCCTACAAAACTTTGTGTTAGCACCATTTAGCCACGTTTTTATACAAAGAAACCATATTAGAAAGATAATTTGCTTTGATAAACTTTCTGATTGGAGCTGGGCATAAGGTAAATTGATAAATTTTATTTAGCATTTCTTCAATTGAAAAGGGGTCATAAAAGTAAAAAAATAGCACAAAAACATTGAGACAAGTTAAGCAAATGTGTACATCTCTTGTTATCATATTATTTAAGTATAGTTGAATTCCTACCAACTTGTCTAATCGTTCAGTTTTGTAATACTTGGCAAAAACATGTAAAAGATTTAACTTGAAAAACAAACATTTTTAACATAGAGCCTAATTGTTTTCAAAAAGCTTCACAGTTTAACCCGTTTAACCCTGGCCATTTTTTTCAATGTGTGTCAATACCCTTGAACATTTTGTCCAAAGATACAAAGTTTTTAAACTTTTGTTAAATATATCTAATTGCGCTCATAATACAATGATATTAGGTAAAACACTAGTAAAAAGTCGGGCAACTCCATCAAATTTCATCAAACAGTTTAAAACAATATTTCACCAATATTCGGGCTAAAACTATAAAAGTTTGTACGATTTTAAAAACTTGTAAAACCATTTACATTAGTGTCATATTTATCGAGCACATGTTAATCATCATTTCTTGATTCAAAATATACTGGAAATTTATAGTTAATATAATAAAACTATTTATTTCCATCACAATCATTTATTACCTACCAACGAACGAGCGGTCTCGATTTTTTCGCGATATCGTCCTAATAAAGATTTGTTATTATAATGAAGGAAGTAGATAAAGATATTTGAAAACTGTTACAAATGGAAGAGAAATTTTTTGTTTAATATCCTGTGCAAGAATTAATTTGATTAGTTTACACTTTCACTTCGAAACGGTTTTTGTAAACAAAGCCATATGAATGCCGGAGTTCCGGCCGTTAGGGATTTTGACACACCCATGGCGATGCCGGAAAACCGGCTGTTAAGGTTCAAAAAGTTAAAACTTGATAGTATATTTAAACAGTTTTAAATTTATTTAAAATGCCAGAAATATAAAATGCAAAAGACTGATGAATAATATGTAAGTTATAGTAGCCAAAAGTTTATTCAGTTGAAGTGAGAGTAAATTATTCCATATATAATTATCACCAACACTACCTTTATTTCTTATATTTCCTAAACCTATATTACTACTCTCATATCAATATATTTATATGATAGTTAATATTCAGTAAATTTTACCAACAATTGGATGAAATGGTTGCAATGGTTACTTCATTTGGCCAGAAAGCTATGATTTATATTCTTGTTAAATGCTAATTTTTGTACGAATAAACATCTACAACTTGGTTTTCATGACTACAAGTAGTAGTTAGAGGTATAAAATTCAGCATATCAAGTAGGAATTCGTTGTCTAATGTTACTCATTCGAAGTCTCCAAAAGGAATATCTAAGTGCTTTTAATAGTGATTCATAAAGTAATAGTTTGTGTTGAATTTATACCCTCAAAAATTACTTTATAACTGTCAGTGTTTTTGAGTGAAACTATGAATTAATATTTTCTTATGGTGTTCAAAATATTTCTGATAAATTTCAATGTAAATATATTTTGATAGCTCAGTAAACACTGTCACAACTCTAAATGTGCTGTCAGAATCTCAAAAATAATAACAATTTAAAAATAAATAAACATTATTATTTGTATCAAAAAGTATATACTTATTGTAAAATAGGTACAACATAGCATCTGTTTAATTTAATGCATATGCATAGTCTCGAAATGTTTTTCATCTGCAAGTGTGAGCAATAGGTAAATAGAAAATTGAAAATTTTTAAAAGAATTAGAATTAAACAATTTTAAATTCTCAAAACATAATTTGTTAAGCAGGAGTTGCTTGTAGTTGTTATTATAGCCTTGTAATTCTAACATATTCATAAGGGTGTCAGGTCACAGCTGCTGCTGATTGTTCATTGTACCACTATCTCTTCTCTATCAATAGATTATACATGATTTATTTGTCATCTATCAAAACATCATAAAAATATGGAATTTATTTTATAATTTGCGTAGATATGCAAGTAAAATCTAATGTTTTTTTGCAACTTTAGTCACTTACCTTGAACATGATCAACTTTGAACTCTCGTTTTCAGAACATTTTCTACAACAATATAATTAGAGCTTTTATAACGATTTCCAACTTTCAACAAGTGACTCCTTAGTATTTTTAGTATGGGTTATGTGAATAGCTCATAAATAGGTGTACAAGTTTGCATTATAAACTCAGAGTTCAGTTTTTACTTCATGTCCTTTGATTTTTCCGCTTTAAAGGTATAAACACACTAGGCGATATTTAGGGCGATATCGCGCTGCGTGGCGCTAATCTGCGCTAGAATTCACTCAGTGTGCTCATGCAGATCAATAACGTTAGACTTTCTCTACACAACTTTATCGCTAGCGAGATGCATTTCGATTGGTTGGCTTTTACCATAATGCAATTTTATGGCGGGTAATTATTTCTTATCGCTGTTCACCAACCATACAACAGCGACAATTTGCTATTTTGTTACTATTGAAACATCTTTAGAACAAACACTGGATTGTTCATAAGTTTAATAATAGCACTCTCAGTCCTGTACACCATAACAAAAAATTACGAAAATCCGATTTAAAAACCAACATTTGGAGTCAATCGTTGCGCAGGTTGACCATCTTGAGAACGGTAAATATTTTAAGAAACTACTACAAAATAAAATACATGTATGTATGAAATAGTAAAAAATATTACAGTTAAAAATAACATAATCGTTTTTTCTTATGTCTTCTTGTTGTGTAGGCAGTGTACAATCCGTGAAAGTGAGATATGTTTAATAACAAATGCGTAAGTTGTTTACGTTGTCGCCAAGACGGCGCCATATTGACTAACCTAGATTTATTAACAACTCCGAAGAAACTAATGATACAAAATTTTATTGGCAGTTTGTGGGGGTGCCAATTATATCGCTTGCTAGTGAATCGCTCAAGTGTGTTTATGCACACGCCAGCAATATCTCCGCCTTCCTCATGACGCTCGCGATAAAATCGCCTAGTGTGTTTATACCTTAACAATAATTAAATATTTCGCTAACGCAAGCCGATCGGCTCGGGTTACCATCTCTTTGTTGCTAGAAGCCGATACATCAGCTTTTACACAATGTGTTAGTTTATCTATGATTATTCAGCTTTCGCTTCAAATAGACCAATAAGAATCGGTCTCCATGAAATCAAGCTTGTTGCTAATGATACAGACCAATCAACAGGCCTCTCACTAACAGCTTCTTGATTATCAAACATAAAGTTTACCACTGAAAAACCACTGACAAAAATAATACCCAATCATTTAAGCTGTAGAAGCTTCAAACATTATTTGCTATTGGGTCTTCAGTCACTCTATATCAAGTGATTCTGTCTTTTCAGTGCATGTATTTCATTTGAAAAACTGTAATAGTGACCAAATACTATGAAGACAGTAAAAATACGACTATCGAAATCGTTGGCAAAATATTGTTAATAAAGTTTGTAAAAGTTTGTAAAAGTTTTTACCATTTTAACTCAAGTTAATTTAATATGTTTCCCATTTCCTAATAATGTATCTTATTTTGAACAACCTTTTTTAAAAATTAAATGGATATTTTCGTTCTTTCTCAAGTTATAAGAAAATTATGGACGTTATGTCAACATTTGTGTGAATAGAAAAATTAAATTGGATAGATCTAAAATAAAGTCGGTAGCGAAATTGTTAACAGAGCGGTGGGTTTCAGGCTAATCTGCAATTCTGTTTGGTTACATAGAACAATGCTTGGCTGTATACTAAACAATATTGTATTCAAAACTACGAACATGTTTATAAACAGCTGAGGCAGGTTAAATGTTCTTTTAAAGCAATCTGTTGGCTAGAGAGGAATCATAAACTGTGTCTAAATATAACTTCACTTGAGACATGTTTGCTTGTTTTGCTTATTACTTATTTGTAATAATTCAACTTCTACTTAATTTTATAATGTTTTATCAAGTTTAATATACAAATTATTAAGCCAGAAGGTGTAATTTAGAATATGTAGAAGAAAATTCCATCTTCTTCATTCAACCTCCTCTCCATATCTTAGAATAACTGTAGAAATATTTATTACACATTACAATCTCTAAGGGTACGAGAGGCTGCCAGTCTACTAGCTTTAATATAATTCTCAGACATAACTTTGTTTTATGGTTCTCACGCTAATATACTTCAGCTTTCTTTAGTGCCTAAACACAGTTTTGAAAAGTAAAATGTCCGCAACCTTTGATAGTTTAGCAATTGGTAGACATTCATAGCTCATTTATATGGTCTTTTAAATAAAAAGTTGATGATAAAGAATTGATAGGTTAAGGAAAAGTTCTTACTGCATAGCTGTGTATTACTGCTGTGTTTAAAGAAAATTTGTATCTTTCAGCAAAGTTAATAAAACCTAGGTTAATGATATAACCATATCACAAGAGAAAAAATTGTTTAGTATAATTCGTTTGCAGCTTGGGCTCTCTGAAATTGCTGAGAAAGTTGAATCTCTCTGGTAATCCTATTGAAGTGCTTTCTGAATCTATCACTTCATTGAGTTCACTAGAAGAGCTGTACCTGTCAGCATGCAATATAAGTCAACTCCCCGCGAGGTAAATATACCCATAGCATATGGACTCCTTCTATATTGAACAACTTTTACTACTTATTGATGAGCAGCCATGATTAAGTTGCTGGTGATTAAATATTGAATATTATAAGTGGTTACTTTACCCTAAAACTGTGGTAAAATAGAATTAAAGTTTAGTAATTATGAACAACCTTTATGAAGTTTTATTATTTTTCTCATGAGCACCTTTCTTAATCTAACGTATTATATTATTACTATTATTAATCTAAAGTATTAATATTGTTATTGTTGTATTATTCACATAACTTAAACCTTAAATAGTCTGAACCAATTTTAATCTGCACTGGGTTTTCATCAAAATCACTGTTAGTGGTTAAAGATGGACTTCTCTAAACTCATCAAACTGTAACTGGCAGCCAGAAAAAGTGTGAAATTTTCTTACGAAGATTTAATTCTTGTTAGGTAATAATATTGAATATGTTAATGCTCACCATAAAACTTTCTGATAGCAGCAGGCCAAAAGATGTTTACTTTCCTACAGCAGGGGTCCAACCTTTTTCTAATTTTCTGACAGCAATAATTAAAGTTCTTCCAAACCTATCCCACAGCTGAGTTCTTTATACATACTAAAGAGAGAGTGGACCAACAGAACATGAATATGCAATTATCTTAAACATTTTCATAGAGGAGCTAATCATTAATTGCCTGTCTTGTATTGACATATACTAATATGCAATACAAATACCTTCATATGTAGAATATATTTATTTTCGACTGACCTGAATAAACAGAAACAGAAGAAGGCCTTTAGCTCGAAGTTAAATTATATCACACTACGCTTATGTTACATGTATTTATCCAATGATTTTCAAAATATGGCCGGATGGAACTTAAAAGTGGTTCTTCAACTTTTCAATTTTTTGTTTGTTCATTTCTTGGTTCAAGAAACTATTTGTGCTACTTTACTCTGTAAATATTATCTGTGAAATCATATAAAACAATATTTTTATTTTACTCCAAACTAATGATGTGCATTAGCCTCTGTAAGCATTGCAGTCAATGCATAGCATGTTGGAGTGCATCACATAATCTTATGTTATATTATCATCTCATGAAGTAAATGCACCATACAGTTTCTGTAATCTTTGCTTTTTAATACCACCTAAATTTACTCAAGCAGCCATAATAAAATATGAGTCCTTTTTAATATAAATGTTGAATGGAAATAGGATCTTGGTCCGCACAGCGTATGATTTCAATTGTAGTTCACTTGAAACTACTGTTTTTGTGACAAGTCACACCATAGAGACGTTGAAGCTCAGTTCTTAACTAAAGTTTCAGCAACCATATGTGACCCCGGCCGTCAGAATGTCCAATCGCGCGGTAATTAGATTGTTCACAATAACACGATAAGCGTGCTTTACGCTATTGTATGACTCAACGTCACTATTTTAGTAAACCGTGGTTTATAGTGCATTCACCCTGCTCTTTCACATGGTCTTGTTTATTTTTGTATCTGACGAATCATAAAGCCAGAATTGCCATTTAGCTATACCCTGTGTCGTATAGTTTCACAGAGTCCCGCAACCAACAGAAGCATATACGGAAGCTCGCTCGATTCCAAACAAACAGGCCACGCCTACTATTTTTATATAAGTTATAATGGAGAAGCCGCAACATTAATCAACAAAAACTACTCTCATTAACAGTCACCTTAAAATTGATTGTTGTATTATGAACCATTTGAAAGAAAACAAAATTTCCTACAAAAATCTGCTAATAACGTTTCTGTAAAAACGTAAAGTAAATGCAAAAAAGAGCGTTATTGACAGCGAGGTATGAATATTCCATTAGAGATCAGTATGTCGATCAGGTTTGTTTGGAATCAAGCGTTGTTGTTTCCGGCTTTTGGTCACGGGACTCTGTGAAACTATACGGCTCTGACTATACCCATATCGGTGGTTGCTATAGAAATTCTCACTACCCAAGATCATAAATATAGGCTCTAACTGTGGGTGCGTGCATGTATGTGGCTATTTCCTGTTTTGATGCTTTAAGCTAGAACAAAATAAAACAATCGCAAAAATTACGGCTAGTTGTTGCTATTAATTTAGATGAGTATTTCTACTTAGAATCTGAGTCAGCTGCCTCAGATCATAGTGAAAGCGATGATGAGGGAGGGTTGTGATAATAGAGCAACATTAGAAATACAGCTGCATGTGGAATATGAGGCAGCTAACGATAATGCGAGTAATAACGATCATTCTAATGAATTAAATCAAATTACCGCCTACCCTAGGACACTTATATTTCGCTAATGTTTAGTTTCGTAAGTAGCACACTGAGTAAATTTTCGCTGCAACTTAATTTCGCGGCTCTGATGAGTGCGAAAATATAGTGATGTGAAAACAAATAAAGTGGAAAAAACATTACATTCCTCAGGTCCAGTTCAATAATAAGAAAAAAAATCAATTTGAGAATAGTTCGTATTTGTAAACCACAGGTTGAAATGTGTGGGTGAGATCGACAATTCAATTTGATCACTTGCTGCCATTTGTTTCTTAAACTATCAATGACGTCTAGGTCCCTCCCTTAAACTATCAATGACGTCTAGGTCCCTCCCGCCGTGTTTTTCACACTCAAATCCCAAGAAGAAGAAAATAGATAGATAACAACCAACTTCACAACCTAAACTGTATAACCCTTACGCTGCCAAAAAACACATTTATGTGTTTTCTAGGGGCCACTGCCATAAACGCATTTTTGGACTTTCTCAGCAATTGTGTGGTAACCTGATTTTATTATGAGACTTTTTGAGAGTTTTATGAAATTGACTGTGTTGTTCGAAGATTTCTCTATAAAATCAGCCTAAACAACGAAGCAATTTTAAACTTTTGTTTGAGAATTTCTAATCGAAAAACGAACATTTTTCTGTGAGTTCATTAACTACCCCGCGCAAGTCATAAAACAGGTAATTAGTTGTTGATGAATTAATAGCCTATTTAGATTTTTTATACAGATAATTAAAGTAGAACTTGAAAAAATACTGTATACATATCATGAAGCTATATCGGAAGTTTCGGTAAAATGGCCGGCACTAGGCCGGTAACGAATTTGTACATGGTTGGCAGTGAAAGAGATAATGTGGTTGGACCTGATGAGGGTTGATATTGTTTTTAGATGGTTTTTAGAATTTTAGATTTTATGTGAAAAGGTTAAATTTTTATTTGACTATAAGATACAAACATAAATGACGCTAGAACTTCAGTTGTCACACAAAAACAACAGCAGTTTTCGATATTAACAAAATGTTTGTTTCTAACACTAGTTATAGCATAAGTATGCTGTTAATAATATAGCATATATGACCACCTTTTATTGCTTTATTATCTTCGTTTCCATAAGTGGAGACGCAGCAAACCTTTATGTAGGTGTGAATATTGGCTCTTCCTATGATTTTGGATAAGTGAGCCAGGTACAACTTTTTGTACTTCTGCGCTAGACTAGCCATTTCACAGGTTTTAGTCCAGCTGGTCTGCTAGTGATCAAGCTGGCTTATACAATTTTCCTCAATTGATACTTGGGAAGTGTAGTAGTTTGGGTGGGAGCCCCTGCTCCATATTTCAATTATGACACCTCATGTTACAGTTTCTTTCTCTGCCATGCCCGAGTTCTAGTCATAAGCTACCTCCTTGGCTGCACTTCAGTGTTGGTTCACACATATAAATCTTACCCAACTGTTATTATTGTTGCTGCTCCTTTTTTAATTATGTGACTAGCTGGAATACATCTTAAGTCGTTGTTGAAGGTTCCTTAGGCTTCAGGTTCAACATCTGCCAGCTGGTCTGTTGGGTTTTGTTGTAATTTCTCAACTGGATACCATATAGTTAGCTTTGTATGAGTGTTTTCCAAATTTGGTTGATGTTGTGTTTTTTTATCTGTAGAAATGTTTCCATGTGCAAGGTAAACAGCTGCAAAACATGGTAAGATGTGGTGGCCTCTTTTGTTACTTTTAATATAATTACATATACCATACCAGTCTATCCCGTGGTTCAAGCCTATCACCACCTTTCCCAAATTTTCTGTGATGAAGTACCTAATGATTAGATTTGCCCTATCCTAACTGTTTTCTTGTATTGTTTAAACATCCACATGTTTTCATTCCCATCTAAAGCTTTCGACTGATGGTATTTTTATTTGGATCTTTCGAGGCTTGGGGTAGCACAGAAAGACATTGTATGTTCTTACTCAGGATAGCTGTTCTGACATACGTCAACATTTTGCCTAGGTGACTCGGAAGCCATGCTTTTCAGGTAGTCAATTCCTTTTAAAGTGAGTGAGCACAAAATCTTCCCAGTCACTGGTCCTTCCTTCTAGTTGAGCCCAGTATTTAACTTGTAGCCAACGCAGCTGGAACAGATTTTTTCGACACGGCCTGTGAACTTTCTGTCTGATAATCAGTGAGCTGCTAGTGATAGGTCTGCTGATTAGTTTAGTCAATATCGTTAGAAACCAGCTTGTTTTTTATGAAAACTAGATCTATTAGTTCATCTGATGCGAAAGCTGAGTAATTATAAATAAACTAACGCACTGTTTAAAAGGCGGTGTATCGGCTTCGAGCCACAAAGAGGAGATAACCCGAGCTGATACATTGGCTTGCGGTAGGGAAATAATTAATGTTTTAGTTTATGTGAGTAATTGTCCTTCCAGTCGATATGCATTCATCAATTAACAAATTAATAAACACAGTCACACATGGTTTCAACATCTCCCAATACGTAACAGTCCAAACACTTTTAAATATGCTAAAGTGAGATAAAGTACCAGTATATTCTCAGCTGTAATTTATTGTCCTCTATGATTATATTATATATACAATATTTAATAACATATCATATAATGAACAAATAAAACTAAGTCATTTATGATAGCAGAACTGTATAATTTATATGATGTAGAATGTCATTTAGTTTTACGTTGTGAAACCTAATAGAAGTGGAGGTTATATTGGTTCATACCAGAATAAATAAATATTTTTTGCCTACAAAACTTTGTGTTAGCACCATTTAGCCACATTTTCTTACAAAGAAACCATATTAGAAAGATAATTTGCTTTGATAAACTTTCTGATTGGAGCTGGGCATAAGGTAAATTGATACAATTTCTTTAGCATTTCTTCAATTGAAAAGGGGTCATAAAAGTAAAAAAATAGCACAAAAACATTGAGACAAGTTAAGCAAATTCGTACCACTCTGGTTATCATAATATTTAAGTATAGTTGAATTCCTACCTACTTGTCTAATCGTTCAGTTTTGTAATACTTGGCAAAAACATGTAAAAAGATTTCACTTGAAAAACAAACATCTTTAACATAGAGCCTAATTGTTTCCTAAAAGCTTCACAGTTTAACCCGTTTAACCCTGGCTATTTTTTTTAATGTGTGTCAATACCCCTGAACAATTTGTCCAAAGATCCGAAGTTTTTAAACTTTTGCGCTCATAATACAATGATAGTAGTTAAAACACTAGTAAAAAGTCGAGCAACTCCATCAAATTTCATCAAACAGAATAAAACAGTATTTCACCAATATTCAGGCTAAAACTATAAAAGTTTGTACGATTTTAAAAACTTGTAAAACCATTTACATTAGTGTCATATTTATCGAGCACATGTTAATCATCATTTCTTTATTCAAAATATACTGGAAAATTATAGTTAATATCATAAAACTATTTATTTGCATCACAATAATTTATTACCTATCAACGAACTAGCGGTCTCGATTTTTTCGCGATATCGTCCTAATAAAGATTTGTCATTATAATGAAGGAAGTAGATAAAGATATTTGAAAACTGTTACAAATGGAAGAGAAATTTTTTGTTTAATCTCCTGTGCAAGAATTAATTTGATTAGTTTACGCTTTCACTTCGAAACGGTTTTTGTAAACAGAGCCATGTGAATGCCGGAATTCGGGCCGTTAGGGATTTTGACACACCAGTGGCGATGGCGGAAAACCGGCTGTTAAGGTTCAAAAAGTTAAAACTTGATAGTATATTTAAACAGTTTTAAATTTATTTAAGATGCCAGAAATATAAAATGCAAAAGACTGATGAATTATATGTAAGTTATAGTAGCCAAAATCTTATTCAGTTGAAGTGAGAGTCAATTACACCATATATAATTATCACCAACACTACTTTTATTTCTTACATTTCCTAAACCTATATTACTAGTCTCAACTCAATATATTTATATAATAGTTAATATTCAGTGAATTTTACCAACATTTGGATGAAATGGTTGCTAAATTTTGCTACAGTACTTCATTTGGCCAGAAAGCTATGATTTATATTCTTGTTAAATGCTAATTTTTGTACGAATAAACATTTACAACTTGGTTTTCACAACTACATGTAGTAGTTAGAAATATAAAAATCAGCATGTCAAGTAGGAATTCGTTGTCTAATGTTACTCATTTGAAGTTTCCATAAAAAAATATCCAAGTACTATTAACAGTGATTCTTAAAATAATAGTTTGGGTTGAATTTATACCCTCCAAAATTACTTTATAACTGTCAGTGTTTTTGAGTGAAACTATGAATTAATATTTTATTATGGTGTTCAAAATATTTCTTATAAAATTCAATGTAAATAGATTTTGATAGCTCAGTAAGCACTGTTACAACTCTAAATTTGCTATTAGAATCTCAAAAATAATAACAATTTAAAAAATAAACATTATTATTTGTATCAAAAAGTACTTATTGTAAAATAGGTACAACATAGCATCTGTTTAATTTAATGCATATGCATAGTCTCGAAATGTTTTTCATCTGCGAGTGTGAGCAATAGGTAAATAGAAAATTGAAAATTTTTAAAAGAATTATAATTAAACAATTTTAAATTCTCAAAACATAATTTTTTGAGCAGGAGTTGCTTGTAGTTGTTATTATAGCCTTGTAATTCTAACATATTCATAAGGGTGTCAGGTCACAACTGCTGATTGTTCATTGTACTACTACCTCTTCTCTATTAATAGATTATACATGATTTATTTTTCATTTATCAAAACATCATAAAAACTACGGAATTTATTTTATAATTTGCGTAGATATGCAAATAGAATCTAATGTTTTTCTGCAATTTTAATCACTTACCTTGAACATGATCAACTTTGAACTCTCGTTTTCAGAACATTTTCTACAACAATATAATTAGAGCTTTTGTAACAATTTCCAACTTTCAACAAGTGACTCCTTAGTATTTTTAGTATATGTTATGTGAATAGCTCATAAATAGGTGTACAAGTTTGCATTATAAATTCAGAGTTCTGTTTTTACTTCATGCCTTTTGAATTTTCCGCTTTAACAATAACTAACTCTTTCACTACCGCAAGCTGATCGGCTCGGATTACCATATATTTGTTGCTGGAAGCCGATACATCAGCTTTTACACAATGTGCTAGTTTATCTATGATTATTCAGTTTTCGCTTCAAATAGACCAATAAGAATCGGTCACCATGAAATCAAGCTTGTTGCTAATGATACAGACCAAACAACAGGCCTCTCACTAACAGCTTCTTGATTATCAAACAGAAAGTTTACCACTGAAAAACCACTGACAAAAAATAATACCCAATAATTTAAGCTGTATAGGCTTCTAACATTCTTTGCTATTGGGTCTTCAGTCACTCTATATCAAGTGATTCTGTATTTTCAGTGCATGTATTTCATTTAAAAAACTGTAATAGTGACCGAATATTATGAAGACAGTAAAAATACGACTATCGAAATCGCAGGCAAAATATTGTTGGTAAAGTTTGTAAAAGTTTGTAAAAGTTTTTACCATTTTAACTAAAGTTAATTTAATATGTTTTCCATTTCCTAATAATGTATCTTATTTTGAACGACCTTTTTTTAAAAATTAAATGGATATTTTCATTCTTTCTCAAGTTATAAGAAAATTATGGAGGTTATGTCAACAGCTGTGTGAATAGAAAAATTAAATTGGATAGATCTAAAAATAAAGTCGGTAGTGAAATTGTTAACAGAGCGGTGAATTTCAGGCTAATCTGCAATTCTGTTTGGTTACATAGAACAATGCTTGGCTGTATACTAAACAATATTGTATTAAAAACTACGAACATGTTTATAAACAGCTGAGGCAGGTTAAATGTTCTTTTAAAGCAATATGTTGGCTAGAGAGGAATCATAAACTGTTTCTAAATATAACTTCACTTGAGACATGTTTGCTTGTTTTGCTTATTACTTATTGGTAATAGTTCAACTTATACTTAATTGTACAATGTTTTATTAAGTTTAATAGACAAATTATTAAGCCAAAAGGTGTAATTTAGAATATGTAGAAGAAAATTCCATCTGCACCATTCAACCTCCTCTCCATATCTAAGAATAACTATAGAAATCGTTATTACACATGACAATCTCTAACGGTACAAGGGGCTGCTAGTGTACTAGTATTAATATACTTCACAGACATCACTCTGTTTCATGGTTCTCACGCTCATATAATTCAGCTTTCCTCAGTGCCCAAACACAGTTAAAAAAAGTAAAATGTCCGCAACTTTTGATAGTTTAGCAATTGGTAGACATTCGTAGCTCATTTATATGGTCTTTTAAATAAAAAGTTGATGATTAAGAATTGATAGGTTAAAGAAAAGTTCTTACTGCATAGCTGTGTATTTCTGCTGTGTTTAAAGCAAATTTGTATCTTTCAGCAAATTAAATAAAACCAGGTTAATGATATAAACACATCACAAAAGAAAAAACTGTTTAATATAATTCGTTTGCAGCTTGGGCTCTCTGAAATCGCTGAGAAAGTTGAATCTCTGTGGTAATCCTATTGAAGTGCTTCCTGAATCTATCACTTCATTGAGTTCACTAGAAGAGCTGGACCTGTCATGGTGCAAGATAAGTCAACTCCCAGAGAGGTAAATATACCCATAGCATATGGACTCCTTCTATATTGAACAGCTTTTACTACTTATTGATGAGCAGCCATGTTAAGTTGCTGGTGATTAAATATTGAGTATTATAAGTGGTTACTTTACCCTAAAACTATGGTAAAATAGAATTAAAGTTTAGTAATTATCAACAAATTTATGAAGTTTTATTATTTTTCTCATGAACACCTTTCTTAATCTAACATATTATATTATTACTATTATTAATCTAAAGTATTATTATTGTTATTGCTGTATTATTCACATAACTTAAACCTTAAGTAGTCTGAACCAATTTTAATCTGCACTGGGTTTTCATCAAAATCACTGTTAGTGGTTAGAGAGAGTGGACCAACAGAACATAAATATACAATTATCTTAAACATTTTCATAGAGGAGCTAATCATTAATTGCCTGTCTTGTATTGACATATACTAATATGTAATACAAATACCTTCATATGTAGAATACATTTATTTTCGACTGACCTGAATAAACAAAAACATCATTCCCAAAAATAGCTGTTTGTCAGCTAGAAGGCCTTTAGTTCGAAGGTAAATTATATCACACTACGCTTATGTTACATGTATTTATCCAATAATTTTCAAAAGATGGCCGGATGGAACTTAAAAGTGGTTCTTCAACTTTTCAAATTTTTTTTTCGTTCATTTCTCGGTTCAAGAAACTATTTGTGCTATTTTACTCTGTAAATATTATCTGTGAAATCATATAAAACAATATATTTATTTCACTCCAAACTAATGATGTGCAGTAGCCTCTGTAAGCATTGCAGTCAATGCATAGTATGTTGGAGTGCATAACATAATCTCATGTTATCTTATCATCTCATGAAGTAAATGCACCATACAGTTTCTATAATCTTTGCTTTTTAATACCACCTAAATTTACTCAAGCAGCAATAATAAAATATGAGTCCTTTTTAATATAAATGTTGAATGGAAATAGGATCTTGGTCTGCACAGAGTATGATTTCAATTGTAGTTCACTTGAAACTACTGTTTTTGTGATAAGTCAAACCATAGACACGTTGAAGCTCACTTCTTAACTAAAGTTTCAGCAACCATATGTGACCCCGGCCGTCAGAATGTCCAATCGTGTTGTAATTAGATTGTTCACGATAGCACGATAAGCGTGCTTTACGCTATTGTATGACCCACCATCACTATTTTAGTAAACAGTGGTTTATAGTGCATTCAACCCTGCTCTTTCACATGGTCTTGTTTATTTTTGTGTCTGACCAATCATAAAGCCAGAATTGCCATTTAACTATACCCAGTGTCGTATAGTTTCACAGAGTCCCGCGACCAACAGAAGCGTATACGGGAGCTCGCTCGATTCCAAACAAACAGGCCATGCCTACTATTTTTATATAGGTTATAATGGAGGAGCCGCAACATTAATCGACAAAAACTACTCCCATCAGCAGTCACTTTAAAATTGATTGTTGTATTATGAACCATTTGAAAGAAAACAAAATTTCCTACAAAAAGCTGCTAATAACGTTTTTGTAAAAACGTAAAGTAAATGCAAAAAAGAGCGTTATTGACAGCGAGGTATGAATATTCCATTAGAGATCAGTATGTCGATCAGGTTTGTTTGGAATCAAGCGTTGTTGTTTCCGGCTTTTGGTCACGGGACTCTGTGAAACTATACGGCTCTGACTATACCCATATCGGTGGTTGCTATGGAAATTCTCATAACCCAAGATCATAAATATAGGCTCTAACTGCGGGTGCGCTCATGTATGCGGCTATTTCCTGTTTTGATGCTTTAAGCTAGAACAAAATAAAACAATCGCAAAAATTACGGCTAGTTGTTGCTATTAATTTAGATGAGTATTTCTACTTAGAATCTGAGTCAGCTGCCTCAGATCATAGTGAAAGCGATGATGAGGGAGGGTTGTGATAATAGGGCAACCTTAGAAATACAGCTGCTTGCGCAATATGAGGCTGCTAACGATAATGAGAGTAATAACGATCATTCTAATGAATTAAATCAAATTACCGCCTACCCTAGGACACTTATATTTCGCTAATCTTCAGTTTCGTGAGTTGCACACAGAGTAAAATTTTGCTGCAACTTAATTTCGCGGCTCTGATGAGTGCGAAAATATGGTGATGCAAAAATAAATGAAGTGGAAAAAACATTACATTCCTCAGGTCCAGTTCACTAATAAGAAAAAAAATTCAATTTGGGAATAGTTCTTATTTGTAAACCACAAGTTGAATTGTGTGGGTGAGATCGACAATTCAATTTGATCACTTGCTGCCATTTGTTTCTTGGACTATCAATGACGTCTAGGTCCCTCCCGCAATGTTTTTCACACTCGAATCCCAAGAAGAAGAAAATAGATAGGTAACAACCAACTTCACAACCTAAAATGTATAACCCTTACGCTGCCATAAACACATTTATGCGTTTTCTAGGAGCCACTGCCATAAACGCATTTTCGGACTTTCTCAGCAATTGTGTGGTAACCTGATTTTATTATTTGTTGACCACATAACCCACGGTCTTTAAGGGTTTTATGAAATTGACTGTGTTGTCCGAAGATTTCTCTATAAAATCAGCCTAAAACAACGAAGCAATTTTAAACTTTTGTTTGAGAATTTCTAATCTAAAAACGAACATTTTTCTGTGAGTTCATTAACTACCCCGCGCGAATCATAAAACAGGTAATTAGTTGTTGATGACTTTAAAGCCAATTTAGATTTTCTATACAGATAATTAAAGTAGAACTTAAAAAAAATACTGTATACATATCATGAAGCTATATAGGAAAATTCGGTAAAAAGGCTGGCACTAGGCCGGTAACGAATTTGTACATTGTTGGCAGTGAAAGAGATAATGTGGTTGGACCTGATGAGGGTTGATATTGTTTTTGGATGGTAATAAAATTCATCACTACAATAATTATTCTTCAATTTTATGACTTCACCTACCAGACTTTCATCCTCATCAGTTACAAATTCGGTGACTAAACTGATATAATCTTAATTTGCTTTGCCATGCTGCTCAGTCGGTGTATTAGCTATAATGAGTTTACCAGAAATGTCCCATTTATCCCAACCACAGACGAAAATTGCCTGCATTTCTAAGATGACGATTTTATTGTGGATATCAATGAACAAAGCTATTTAACTTCGCGTTTTCGCTCGATCGTTATGATAGTTTAGTTTCACTCATTAAATTTTCGCGAGAGGATGACACCGCGAAAACGCGAAAGTTAGGTGTCGCGAATACATAAGTGTCCTAGGGTATCAAAGATCAGCCTATCACTGCTGATAACATTTCTATTTTAGCTGTTGACATCAAACTAATAAGTGGGTGCAAATGTAGGGAATTATGCGCTAGTTTTATGTAGTCTGAACAATTAAGCCTCATTAGAACTGTGTATCAAGGATTACCGAAGGAAACATTGGATACGGTTGTGTTGGGACAAATTGCCACTAGCATAACAAACAAACCCCTCCAATGCACTACAATAAATCTCTGCGGCGTACTCGTGCTACACTGTGTGAATGTTAAACTACATAAAAAGAGCTCTAGATTGAATGGTCACTTGATGAGTTGGGTTGATATTTCCGCATCCTGATGCCCCCTTTTGTCACTTTTACTTGACCTTACCATGATCTTCTGTATAGTTGGACAATTCTGAATGCACTTCCAACACTATGCTAAGTCGTTGGACTGTCATTATATGCAGTCATAGCAATATAGCTTGATGAGAAGTGCCCAGTTTGAAGCATACCCTTTTAATGAAAAACTCCATGAAGGTGAGCTTTTAGCCACATATAGTGTTAACCTTACCATGACTTTTGAGAGGTCAACCGTCAATCGAATTGGAATAAAAATTCAACCATCATCTTTTTCAGGGTTTTATTGTGGATAATGCCAGGTTTCATCAAAATAGGTTGAGATTAAGTGATCGGTTGCTATGGCATTTTGGTTTGTAAACAAATACCATGATTTACAGTTCATGAATCACCAACTTTATCCTGCTTAAACTCAAAACAACAGTTTTAGTTCATCACGAGACCTTCTCTACTCAATATTGCATAACCTGGGCTTAAACTATCCAATTTAAAAAATTAAAAATGCATTAAAATCGTCTGAGTTTGCTGATTTTAATTATTTATATAACTCAGAAATTTGTTTTTAGCACGATTGTACATTCTGACTGCCTGGGTCACATATTTAATAATGACTCTACTTGTATACTGTTAGATCACTGCATACTCTTGTCTCATCATTTGAATTTGACCAATAAATCATATTAAACTGGTATATTATACATGTTAATTTTCATACAAAATTATTTTAAAATTTAATGTTCAACCCCGAAGAAGTGTAACAGTATTAAAAATGAAAAGAATAATGTAAAAAACTGTCAGAAAGATATAGTATGAAAGACCGACGAATCATGTATAAGCTCTAGTAGTTCAGATGTTGCTTAGCTTATGCTAGAGTTAATTATAATATGTATTTCTATTGCCTCTATCAGAGGGATACTAATTTACCTTTACATCTCCATGTATTTTCTTAAATACTACTTTCAATGGTCTTTTAGCCAATGTGTGATGATTTTCGATCATATATTAAAGTTATTTATGACGAAATTTGCAGGGACCCGCAAAAATATAATTATTACTGTGTATTTCATGAAACATACGCAACTCATTGGGATGATTCTAACACCTTGTGTCTATGTTGCTTATTTGTATCAGTAACTACTGGACCTCAACACTTCTTGGAGACTTTAATAGGGCATTGATGTACTTTTGCTCATATCTCACCTGATGAGCTTACAATTTGTGTAATCAATTGAAGATTCCCATATAGTAGTTTATAAATAATTGTGTTTTTCTGACCAATAAAGACATTTCTGGAAACTTAGATTCTTAAATGATGTATTCAATATATCATACTTGTAATATACAAATACTAACAAAAGAATTGGGGTGGTTTTTGACAATAGGACCAACAGTTCTTCAAATCGGAAAAGGTTGCTTAAATAATTAATGTACACGCTCACATGAATTATTTTAACATTTAAAATGTTAAAGTGTTTAAAAATACTCTGCAAATCATAAAATATTGATTCATAAATCATAAATAGTTGGTTCATACTATTCTTCAGGAACAAAAAAGTGAAGACCTACTAATCTACTTTCTCAGCTTGTTATGTCATAGGCTTACCATCTTCACTGAGTTTTAGTTGGTTTCAAGACATGTATATGAATATTCCAGTACAAATTTTCTAATCTTACTACAGCTCATAGACCTATGAACTATACTATAGTTAATAGGTCTATGCTACAGTGATTTAAACTTGGTTTCACTCAAACAGTACCCTGATCACAGTGTAGGGTGTGTGAGTTTGCATTTTGATATTTTGCTAGAGCAGCCAAGCTAATCCATTAACTTTGCCAGCACAGCACCCTGTTTAGTATTTAAGATATGAAATCTTTAGTTATATCATCTGATTCATTGCGGGAAGCCGAGCCTAGAAGCAGCAATTTTTTGTTGCTAGGCAAAAAATACCTGTATTACTTTAATTAACTTTTTTTAGAGTTTTGCAGGAAAACGGTTAAGTTCAGCAGCAAACATTATTTTTTATTGAAAATATTTTGTGAAAAGGTTAAATTTTTATCTGACTATAAGATACAAACATAAATGGCGCTAGAACTTCAGTTGTCACACAAAAACAACGGCAGTTTTCGATATTAACAAAATGTTTGTTTCTAACACTTATTACAGCATAAGTAAAGTTGTTAATAATGTAGCATATATGACCTCCTTTTATTGCTTTATTATCTTCGTTTCCATAAGTGGAGACGCAGCAAACCTTTATGTATGTGTGATTATTGGCTCTTCCTATGATTTTGGATAAGTGAGCCAGGTACAACTTTTTGTATTTCTGCGCTAGACTAGCCGTTTCACAGGTTTTAGTCCAGCTGGTCTGCTAGTGATCAAGCTGGCTTATACAATTTTCCTCAATTGATACTTGGGAAGTGTAGTAGCTTGGGTGGGAGCCCCTGCTCCATATTTCAATTATGACGCCTCATGTTACAGTTTCTTTCTCCGCCATGCCCGAGTTCTAGTCAGAAGCTACCTCCTTGGCTGCACTTCAGTGTTGGTTCACATGTATAAATCTTACCCAACTATTATTATTGTTGCTGCTCCTTTTTTAATTACGTGACTAGCTGGAATACATCTTAAGACTCTGTTGAAGGTCTGTTAGGCTTCAGGTTCAACAACATCCAGCTGGTCTTTTGGGTTTTGTTGTAATTTCTCAACTGGATACCATATAGTTAGCTTTGTATGAGTGTTCTCCACCTTTTTTTGATGTGTTTTTTGATCTGTAGAAATGTTTCTATGTGCAAGGTAATCATTAGCTGGAAAACATGGTAAGATGTGGTGGCCTATTTTGTTACTTGTAATATAATTGCATATACCATACCAGTCTATCCGGTGGTTCAAGCCTATCACCACCTTTCCCACATTTTCTGTGATGAAGTACCTAATGATTAGATTTGCCCTATCCTAACTGTTTTCTTGTATTGTTTAAGCATCCACATGTTTTATTCCCATCTAAAGCTTTCGACTGATGGTATTTTGATTTGGATCTTTCGAGGCTTGGGGTTGCACAAAAAGACATTGCATGCTCTTACTCAGGATAGCTGTTCTGACATACGTCAACATTTTGCCTAGGTGACCCGGAAGCCATGCTTTCCAGGTAGTCAATTCCTTTTAAAGTGAGTGAGCACAAAATCTTTCCAGTCACTGGTCCTTCCTTCTAGTTGAGCCCAGTATTTAACTTGTAGCCAACGCAGCTGGAACAGATTTTTTCGACACGGCCTGTGAACTTTCTGTCTGATAATCGGTGAGCTGCTAGTGATAGGTCTGCTGATTAGTTTAGTCAATATCGTTAGAAACCAGCTTATTTTTTATGAAAACTAGATCTATTAGTTCATCTGATGCAAAAGCTGAGTAATTATAAATAAACTAACGCACTGTTTAAAAGTCGGTGTATCGGCTTCGAGCCACAAAGAGGAGATAACCCGAGCTGATACATTGGCTTGCGGTAGGGAAATAATTAATGTTTTAGTTTATGTGAGTAATTGTTCTTCCAGTCAATATTCATTCATCAATTAACAAATTAATAATCACAGTCACACATTGTTTCAACATCTCCGAATACGTAACAGTCCAAACACTTTTAAATATGCTAAAGTGAGATAAAGTACCAGTATATTCTCAGCTGTATTTTATTGCCCTCTATGATTATATTATATATACAATATTTAATAACATATCGTATAATGAACAAATAAAACTAAGTCATTTATGAGAGCAGAACTGTATAATTTATATGATGTAGAATATCATTTAGTTTTATGTTGTGAAACCTAATAGAAGTGGAGGTTATATTGGTTCATACCAGAATAAATAAATCTTTTTGGCCAACAAAACTTTGTGTTAGCACCATTTAGCCACGTTTTTATACAAAGAAACCATATTAGAAAGATAATTTGCTTTGATAAACTTTCTGATTGGAGCTGGGCATAAGGTAAATTGATACAATTTCTTTAGCATTTCTTCAATTGAAAAGGGGTCATAAAAGTAAAAAAATAGCACAAAAACATTGAGACAAGTTAAGCAAATGTGTACATGTCTTGTTATCATAATATTTAAGTATAGTTGAATTCCTACCTACTTGTCTAATCGTTCAGTTTTGTAATACTTGGCAAAAACATGTAAAAAGATTTCACTTGAAAAACAAACATCTTTAACATAGAGCCTAATTGTTTTCAAAAAGCTTCACAGTTTAACCCGTTTAACCCTGGCCATTTTTTTCAATGTGTGTCAATACCCCTGAACAATTTGTCCAAAGATCCGAAGTTTTTAAAATTTTGTTAAATATATCTAATTGCGCTCATAATACAATGATATTAGGTAAAACACTAGTAAAAAGTCGGGCAACTCCATCAAATTTTATCAAACAGAATAAAACAGTATTTCACCAATACTCGGGCTAAAACTATAAAAGTTTGTACGATTTTAAAAACTTGTAAAACCATTTACAGTAGTGTCATATTTATCGAGCACATGTTAATCATCATTTCTTGATTCAAAATATACTGGAAAATTATAGTTAATATCATAAAACTATTTATTTGCATCACAATCATTTATTACCTACCAACGAACAAGCGGTCTCGATTTTTTCGCGATATCGTCCTAATAAAGATTTGTTATTATAATGAAGGAAGTAGATAGAGATATTTGAAAACTGTTACAAATGGAAGATAAATTTTGTGTTTAATATCCTGTGCAAGAATTAATTTGATTAGTTTACACTTTCACTTCGAAACGGTTTTTGTAAACAAAGCCATGTGAATGCCGAAAATCCGGTCGTTAGGGATTTTGACACACCCGTGGCGATGCCGGAAAACCGGCTGTTAAGGTTCAAAAAGTTAAAACTTGATAGTATATTTAAACAGTTTTAAATTTATTTAAAATGCCAGAAATATAAAATGCAAAAGACTGATGTATTATATGTAAGTTATAGTAGCCAAAAGTTTATTCAGTTGAAGTGAGAGTAAATTATACCATATATAATTATCACCAACACTACTTTTATTTCTCACATTTCCTAAACCTATATTACTAGTCTCAACTCAATATAATTATTAAATAGTTCATATTCAGTAAATTTTACCAACAATTGGATGAAATAGTTGCTAAATTTTGCTCCATTACTTCATTTGGCTGGCAAGCTATGATTTATATTCTTGTTAAATGCTAATTTTTGTACGAATAAACATCTACAACTTGGTTTTCATGACTATAAGTAGTAGTTAGAGATATAAAATTCAGCGTATCAAGTAGGAATTCGTTGTCTAATGTTACTCATTCGAAGTCTCCATAAGGAATATCCAAGTGCTATTAATAGTGATTCATAAAGTAATAGTTTGTGTTGAATTTATACCCTCCAAAATTACTTCATAACTGTCAGTGTTTTTGAGTGAAACTATGAATTAATATTTTCTTATGGTGTTCAAAATATTTCTGATAAAATTCAATGTAAATAGATTTTTATAGCTCAGTAAGCACTGTTACAACTCTAAATGTGCTGTTAGAATCTCAAAAATAATAACAATTTAAAAAAAAACATTACTATTTGTATCAAAAATTACTTATTGTAAAATAGGTACAACATAGCATCTGTTTAATTTAATGCATATGCATAGTCTCGAAATGTTTTTCATCTGCAAGTGTGAGCAATAGGTAAATAGAAAATTGAAAAATTTAAAAGAATCAGAATTAAACAATTTTAAATTCTCGAAACATAATTTGTTAAGCAGGAGTTGCTTGTAGTTGTTATTATATCCTTTTAATTCTAACATATTCATAAGGGTGTCAGGTCACAACTGCTGATTGTTCATTGTACTACTACCTCTTCTCTATCAATAGATTATACATGATTTATTTGTCATCTATCAAAACATCATAACAAATACGGAATTTATTTTATAATTTGCGTAGATATGCAAATAGAATCTAATGTTTTTCTGCAATTTAAATCACTTACCTTGAACATGATCAACTTTGAACTCTCGTTTTCAGAACATTTTTCACAACAATATAATTGGAGCTTTTATAACAATTTCCAACTTTCAACAAGTGACTCCTTAGTATTTTTAGTATGTGTTATGTGAATAGCTCATAAATAGGTGTACAAGTTTGCATTATAAACACAGAGTTCTGTTTTTACTTCATGTCTTTTGAATTTGCCACTTTAACCATAGTTAACCCTTTCACTACCGCAAGCCGATCGGCTCGGGTTACCATCTCTTTGTTGCTGGAAGCCGATACATGAGCTTTTACACAATGTGTTAGTTTATCTATGATTATTCAGCTTTGGCTTCAAATAGACCAATAAGATTCGGTCACCATGAAATCAAGCTTGTTGCTAATGATACAAACCAATCAACAGGCCTCTCACTAACAGCTTCTTGATTATCAAACAGAAAGTTTACCACTGAAAAACCACTGACAAAAAATAATACCCAATCATTTAAGCTGTAGAAGCTTCAAACATTATTTGTTATTGGGTCTTCAGTCACTTTATATCAAGCGATTCTGTCTTTTCAGTGCATGTATTTCATTTGAAGAACTGTAATAGTGACCAAATATTATGAAGACAGTAAAAATACGACTATCGAAATCGCTGGCAAAATATTGTTGGTAAAGTTTGTAAAAGTTTGTAAAAGTTTTTACCATTTTAACTCAAGTTAATTTAATATGTTTTCCATTTCCTAATAATGTATCTCATTTTGAACAACCTTTTTTAAAATTTAAATGGATATTTTCATTCTTTCTCAAGTTATAAGAAAATTATGGACGTTATGTCAACATATGTTCGAATAGAAAAATTAAATTGGATAGATCTAGAAATAAAGTCGGTAGGGAAGTTGTTAACAGAGCGGTGGATTTCAGGCTAATCTGCAATTCGGTTTGGTTACATAGAACAATGCTTGGCTATATACTAAACAATATTGTATTAAGAACTACGAACATGTTTATAAACAGCTGAGGCAGGTTAAATGTTCTTTTAAAGCAATCTGTTGGCTAGAGAGGAATCATAAACTGTGTCTAAATATAACTTCACTTGAGACATGTTTTCTTGTTTTGCTTATTACTTATTGGTAATAGTTCAACTTCTACTTAATTTTACAATGTTTTATTAAGTTTAATATACAAATTATTAAGCCAGAAGGTGTAATTTAGAATATGTAGAAGAAAATTCCATCTGCACCATTCAACCTCCTCTCCATATCTAAAAATAACTGTAGAAATCGTTATTACACATGACAATCTCTAACGGTACAAGGGGCTGCTAGTGTACTAGTATTAATATACTTCACAGACATCACTCTGTTTCATGGTTCTCACGCTAATATAATTCAGCTTTTTTTAGTGCCCAAACACAGTTTAAAAAAAGTAAAATGTCCGCAACATTTGATAGTTTAGCAATTGGTAGACATTCGTAGCTCAATTATATGATATTTTAAATAAAAAGTTTATGATAAAGAATTGATAGGTTAAAGAAAAGTTCTTACTGTATAGCTGTGTATTACTGCTGTGTTTAAAGCAAATTTGTATCTTTTAGCAAATTTAATAAAACCTAGGTTAATGATATAAACATTACACAAAGGAAAGATTTGTTTAATATATTTCGTTTGCAGCTTGGGCTCTCTGAAATCGCTGAGAAAGTTGAAGCTCTCTGGTAATCCTATTGAAGTGCTTCCTGAATCTATCACTTCATTGAGTTCACTAGAAGAGCTGTACCTGTCATATTGCAAGATAAGTCAACTCCCAGAGAGGTAAATATACCCATAGCATATGGACTCCTTCTATATTGAACAACTTTTACTACTTATTGATGAGCAGCCATGATAAAGTTGCTGGTGATTAAATATTGAATATTATAAGTGGTTACTTTACCCTAAAACTATGGTAAAATAGAATCAAAGTGTAGTAATTATCAACAAATTTTATGAAGTTTTATTATTTTTCTCATGAGCACCTTTCTTAATCTAACGTATTATATTATTACTATCATTAATCTAAAGTATTAATATTGTTATTGTTGTATTATTCACATAACTTAAACCTTAAGTAGTCTGAACCAATTTTAATCTGCACTGAGTTTTCATCAAAATCACTGTTAGTGGTTAAAGATGGACTTCTCTAAACTCATCAAACTGTAACTGGCAGCCAGAAAAAGTGTGAAATTTTCTTACGAAGATTTAATTATTGTTAGGTAATAATATTGAATATGTTAATGCTCACCATTATACTTTCTGATAGCAGCAGGCCAAAATTTGCTTACTTTCCTACAGCAGTGGCCCGACCTTTTTCTAAATTTCTGACAGGAATATTTAAAGTTCTTCCAAACCTATCCCACAGCTGAGTTCTTTATACATACTAAAGAGAGAGTGGACCAACAGAACATAAATATACAATTATCTTAAACATTTTCATAGAGGAGCTAATCATTAATTGCCTGTATTGTATTGACATATACTAAAATATAATACAAATACCTTCATATGTAGAATATATTTATTTTCGACTGACCTGAATAAACAAAAACATCATTCTCAAAAACAGCTGTTCGTCAGCTAGAAGGCTTTTAGCTCGAAGGAAAATTATATCACACAACGCTTATGTTACATGTATTTATCCAATGATTTTCAAAAGATGGCCGGATGGAATTTAATTGTGGTTCTTCAACTTGTCAAATGTTTTTTCTTTCATTTCTCGGTTCGAGAAACTATTTGTGCTACTTTACTCTGTAAATATTATCTGTGAAATCATATAAAACAATATTTTTATTTTACTCCAAACTAATGATGTGCTGTAGCCTCTGTAAGCATTGAAATCAATGCATAGTATGTTGGAGTGCCCTGTATAATCTTATGTTATCTTATCATCTCATGAAGTAAATGCCCCATTCAGTTTCACTAATCTTTGCTTTTTAGTACAATTTAAGTTTAGTCAAGAAACCATAATAAAATATGACTCATTTTTAATATAAATGTCGAATGGAAATAGGATCTTGGTCCGCACAGAGTATGATTTCGAATGTAGTTCACTTAAAACTAGTATTTCTGTGATAGGTCAGACCATAGACACGTTGAAGCTCAGTTCTTAACTAAAATTTCTGCTACCATATTTAATAATGACTCTACTTGTATACTGTTAGACCACCGAATATCCAAATTATAATATCCAATAAATAAATAATAATAAATAATATCCAAATAACCAAATTTTTTAGCGATACGTATTAGCAATGATGATCATAAAATGTGTTCTATATGTGCACTTGTTACCGGGTTGTCACAATTGCAGGGGATATGCGGTCTCCATCGCAGATAAAATGAATCAAGTCAAACGCTGTGTTTCGCATGATTGGATGATTGATTGAGAATCAGTGCACCCAGTGGCGAGTACATTTCACACACACTTTTGCAGTGGAGTATTTATCCGATTTTTTTTTAAAATATGCAGTTAAAAAAAGTCTCTGTACTCAGTTATATCTGAATGCACAGACATTTTTTATTTTTAAAATATTATTCTGAGTATTTATCTGTTGCAAGAAATAATTTATATTTTGTTAAATGTTGTAAATTTCACAAAACGAATATAATAAAAGTTGGCCTTCATGTGTAAACTGTGTTCAGTTTCCCTTTAAAATTGCTCGTAGCTTGTTACACGATGTATAAGAGGCTGCATGCCAAGAAAAATGAGCTCAAAAAAGCGTAGTTTAATCACAAGCTAGCGTTGTTATCGCAATTTTCTGAGTTCATTTTTAAATATGCAATATTAAATAGCTTATGTTCCTTTTAAAAAAGACTAAAATTATTCTGAAGGCTCAATGTAGATAATAATAGGTTTTAAGACACCCATCTCTATCATTCTAAATTGGACTAAACATCCCTAACTTCTGTTCCTTAAAAGCTAGGCTACGTCAAATATTTATGGGCGGAGCTTGTTATGCCGATCGTGTAGTTTTCAAGACCGATATTAAAACGCTGTAAAAACCTCTTCATTACTCTGAAAGTTAGTGAACCAATTTTTATTTTGAGTACAAAATCAGAATCAGCGTGTTTGATCTACCTAGAGAATGTGATAAAGGTTTTACGTGACAGTTTTGGTTATGTGACAATTTTGTGGTTTAAGAAAAAAAAGTTTTGTTCAGACTATTAGAGGAACCAAGTCAATTTCTTGTATGCTTCGGTCTAATTTTGTTTGTAAGGTTAATCAATATTGTTATTATATTCAGCTATTTTTTATTTTCTCAGATTAAGAAAGCACCTGGTTGTGAGGTGTTCTTTGGGAAGTATTAATTGTGCAAAATCTTTTAGCATGGGTAATCTTTAGCTTTACTATAGTGGGAGCTGTGTTTGTCGCCTTGCTAAAAGCTTTAGAAAGAAGTTTCGCCCTGCCCAGGAATCAAATCTGAATATGTGGATTCCAACTAAGCATGATTCCATCTGCACCATTCAACCTCCTATCCATATCTAAAAATAACTGTAGAAATCGTTATTACACATGACAATCTCCAACGGTACAAGGGGCTGCTAGTGTACTAGTATTAATATACTTCACAGACATCACTCTGTTTCATGGTTCTCACGCTAATATAATTCAGCTTTTTTTAGTGCCCAAACACAGTTTAAAAAAAGTAAAATGTCCGCAACATTTGATAGTTTAGCAATTGGTAGACATTCGTAGCTCATTTATATGATATTTTAAATAAAAAGTTTATGATACGGAATTGATAGGTTAAAGAAAAGTTTTTACTGTATAGCTGTGTATTACTGCTGTGTTTAAAGCAAATTTGTATCTTTCAGCAAATTTAATAAAACCTAGGTTAATGATATAAAAATATCTCAAGAGAAAATATTGTTTAATATAATTCATTTGCAGCTTGGGCTCTCTGACATCGCTGAGAAAGTTGGATCTCAATAGAAATCCTATTGAAGTGTTTCCTGAATCTATCACTGCATTGAGTTCACTAGAAGAGCTGAATCTGTCAGAATGCAAGATAAGCCAACTCCCAGATAGGTGAATATACACATAATTATATGAAGTCCTTCTGTAAAGAACTTTTACTACCTATTGATGAGCAGCCACGTTAACTTGCTGGTGATTAAACATTGAATATTTTAAGTGGGTTGCTTTACTCTAAAACTATTAAAATATAATTAAGGTTTAGTAATTATCAACAAATTTTATGAAGTTTTATTATTTTTCTCATGAGCACCTTTTTTAATTTAACATATTATATTATTAATATTATTAATCTAAAGTATTATTATTGTTATTGCTGTATTATTCACATAACTTAAACCTTAAGTAGTCTGAACCAGTTTTAATCTGCACTGGGTTTTCATCAAAATCACTGTTAGTGGTTAAATATGGACTGCTCTGAACTCATCAAACTGTAACTGGCAGGCACAAAAAAGTGCAAAATTTTCTTACGAAGATTTAATTCTTGTTAGTCAATAATGTTAAATATGTTAATGCTCACCATAAAACCTTCTGATAGCAACAGACCAAAATTTGTCTACTTTCCTACAGCAGTGGCCCAACCTTTTTCTAAATTTCTGACAGCAATATTTAAAGTTCTTCCAAACCTATCACACAGCTGAGTTCTTTATACATACTAAAGAGAGAGTGGACCAACAGAACATAAATATACATATATCTTAAACGTTTTCATAGAGGAGCTAATCATTAATTGCCTGTATTGTATTGACATATACTAATATATAATACAAATACCTTCATATGTAGAATATATTTATTTTCGACTGACCTGAATAAACAAAAACATGATTCTCAAAAAACGACTGTCCGTCAGCTAGAAGGCTTTTAGCTCGAAGGTAAATTATATCACACTACGCTTATGTTACATGTATTTATCCAATGATTTTCAAAAGATGGCCGGAAGGAATTTAAACGTGGTTCTTCAACTTTTCAAATGTTTTTCGTTCATTTCTCGGTTCGAGAAACTATTCGCGCTACTTTACTCTGTAAATATTATCTGTGAAATCATGTAAAACTATATTTTTATTTCACTCCAAACTAATGATATGCAGTAGTCTCTGTCAGCATTGCAGTCAATGCATAGTATGTTGGAGTGCATCACATAATCTCATATTATCTTATCATCTCATGAAGTAAATGCACTATACAGTTTCACTAATCTTTGCTTTTTAATACCACCTAAATTTACTCAAGCAGCCAAAATAAAATATTAATTATTTTCTTAAATACTACTTTCAATGGGTCTTTTAGCCAATGCGTGATGATTTTTGATCATATATTAAAGTTATTTATGAAGACATGTGCAGAGACCAGCAAAAATAAAATTATTACTGTGTATTTCATAAAACATACGCAACTCATTGTGGCGATTCTAACACCTAGTGTTTATGTTGCTTATTTCTATCAGTAACTATTGTACCTCAACACTTTTTGGAGACTTTAATATGACATTGATGTATTTTTGCTCATATCTCGCCTGATGAGCTTACAATTTATTTAATCAATTGAAGATTCCCATATAGTAGTTTATAAATAATTGTGTTCTTCTGACCAAAAAAGACCTTTCTGGAAACTTAGATTCTTAAATGATGTATTCAATATATCATACTTGTAATATACAAATACTAACAAAAGAATTGGGGTGGTTTTTGGCAATAGGATCAACAGTTCTTCAAATCGGAAAAGGTTGCTTAAATAATTAATGTACACACTCACATCAATTATTTTAACATTTAACATGTTAAAATTTTTAAAAACACTCTGCAAATCATAAATCATTGATTCATAAATCATTAATAGTTGGTTCATACTATTCTTCAGGAACAAAAAAGTGAAGACCTACTTAGCTACTTTCTCAGCTTGTTATGTCATAGGCTTACCATCTTCACTGAGTTTTAGTTGGTTTCAAGACATGTATATGAATATTCCAGTACAAATTTTCTAATCTTACTACAGCTCATAGACCTATAAACTATACTATAGTTAATAGGTCTATGCTACAGTGATTTAAACTTGGTTTCACTCATACCGTACCCTGATTACAGTGTAGGGTGTGTGAGTTTACATTTTGATATTTTGCTAGAGCAGCCAAGCTAATCCATTAACTTTGCCAGCACAGCACCCTGTTTAGTATTTAAGATATCAAATCTTTAGTTATATCATCTGATTCATTGCGGGAAGCCGAGCCTAGAAGCAGCACTTTTTTGTTGCTAAGCAAAAAATACCTGTATTACTTTAATTAACACTTTTTAGAGTTTTGCAGGAAAACGGTTAAGTTCAGCAGTAAACATTGTTTTTTATTGAAAATATTATGTGAAAAAGTTAAATTTTTATCTGACTATAAGATACAAACATAAGTGACGCTAGAACTTCAGTTGTCACACAAAAACAACAGCAGGTTTCAATATTAACAAAATGTTTGTTTCTAACACTGATTACAGCATAAGTAAAGCTGTTAATAATGCAGCATTTATGACCTCCTTTTATTGCTTTATTATCTTCGTTTCTATAAGTGGAGACGCAGCAAACCTTTATGTAGGTGTGAATATTGGCTCTTCTTATGATTTTGGATAAGTGAGCCAGGTACAACCTTTTGGTACTTCTGCGCTAGACTAGCCATTTCACAGGTTTTAGTCCAGCTGGTCTGCTAGTGATCAAGCTGGCTTATACAATTTTCCTTAATTGATACTTGGGAAGTGTAGTAGTTTGGGTGGGAGCACCTGCTCCATATTTCAATTATGACACCTCATGTTACAGTTTCTTTCTCTGCCATGCCCGCGTTCTAGTCAGAAGCTACCTCCTTGGCTGCACTTCAGTGTTGGTTCACACGTATAAATCTTACCCAACTGTTATTATTGTTGCTGTTCCTTTTTTAATTACGTGACTATCTGGAATACATCTTAAGTCTTTGTTGAAGGTTCCTTAGACTTCAGTTTCAACAACTGCCAGCTGGTATTTTGTGTTTTGTTGTAGTTTCTCAACTGGATATCATATAGTTGGCTTTGTATGAGTGTTCTCCACCTTTTTTTGATGTTGTGTTTTTTGATCTGTAGAAATGTTTCTATGAGCAAGGTAATCATTAGCTAAAAAACATGGTAAGATGTGGTGGCCTCTTGTGTTACTTTTAATATAACTGCATATACCATACCAGTCTATCCGGTGGTTCAAGCCTATCACCACCTTTCCCACATTTTCTGTGATGAAGTACCTAATGATTAGATTTGCCCTATCCTAACTGTTTTCTTGTATTGTTTAAACATCCACATGTTTTTATTCCCATCTAAAGCTTTCGTCTGATGGTATTTTGATTTGGATCTTTCGAGGCTTGGGGTTGCACAGAAAGGCATTGTATGTTCTTACTCAGGATAGCTGTTCTGACATATGTCAACATTTTGCCTAGGTGACCCGGAAGCCCTGCTTTCTAGGTAGTCAATTCCTTTTAAAGTGAGTGAGCACAAAATCTTCCCAGTCACTGGTCCTTCCTTCTAGTTGAGCCCAGTATTTAACTTGTAGCCAACGCAGCTAGAACAGATTTTTTCGACACAGCCTGTGAACTTTCTGTCTGATAATCAGTGAGCTGGTAGTGATAGGTCTGCTGATTAGTTTAGTCAATATCGTTAGAAACCAGCTTTATTTTAAGAAAACTAGATCTATTAGCTCATCTGATGCGAAAGCTGAGTAATTATAAATAAACTAACACACTGTTTAAAAGTCGGTGTATCGGCTTCGAGCCACAAAGAGGAGATAACCCGAGCTGATACATTGGCTTGCGGTAGGGAAATAATTAATGTTTTAGTTTATGTGAGTAATTGTTCTTCCAGTCGATATTCATTCATCAATTAACAAATTAATATTCCCAGTCACACATTGTTTCAACATCTCCGAATACGTAACAGTCCAAACACTTTTAAATATGCTAAAGTGAGATAAAGTACCAGTATATTCTCAGCTGTAATTTATCGCCCTCTATGATTATATTATATATACAATATTTAATAACATATCATATAATGAACAAATAAAACTAAGTCATTTATGTGAGCAGAACTGTATAATTTATATGATGTAGAATATCATTTAGTTTTATGTTGTGAAACCTAATAGAAGTGGAGGTTATATTGGTTCATACCAGAATAAATAAATCTTTTTGGCCTACAAAACTTTGTGTTAGCACCATTTAGCCACGTTTTTATACAAAGAAACCATATTAGAAAGATAATTTGCTTTGATAAACTTTCTGATTGGAGCTGGGCATAAGGTAAATTGATACAATTTCTTTAGCATTTCTTCAATTGAAAAGGGGTCATAAAAGTAAAAAATAGCACAAAAACATTGAGACAAGTTAAGCAAATGTGTGCATCTCTTGTTATCATAATATTTAAGTATAGTTGAATTCCTACCTACTTGTCTAATCGTTCAGTTTTGTAATACTTGGCAAAAACATGTAAAAAGATTTCACTTGAAAAACAAACATCTTTAACATAGAGCCTAATTGTTTTCAAAAAGCTTCACAGTTTAACCCGTTTAACCCTGGTCATTTTTTTCAATGTGTGTCAATACCTCTGAACGATTTGTCCAAAGATCCGAAGTTTTAAAACTTTTGTTAAATATATCTAATTGCGCTCATAATACAATGCTATTAGGTAAAACACTAGTAAAAAGTCGGGCAACTCCATCAAATTTCATCAAACAGAATAAAACAGTATTTCACCAATATTCGGGCTAAAACTATAAAAGTTTGTGCCATTTTAAAAACTTGTAAAACCATTTACATTAGTGTAATATTTATTGAGCACATGTTAATCATCATTTCTTGATTCAAAATATACTGGAAAATTATAGTTAATATCATAAAACTATTTATTTGCATCACAATCATTTATTACCTACCAACGAACGAGCGGTCTCGATTTTTTCGCGATATCGTCCTAATAAAGATTTGTTATTATAATGAAGGAAGTAGATAGAAATATTTAAAAACTGTTACAAATGGAAGAGAAATTTTTTGTTTAATATCCTGTACAAGAATTAATTTGATTAGTTTACGCTTTCACTTCGAAACGGTTTTTGTAAACAAAGCCATGTGAATGCCGGAATTCCGGCCATTAGGGATTTTGACACACCCGTGGCGATGCCGGAAAACCGGCTGTTAAGGTTCAAAAAGTTAAAACTTGATAGTATATTTAAACAGTTTTAAATTTATTTAAAATGCCAGAAATATAAAATGCAAAAGACTGATGAATTATATGTAAGTTATAGTAGCCAAAAGTTTATTCAGTTGAAGTGAGAGTAAATTATACCATATATAATTATCACCAGCACTACCTTTATTTCTTACATTTCCTAAACCTATGTTACTAGTCTCAAATCAATATATAATAATATATAATAGTTAATATTCAGTAAATTTTACCATCAATTGGATGAAATGGTTGCTAAATTTTGCTACAGTACTTCATTTGGCCAGAAAGCTATGATTTATATTCTTGTTAAATGCTAATTTTTGTACGAATAAACATCCACAACTTGGGTTCCATGACTACAAGTAGTAGTTAGAGATATAAAATTCAGCATGTCAAGTAGGAATTTGTTGTCTAATGTCACTCATTTGAAGTTTCCATAAAAAACATACAACTACTATTACCAGTGATTCATAAAGTAATAGTTTGTGTTGAATTTATACCCTCCAAAATTACTTCATAATTGTCAGTGTTTTTAGTGAAACTATGAATTAATATTTTCTTATGGTGTTCAAAATATTTCTGATAAAATTCAATGTAAATAGATTTTTATAGCTCAGTAAGCACTGTTACAACTCTAAATGTGCTGTTAGAATCTCAAAAATAATAACAATTTAAAAAATAAACATTATTATTTGTATCAAAAAGTACTTATTGTAAACTAGGTACAACATAGCATCTGTTTAATTTAATGCATATGCATAGTCTCGAAATGTTTTTCATCTGCAAGTGTGAGCAATAGGTAAATAGAAAATTGAAAATTTTTAAAAGAATTAGAATTAAACAATTTTAAATTCTCGAAACATAATTTGTTAAGCAGGAGTTGCTTGTAGTTGTTATTATAGCCTTGCAATTCTAGCATATTCATGAGGGTGTCAGGTCACAACTGCTGATTGTTCATTGTACTACTACCTCTTCTCTATTAATAGATTATACATGATTTATTTGTCATCTATCAAAACATCATAAAAACTTCGGAATTTATTTTATAATTTGCGTAGATATGCAAATAGAATCTAATGTTTTTCTGCAATTTTAATCACTTACCTTGAACATGATCAACTTTGAACTCTCGTTTTCAGAACATTTTTTACAACAATATAATTAGAGCTTTTATAACAATTTCCAACTTTCAACAAGTGACTCCTTAGTATTTTTAGTATGTGTCATGTGAATAGCTCATAAATAGATGTACAAGTTTGCATTATAAATTCAGAGTTCGGTTTTTACTTCATGTCTTTTGAATTTGCCGCTTTAACCATAGTTAACTCTTTCACTAACGCAAGCCGATCGGCTCGGGTTACCATCTCTTTGTTGCTGGAAGCCGATACATCAGCTTTTACACAATGTGTTAGTTTATCTATGATTATTCAGATTTGGCTTCAAATAGACCAATAAGATTCGGTCACCATGAAATCAAGCTTGTTGCTAATGATACAGACCAATCAACAGGCCTCCCACTAACAGCTTCTTGATTATCAAACAGAAAGTTTACCACTGAAAAACCACTGACAAAAAATAATACCCAATCATTTAAGCTGTAGAAGCTTCAAACATTCTTTGTTATTGGGTCTTCAGTCACTCTATATCAAGTGATTCTGTCTTTTCAGTGCATGTATTTCATTTGAAAAACTGTAATAGTGACCGAATATTATGAAGACAGTAAAAATACGACTATCGAAATCGCTGGCAAAATATTGTTGGTAAAGTTTGTAAAACTTTGTAAAAGTTTTTACCATTTTAACTCAAGTTAATTTAATATGTTTTCCATTTCCTAATAATGTATCTTATTTTGAACAACCTTTTTTTAAAATTAAATGGATATGTTCATTCTTTCTCAAGTTATAAGAAAATTATGGACGTTATGTCAACATTTGTGTGAATAGAAAAATTAAATTGGATAAATCTAGAAATAAAGTCGGTAGGGAAATTGTTAACAGAGCGGTGGATTTCAGGCTAATCTGCAATTCTGTTTGGTTACATAGAACAATGCTTGGCTATATACTAAACAATATTGTATTAAGAACTACGAACATGTTTATAAACAGCTGAGGCAGGTTAAATGTTCTTTTAAAGCAATCTGTTGGCTAGAGAGGAATCATAAACTGTGTATAAATATAACTTCACTTGAGACATGTTTGCTTGTTTTGCTTATTACTTATTGGTAATAGTTCAACTTCTACTTAATTTTACAATGTTTTATTAAGTTTAATATACGAATTATTAAGCCAGAAGGTGTAATTTAGAATATGTAGAAGAAAATTCCATCTGCACCATTCAACCTCCTCTCCATATCTAAGAATAACTGTAGAAATCGTTATTACACATGACAATCTCTAACGGTACAAGGGGCTGCCAGTCTACTAGCTTTAATATAATTCTCAGACATAACTTTGTTTCATGGTTCACATGCTAATATAAATCAGCTTTCTTTAGTGCCCAAACACAGTATTGAAAAGTAAAATGTCCGCAACCTTTGATAGTTTAGCAATTGGTCGTTTTGTTAATATATGTTTATATAATTCGTAGCTCATTTATATGGTCTTTTAAATAAAAAGTTGATGATAAAGAATTGATAGGTTAAAGAAAAGTTCTTACTGCATAGCTGTGTATTACTGCTGTGTTTAAAGCAAATTGGTATCTTTTAGCAAATTTAATAAAACCTAGGTTAATGATATAAATATTACACAAGGGAAAAATTTGTTTAATATATTTCGTTTGCAGCTTGGGCTCTCTGAAATCGCTGAGAGAGTTGGATCTCTTTGGTAATCCTATTAAAGTGCTTCCTGAATCTATCACTTCATTGAGTTCACTGGAAGAGCTGGACCTGTCATGGTGCAAGATAAGTCAACTCCCAGAGAGGTAAATATACCCATAGCATATGGACTCCTTCTATATTGAACAACTTTTACTACTTATTGATGAGCAGCCATGATAAAGTTGCTGGTGATTAAATATTGAGTATTATAAGTGGTTACTTTACCCTAAAACTGTGTTAAAATAGAATTAAAGTTTAGTAATCATCAACAAATTTTATGAAGTTTTATTATTTTTCTCATGAGCACCTTTCTTAATCTAACATATTATATTATTACTATTATTAATCTAAAGTATTATTATTGTTATTGTTGTATTATTCACATAACTTAAACCTTAAGTAGTTTGAACCAATTTTAATCTGCACTGGATTTTCATCAAAATCACTGTTAGTGGTTAAAGATGGACTTCTCTAAACTCATCAAACTGTAACTGGCAGCCAGAAAAAAGTGCGAAATTTTCTTACGAAGATTTAATTATTGTTAGGTAATAATATTGAATATGTTAATGCTCACCATAAAACTTTCTGATAGCAGCAGACCAAAATTTGTTTACTTTCCTACAGCAGTAGCCCAACCTTTTTCTAAATTTCTGACAGCAATATTTAAAGTTCTTCTAAACCTATCACACAACTGAGTTCTTTATACATACTAAAGAGAGAGTGGACCAACAGAACATAAATATACAATTATCTTAAACATTTTCATAGAGGAACTAATCATTAATTGCCTGTATTGTATTGACATATACTAATATATAATACAAATACCTTCATATGTAGAATATATTTATTTTCGACTGACCTGAATAAACAAAAACATCATTCTCAAAAACAGCTCTCTGTCAGCTAGAAGGCTTTTAGCTCGAAAGTAAATTATATCACACTACGCTTATGTTACATGTATTTATCAAATGATTTTCAAAAGATGGCCAGATGGAATTTAATTGTGGTTCTTCGACTTGTCAAATGTTTTTTCGTTCAATTCTCGGTTCGAGAAACTATTTGTGCTACTTTACTCTGTAAATATTATCTGTGAAATCATATAAAACAATATTTTTATTTTACTCCAAACTAATGATGTGCAGTTGCCTCTGCAAGCATTGCAGTCAATGCATAGTATGTTGGAGTCCCCTGTATAATCTTATGTTATCTTATCATCTCATGAAGTAAATGCCCCACTCAGTTTCACTAATCTTTGCTTTTTAATACCATTTAAGTTTAGTCAAGAAACCATAATAAAATATGACTCATTTTTAATGTAAATGTCGAATGGAAATAGGATCTTGGTCCGCACAGAGTATGATTTCGATTGTAGTTCACTTAAAACTAGTATTTTTGTGATAGGTCAGACCATAGACACGTTGAAGCTCAGTTCTTAACTAAAATTTCTGCTACCATATTTAATAATGACTCTACTTGTATACTGTTAGACCACCGAATATCCAAATTATAATATCCAATAAATAAATAATAATAAATAATATCCAAATAACCAAATTTTTTAGCGATACGTATTAGCAATGATGATCATAAAATGTGTTCTATATGTGCACTTGTTACCGGGTTGTCACAATTGCAGGGGATATGCGGTCTCCATCGCAGATAAAACGAATCAAGTCAAACGCTATGTTTCGCATGATTGGATGATTGATTGAGAATCAGTGCACCCAGTGGCGAGTACATTTCACACACATTTTTGCAATGGAGTATTTATCCGATTTTTTTTCAAAATATGCAGTTAAAAAAAGTCTCTGTACTCAGTTATATCTGAATGCACAGGCATTTTTTATTTTTAAAATATTATTCTGAGTATTTATCTGTTGCAAGAAATAATTTATATTTTGTTAAATGTTGTGAATTTCACAAAACAAATATAATAAAAGTTGGCCTTCATCAGTAAACTGTGTTCAGTTTCCCTTTAAAAATGCTCGTAGCTTGTTACACGATGTTTAAGAGGCTGCACGCCAAGAAAAATGAGCTCAAAAAAGCGTAGTTTAATCACAAGCTAGCGTTGTTATCGCAATTTCCTGAGCTCATTTTTAAATATGCAATATTAAATAGCTTATGTTCCTTTTAAAAAAGACTAAAATTATTCTGAAGGCTCAATGTAGATAATAATAGGTTTTAAGACACCCATCTCTATCATTCTAAATTGGACTAAACATCCCTAACTTCCGTTCCTTAAAAGCTAGGCTACGTCAAATATTTATGGGCGGAGCTTGTTATGCCGATCGTGTTGTTTTCAAGACCGATATTAAAACGCTGTAAAAACCTCTTCATTACTCTGAAAGTTAGTGAACCAATTTTTATTTTGAGTACAAAATCAGAATCAGCGTGTTTGATTTACCTAGAGAATGCGATAAAGGTTTTACGTGACAGTTTTGGTTACGTGACAATTTTGTGGTTTCAGAAAAAAAAGTTTTGTTCAGACTATTAGAGGAACCAAGTCAATTTCTTGTATGCTTCGGTCTAATTTTGTTTGTAAAGTTAATCAATATTGTTATTATATTCAGCTATTTTTTATTTTCTCAGAATAAGAAAGCACCTGATTGTGAGGTGTTCTTTGGGAAGTATTAATTGTGCAAAATCTTTTAGCATGGGTAATCTTTAGCTTTACTATAGCGGGAGCTGTGTTTGTCGCCTTGCTAAAAGCTTTAGAAAGAAGTTTCGCCCTGCCCAAGAATCAAATCTGAATATGTGGATTCCAACTAAGCATGATTCCATCTGCACCATTCAACCTCCTCTCCATATCTAAAAATAACTGTAGAAATCGTTATTACACATGGCAATCTCCAACGGTACAGGGGGCTGCTAGTGTACTAGTATTAATATACTTCACAGACATCACTCTGTTTCATGGTTCTCACGCTAATATAATTCAGCTTTTTTTAGTGCCCAAACACAGTTTAAAAAAAGTAAAATGTCCGCAACTGGTAGTTTAGCAATTGGTAGACATTCGTAGCTCATTTATATGATATTTTAAATAATAAGTTTATGATGCAGAATTGATAGGTTAAAGAAAAGTTTTTACTGTATAGCTGTGTATTACTGCTGTGTTTAAAGCAAATTTGTATCTTTCAGCAAATTTAATAAAACCTAGGTTAATGATATAAAAATATCTCAAGAGAAAATATTGTTTAATATAATTCATTTGCAGCTTGGGCTCTCTGACATCGCTGAGAAAGTTGGATCTCAATAGAAATCCTATTGAAGTGTTTCCTGAATCTATCACTGCATTGAGTTCACTAGAAGAGCTGAATCTGTCAGAATGCAAGATAAGCCAACTCCCAGATAGGTGAATATACACATAATTATATGAAGTCCTTCTGTAAAGAACTTTTACTACCTATTGATGAGCAGCCACGTTAACTTGCTGGTGATTAAACATTGAATATTTTAAGTGGGTTGCTTTACTCTAAAACTATTAAAATATAATTAAGGTTTAGTAATTATCAACAAATTTTATGAAGTTTTATTATTTTTCTCATGAGCACCTTTTTTAATTTAACATATTATATTATTAATATTATTAATCTAAAGTATTATTATTGTTATTGCTGTACTATTCACATAACTTAACCTTAAGTAGTCTGAACCAGTTTTAATCTGCACTGGGTTTTCATCAAAATCGCTGTTAGTGGTTAAAGATGGACTGCTCTGAACTCATCAAACTGTAGCTGGCAGCCACAAAAAAGTGCGAAATTTGCTTACGAAGATTTAATTCTTGTTAGTTAATAATGTTAAATATGTTAATGCTCACCATAAAACCTTCTGATAGCAACTGCAGACCAAAATTTGTCTACTTTCCTACAGCAGTGGCCTAACCTTTTTCTAAATTTCTGACAGCAATATTTAAAGTTCTTCCAAACCTATCACGCAGCTGAGTTCTTTATACATACTAAAGAGAGAGTGGACCAACAGAACATAAATATACATATACCTTAAACATTTTCATAGAGGAGCTAATCATTAATTGCCTGTATTGTATTGAAATATACTAATATATAATATCACACTACGCTTATGTTACATGTATTTATCCAATGATTTTCAAAAGATGGCCGGATGGAATTTAATTGTGGTTCTTCAACTTTTCAAATGGTTTTTCGTTCAATTCTTGGTTCGAGAAACTATTTGTGCTACTTTACTCTGTAAATATTATCTGTGAAATCATATAAAACAATATTTTCATTTCACTCCAAACTAATGATGTGCAGTAGCCTCTGTAAGCATTGCAGTCAATTCATAGTATGTTGGAGTGCACCACATAATCTCAGGTTATCTTATCATCTCATGAAGTAAATGCACCATACAGTTTCACTAATCTTTGCTTTTTAATACCATTTAAGTTTAGTCAAGAAACCATAATAAAATATGACTCATTTTTAATGTAAATTTTGAATGGAAATAGGATATTGGTCCGCACAGAGTATGATTTCAATTGTAGTCCACTTAAAACTAGTATTTTTGTGATAGGTCAGACCATAGACACGTTGAAGCTCAGTTCTTAACTAAAGGTTCTGCAACCATATTTAATAATGACTCTACTTGTATACTGTTAGACCACCGAATATCCAAATTATAATATCCAAAAAAATAAATAATAATAAATAATATCCAAATAACCAAATTTTTTTAGCGATACGTATTAGCAATGATGATCATAAAATGTGTTCTATATGCGCACTTGTTTCCGGGTTGTCACAATTGTGGGGGATGTGCGGTCTCCATCGCAGATAAAACAAATCAAGTCAAACGCTATGTTTCGCATGATTGGATGATTTATTGAGAATCAGTGCACCCAGTGGCGAGTACGTTTCACACACACTTTTGCAATGGAGTATTTATCCGATTTTTTTTCAAAATATGCAGTTAAAAAAAGTCTCTGTACTCAGTTATATCTGAATGCACAGACATTTTTTGTTTTTAAAATATTATTCTGAGTATTTATCTGTTGCAAGAAATAATTTATATTTTGTTAAATGTTGTAAATTTCACAAAACAAATATAATAAAAGTTGGCCTTCATCAGTAAACTGTGTTCAGTTTCCCTTTAAAAATGCTCGTAGCTTGTTACATGATGTTTAATAGGCTGCACGCCAAAAAAATGGGCTCAAAAAAGCGTAGTTTAATCACAAGCTAGCGTTGTTATCGCTATTTTCTGAGCTCATTTTTAAATATGCAATATTAAATAGCTTATGTTCCCTTTAAAAAAGACTAAAATTATTCTGAAGGCTCAATGTAGATAATAATAGGCTTTAAGACACCCATCTCTATCATTCTAAATTGGACTAAACATCCCTAACTTCCGTTCCTTAAAAGCTAGGCTACGTCAAATATTTATGGGCGGAGCTTGTTATGCCGATCGTGTTGTTTTCAAGACCGATATTAAAACGCTGTAAAAACCTCTTCATTACTCTGAAAGTTAGTGAACCAATTTTTATTTTGAGTACAAAATCAGAATCAGCGTGTTTGATTTACCTAGAGAATGCGATAAAGGTTTTACGTGACAGTTTTGGTTACATGACAATTTTGTGGTTTAAGAAAAAAAGTTTTGTTCAGACTATTAGAGGAACCAAGTCAATTTCTTGTATGCTTCGGTCTAATTTTGTTTGTAAAGTTAATCAATATTGTTATTATATTCAGCTATTTTTTATTTTCTCAGAATAAGAAAGCACCCGATTGTGAGGAGGTCTTAGGGGAGTTTTAATTGTGCAAAATCTTTTAGCATGGGTAATCTTTAGCTTTACTATAGTGGGAGCTGTGTTTGTCGCCTTGCTAAAAGCTTTAGAAAGAAGTTTCGCCCTGCCCAGGAATCAAATCTGAATATGTGGATTCCAACTAAGCATGATTCCATCTGCACCATTCAACCTCCTATCCATATCTAAAAATAACTGTAGAAATCGTTATTACACATGGCAATCTCTAACGATACAAAGGGCTGCTAGTGTACTAGCATTAATATAATTCTCAGACATAACTTGGTTTCATGGCTCACAGGCCAATATAGCTCAGCTTTCTTTAGTGTCCAAACACAGTTAAAAAAAGTAAAATGTCTGCAACTTTTAATAGTTTAGCAATTGGTAGACATTTGTAGCTCATTTATATGATATTTTAAATAAAAAGTTGATGATAAAGAACTGATAGGTTAAAGAAAAGTTCTTACTGCATAGCTGTGTATTACTGCTGTGTTTAAAGCAAATTTGTTTTTTTCAGCAAATTTAATAAAACCTAGATTAATGATATAAAAATATCTCAAGAGAAAATCTTGTTTAATATAATTCATTTGCAGCTTGGGCTCTCTGACATCGCTGAGAGAGTTGGATCTCAATAGTAATCCTATTGAAGTGCTTCCTGAATCTATCACTGCATTGAGTTCACTAGAAGAGCTGAATCTGTCAGAATGCAAGATAAGCCAACTCCCAGATAGGTAAATATACACATAGTTATATGAACTCCTTCTATGAACAACTTTTACTACCTATTGATCAGCAGCGATGTTAACTTACTGGTGATTAAACATTGAATATTATAAGTGGGTTACTTTACCCTATAACTATTAAAATATAATTAAGGTTTAGTAATTATCAACAAATTTTATGAAGTTTTATTATTTTTCTCATGAGCACCTTTCTTAATCTAACGTATTATATTTTTACTATTATTAATCTAAAGTATTATTCTTGTTATTGTTGTATTATTCACATAACCTAAACCTTAAGTAGTCTGAACCAGTTTTAATCTGCACTGATTTTTCATCAAAATCGCTGTTAGTGGTTAAAAATGGACTGCTCTGAACTCATCAAACTGTAGCTGGCAGCCACAAAAAAGTGCGAAATTTTCTTACAAAGATTTAATTCTTGTTAGTTAATAATTTTAACTATGTTAATGCTCACCATAAAACCTTCTGATAGCAGCAGACCAAAATTTTTCTACTTTCCTACAGCAGTGGCCCAACCTTTTTCTAAATTTCTGACAGCGATATTTAAAGTTCTTCCAAACCTATCACACAACTGAGTTCTTTATACATACTAAAGATAGAGTTGACCAACATAACATAAATATAAAATTATCTTAAACATTTTCATAGATGAGCTAATCAAGAATTGCCTGTATTGTATTGACATATACTAATATATAATACATATACCTTCATATGTAGAATATATTTATTTTCGACTGACCTGAAAAAAACAAAAACATGATTTCAAAAACAACTGTCTGTCAGCTAGAAGGCTTTTAGTTCGAAGGTAAATTATATCACACTATGCTTATGTTACATGTATTTATCCAATGATTTTAAAAAGATGGCCGGAAGGAAATCAAACGTGGTTCTTCAACTTTTCAAATGTGTTCGTTCATTTCTCGGTTCAAGAAACTATTTGTGCTACTTTACTCTGTAAATATTATCTGTGAAATCATGTAAAACTATATTTTATTTCACTCCAAACTAATGATATGCAGTAGTCTCTGTAAGCATTGCAGTCAATGCATAGTATGTTGGAGTGCATCACATAATCTCATATTATCTTATAATCTCATGAAGTAAATGCACCATACAGTTTCACTAATCTTTGTTTTTTAATGCCACCTAAATTTACTCAAGCAGCCATAATAAAATATGAATCATTTTTAATGTAAGTGTTGAATGTGAAATAAGATCTTGGTCCGCACAGAGTATGATTTCAATTGTAGTTCATGTGAAACTACTGTTTTTGTGATAGTTCAAAACCATAGACACGTTGAAGCTCAGTTCTTAACTAAAGTTTCAGCAACCATATTTAATGACTCTACTTGTATACTGTTAGATCACTGCATACTCTTGTCTCATCATTTGAATTTTACCAATAAATCATATTAAACTGGTATATTATACATGTTAATTTACATACAAAATTATTTAAAAATTTATTTTTTAACCTTTAAGAAGTATCACAGTATTTAAAATGAAAAGGATAATGTAAAAAACTGTCAGAAAGATATAGTATGAAAGACCGACGAATCATGTATAAGCTCTAGTAGTTCAGATGTTGCTTAGCTTATGCTAGAGTATATTATAAGATGCCCATCCATCATCTCTATCAGGTAGAAACTTATTTACCTCTACATCCCTATGCATTTTCTTAAATACTATTTTCAATTGGTCTTTTAGCCAATGCGTGATGATTTTTGATCATATATTAAAGTTATTTATGACGAAATGTGCAGGGACCCGCAAAAATATAATTATTACTGTGTATTTCATAAAACATACACGACTCATTGGGACGATTCTAACACCTTATGTCTATGTTGCTTATTTGTATCAGTAACTACTGGACCTCAACACTTTTTTGGAGACTTTAATAGGACATTGATGTACTTTTGCTTATATCTAGCCTGATGAGCTTACAATTTGTGTAATCAATTGAAGATTCCCATATAGTAGTGTGTAAATAATTGTGTTCTTCTGACCAAAAAAGACCTTTCTGGAAACTTAGATTCTTAAATGATGTATTCAATATATCATACTTGTAATATACAAATACTAACAAAAGAATTGGGGTGGTTTTTGGCAATAGGACCAACGGTTCTTCAAATCGGAAAAGGTTGCTTAAATAATTAATTCGCACGCTCACATCAATTATTTTAACATTTAAAATGTTAAAATTTTAAAAATGTTAAAATTTTTAAAAACACTCTGCAAATCATAAAATATTGATTCATAACTCATAAATAGTTGGTTCATACTATTCTTCAGGAACAAAAAAGTGAAGACCTACTTAGCCACTTTCTTAGCTTGTTATGTCATAGGCTTACCATCTTCATTGAGTTTTAGTTGGTTTCAAGACATGTATATGAATATTCCAGTACAAATTTTCTAATCTTACTACAGCTCATAGACCTATGAGCTATACTATAGTTAATAGGTCTATGCTACAGTGATTTAAACTTGGTTTCACTCAAACATTACCCTGATTACAGTGTAGGGTGTGTGAGTTTACATTTTGATATTTTGCTAGAGCAGCCAAGCTAATCCATTAACTTTGCCAGCACAGCATCCTGTTTAGTATTTAAGATATCAAATCTTTAGTTATATCATCTGATTTATTGCGGGAAGCCGAGCCTAGAAGCAGCCATTTTTGTTGCTAGGCAAAAAATACCTGTATTACTTTAATTAACCTTTTTTAGAGTTTTGCACGAAAACGGTTAAGTTCAGCAGTAAACATTATTTTTTATTGAAAATATTATATGAAAAGGTTAAATTTTTATCTGACTATAAAATACAAACATAAATGACGCTAGAACTTCAGTTGTCACACAAAAACAACGGCAGTTTTCGATATTAACAAAATGTTTGTTTCTAACACTAGTTATAGCATAAGTAAAGTTGTTAATAATGTAGCATATATGACCTCCTTTTATTGCTTTATTATCTTCGTTTCCATAAGTGGAGACACAGCAAACCTTTATGCAGGTGTGAATATTGGCTCTTCCTATGATTTTGGATAAGTGAGCCAGGTACAACTTTTTGGTACTTCTGCGCTAGACTAGCCATTTCACAGGTTTTAGTCCAGCTGGTCTGCTAGTGATCAAGCTGGCTTATACAATTTTCCTTAATTGATACTTGGGAAGTGTAGTAGTTTGGGTGGGAGCACCTGATCCATATTTCAATTATGACACCTCATGTTACAGTTTCTTTCTCCGCCATGCCCGCATTCTAGTCGGAAGCTACCTTCTTGGCTGCACTTCAGTGTTGGTTCACATGTATAAATCTTACCCAACTGTTATTATTGTTGCTGTTCCTTTTTTAATTACGTGACTATCTGGAATACATCTTAAGTCTTTGTTGAAGGTCCGTTAGGCTTCAGGTTCAACAACTACCAGCTGGTCTTTTGGGTTTTGTTGTAATTTCTCAACTGAATATCATATAGTTAGCTTTGTATGAGTGTTCTCCACCTTTTTTCGATGTTGTGTTTTTTGATCTGTAGAAATGTTTCTATGTGCAAGGTAATCATTAGCTGGAAAACATGGTAAGATGTGGTGGCCTCTTGTGTTACTTGTAATATAACTACATATACCATACCAGTCTATCCGGTGGTTCAAGCCTATCACCACCTTTCCCACATTTTCTGTGATGAAGTACCTGATGATTAGATTTGCCCTATCCTAACTGTTTTCTTGTATTGTTTAAGCATCCACATGTTTTTATTCCCATCTAAAGCTTTCGACTGATGGTATTTTGATTTGGATCTTTCGAGGCTTGGGGTTGCGCAAAAAGACATTGCATGCTCTTACTCAGGATAGCTGTTCTGACATACGTCAACATTTTGCCTAGGTGACCCGGAAGCCATGCTTTCCAGGTAGTCAATTCATTTTAAAGTGAGTGAGCACAAAATCTTCCCAGTCACTGGTCCTTCCTTCTAGTTGAGCCCAGTATTTAACTTGTAGCCAACGCAGCTGGAACAGATTTTTTCGACACGGCCTGTGAACTTTCTGTCTGATAATCAGTGAGCTGCTAGTGATTGGTCTGCTAATTAGTTTAGTCAATATCGTTAGAAACCAGCTTGTTTTTTATGAAAACTAGATCTATTAGTTCATCTGATGCGAAAGCTGAGTAAATATAAATAAACTAACGCACTGTTTAAAAGTCGGTGTATCGGCTTCGAGCCACAAAGAGGAGATAACCCGAGCTGATACATTGGCTTGCGGTAGGGAAATAATTAATGTTTTAGTTTATGTGAGTAATTGTTCTTCCAGTTGATATTCATTTATCAATTAACAAATTAATAATCACAGTCACACATTGTTTCAACATCTCCCAATACGTAACAGTCCAAACACTTTTAAATATGCTAAAGTGAGATAAAGTACCGGTATATTCTCAGCTGTAATTTATTGCCCTTTATGATTATATTATATATACAATATTTAATAACATATCATATAATGAACAAATAAAACTAAGTCATTTATGTGAGCAGAACTGTATAATTTATATGATGTAGAATATCATTTAGTTTTATGTTGTGAAACCTAATAGAAGTGGAGGTTATATTGGTTCATACCAGAATAAATAAATCTTTTTGGCCTACAAAACTTTGTGTTAGCACCATTTAGCCACGTTTTTATACAAAGAAACCATATTAGAAAGATAATTTGCTTTGATAAACTTTCTGATTGGAACTGGGCATAAGGTAAATTGATACAATTTCTTTAGCATTTCTTCAATTGAAAAAGGGTCATAAAAGTAAAAAAAATAGCACAAAAACATTGAGACAAGTTAAGCAAATGTGTACATCTCTTGTTATCATAATATTTAAGTATAGTTGAATTCCTACCTACTTGTCTAATCGTTCAGTTTTGTAATACTTGGCAAAAACATGTAAAAAGATTTCACTTGAAAAACAAACATTTTTAACATAGAGCCTAATTGTATTCAAAAAGCTTCACAGTTTAACCCGTTTAACCCTGGCCATTTTTTTCAATGTGTGTCAATACCCCTGAACAATTTGTCCAAAGATCCGAAGTTTTTAAACTTTTGCGCTCATAATACAATGATATTAGTTAAAACACTAGTAAAAAGTCGGGCAACTCCATCAAATTTCATCAAACAGAATAAAACAGTATTTCACCAATATTCGGGCTAAAACTATAAAGGTTTGTACGATTTTAAAAACTTGTAAAACCATTTACATTAGTGTCATATTTATCGAGCACATGTTAATCAACATTTCTTGATTCAAAATATACTGGAAAATTATAGTTAATATCATAAAACTATTTATTTGCAACACAATCATTTATTACCTACCAACGAACGAGCGGTATCGATTCTTTCGCGATATCGTCCTAATAAAGATTTGTTATTATTATGAAGAAAGTAGATAAAAATACTATAATATTTTTATCTACTTTCTTCATAATAATAACAAATCTATAATATAATATAAAATGCAAAAGACTGATGAATTATATGTAAGTTATAGTAGCCAAAGGTTTATTCAGTTGAAGTGAGAGTAAATTATACCATATCTAATTATCACCAACACTACCTTTATTTCTTACATTTCCTAAACCTATGTTACTAGTCTCAACTCAATATATTTATATAATAGTTAATATTCAGTAAATTTTGCCAGCAATTGGATCAAATGGTTGCTAAATTTTGCTACAGTACTTCATTTGGCCAGAAAGCTATGATTTATATTCTTGTTAAATGCTAATTTTTGTACGAATAAACATCTACAACTTGGTTTTCATGACTGCAAGTAGTAGTGAGAGATATAAAATTCAGCATTTCAAGTAGGAATTCCTTGTCTAATGTTACTCATTCGAAGGTTCCATAAGAAATATCTAAGTGCTATTAATAGTGATTCATAAAGTAATAGTTTGTGTTGAATTTATACCCTCCAAAATTACTTCATAACTGTCAGTGTTTTTGAGTGAAACTATGAATTAATATTTTCTTACGGTGTTCAAACTATTTCTGATAAAATTCAATGTAAATAGATTTTGATAGTTCAGTAAGCACTGTTACAACTCTAAATGTGCTGTTAGAATCTCAAAAATAATAACAATTTTAAAAAAATAAACATTACTATTTGTATCAAAAAGTACTTATTGTAAATTAGGTACAACATAGCATCTGTTTAATTTAATGCATATGCATAGTCTCGAAATGTTTTTCATCTGCATGTGTGAGCAATAGGTAAATAGAAAATTGAAAATTTTTAAAAGAATTATAATTAAACAATTTTAAATTCTCAAAACATAATTTGTTAAGCAGGAATTGCTTGTAGTTGTTATTATAGCCTTGTAATTCTAACATATTCATAAGGGTGTCAGGTCACAACTGCTGATTGTTCATTGTACTACTACCTCTTCTCTATTAATAGATTATACATGATTTATTTGTCATCAATCAAAACATCATTAAAACTACGGAATTTATTTTATAATTTGCGTAGATATGCAAATAGAATCTAATGTTTTTCTGCAATTTTAATCACTTACCTTGAACATGATCAACTTTGAACTCTCTTTTTCAGAACATTTTCTACAACAATATAATTAGAGCTTTTATAACAATTTCCAACTTTCAACAAGTGACTCCTTAGTATTTTAGTATGTGTTATGTGAATAACTCATAAATAGGTGTACAAGTTTACATTAGAAACTCAGAGTTCTGTTTTTACTTCATGTCTTTTGAATTTTCCATTTTAACAATAATTAACTCTTTCACTACCGCAAGCCGATCGGCTCGGGTTACCATCTTTTTGTTGCTGGAAGACTACATACATCAGCTTTTACACAATGTGTTAGTTTATCTATGATTATTCAGCTTTCGCTTCAAATAGACCAATAAGAATCGGTCACCATGAAATCAAGCTTGTTGCTAACGATACAGACCAATCAACAGGCCTCTCACTAACAGCTTCTTGATTATCAAACAGAAAGTTTACCACTGAAAAACCACTGAGAAAAAATAATACCCAATCATTTAAGCTGTAGAAGCTTCAAACATTCTTTGCTATTGGGTCTTCAGTCACTCTATATCAAGTGATTCTGTCTTTTCAGTGCATGTATTTCATTTGAAGAACTGTAATAGTGACCGAATATTATGAAGACAGTAAAAATACGACTATCGAAATCGCTGGCAAAATATTGTTGGTAAAGTTTGTAAGAGTTTGTAAAAGTTTTTACCATTTTAACTCAAGTTACTTTAATATGTTTTCTATTTCCTAATAATGTATCTTATTTTGAACAACCTTTTTTAAAAATTAAATGGATATTTTCATTCTTTCTCAAGTTATAAGAAAATTATGGACGTTATGTCAACATTTGTGTGAATAGAAAAATTAAATTGGATAGATCTAGAAATAAAGCCGGTAGCAAAATTGTTAACAGAGTGGTGGGTTTCAGGCTAATCTGCAATTCTGTTTGGTTACATAGAACAATGCTTGGCTATATGCTAAGCAATATTGTATTAAGAACTACGAACATGTTTATAAACAGCAGAGGCAGGTTAAATGTTCTTTTAAAGCAATCTGTTGGCTAGAGAGGAATCATAAACTGTGTATAAATATAACTTCACTTGAGACATGTTTTCTTGTTTTGCTTATTACTTATTGGTAATAGTTCAACTTCTACTTAATTTTACAATGTTTTATTAAGTTTACTATACAAATTATTAAGCCAGAAGGTGTAATTTAGAATATGTAGAAGAAAATTCCATCTGCATCATTCAACCTCCTCTCCATATCTAAGAATAACTGTAGAAATAGTTATTACACATGACAATCTCTAACGGTACAAGGGGCTGCCAGTCTACTAGCTTTAATATAATTCTCAGACATAACTTTGTTTCATGGTTCACACGATAATATAATTCAGCTTTCTTTAGTGCCCAAACACAGTTTTGAAAAGTAAAATGTCCGCAACCTTTGATAGTTTAGCAATTGGTAGACATTCGTAGCTCATTTATATGGTCTTTTAAATAAAAAGTTGATGATAAAGAATTGATAGGTTAAAGAAAAGTTCTTACTGCATAGCTGTGTATTACTGCTGTGTTTAAAGCAAATTTGTATCTTATTCTCGAACATCTCTTAAAACTTACCCATCTGATCGGAATATACACAAATAGACAGATTTATTATGACGAAAATCGTCACAAAACACTGGAAAAGCTTGGTTTAATAAAAGTTAAGACCTGAAATTGAAACGGCGGGCGACAGAGAATAGAACGATTAAGTCATGCGCATTTCGCAAAAAAATAACGTGCACATTTCACCAGTCTATGGCATTGTTTGCTTGTAATCAAATTTATTCGAAGGTTTCTGTAACAAACGTAGACCGTTTGAGGCGTTGACCAATTTATAGGTACAAAATTGTGGTACACAGTTTATCAGCCTATGTTTTTTGTTCAATCACCGAAGGTTTCATTTTTTAAAAGGTTAACCAGAATTCTTTACAACTTATGTACAAGCTAGGGCCGAACTACAACGCCCCTTTATGACGAGAACACTTTTTATTTTGCTGCAGTTTGCATGAAACTTTCAGACGTGTGAATGCTCATACTCGTTTTCTGTTAAAGATCGCTATCAAAACCATTCTACATTCAACGCAACCAGCTTTCAAACTGTGTATAGTACACAGTAGCTTGCCATTTTACTTCAATGTTTGCATTTCAGAATTATAATAAACATATTTCTTTATTGTTGTTGAATTACATACATTACAGTAGATTAGGCCTACAGCTTTATAACACTTTTAAAACAGCTTTTATTTTGCTGCAGTTTGCAGAAATCTTCCAGACGCGTGAACGCTCATAGGTTTTCTATTATTGCTGTATTACTATATTAACGATATTGGTTATTCTAATAATATCGATGCATTTTACTTCTAATATTGGCCAGTATTGCATTTCCCCTATTGCAGGGGAGAGATTATAATAGACATAATATTTTCCTTTCATTATTACTGTTTGTCATGACCAAACACTTTTTAAATAATTTTTCTGAAAATATATAAATACCACAACTTCTCGATATTGTTAGCTATGAAATTTTGAAATGTAAACAAAATTTTGCATTGGTTTTCTATTATTACTATATTAATAATATTGATTATTCTAATAATATCAGTGCATTTTACTTCTAATATTGGCCAATATTGCATTTCTCCTATTGCAGGGGGAAAATATAAACATATTTTCCTTTCATTATTGCTGTTTGATGTATATAATAACACCCACACCCAGTACATTACAGCTACCATTGCAGTTATCCTGTTGCGCTACAGTGTCATTTTACTGCTAATATTGCATTTCTCAACCATCAGTACCCTTCCTTTTTTTCCAATATCACTTTGGTCGTGGGCTGTATGACAGTGGAATTTCTAGTGTAGTGGAATTTTTATTAGAACAATATCTTCCAAAAATGGTTGAATAAAATAATAATATTAATAATAAAGATTAGAAACTAATCAAGTAACAATAACAGTGATAGGAAAATGAATAATGTTTAAACTTCAAACACCATACTCAATTTATGTTTAAAAGAATGCAAGTTGAAATATTAACAACGATGAAACAAACTTTAAAAAACTTATATTATAAACTTCAATAGTCATAAGAAGTTTATAAATGTAATAAGGGAATTTAAATTTGTATGTCTATACATATATTTCTCAAAGTATGTCAGTTTATGTAAATATAAAAGAGTGGAGAATAACTGACACTTGCAATCTTACACAATAAATATCACAGTAATCTTACAAATTTTTGTTGTAAAATGTGAAATTAATTACAAAAAAACTAACGGTTTAGGTTTAACAGGAAATATGTGTAAGCTAATACATCTAGACGTATGACCCAGCATTGCCCAGGTAATAAAAAAACTGAACAGAAAATTGATTTGTATTTAGCATATAACAACACTTGCCATTTTACCTAAAACAACTGTAAAGGTTTTCAAACTTACTTTGTCAAACAACTTTTAAACTTCATATCATGACAAAAAAAGGTTTCGTGAAGGTCAAATAATCTTTAAAAATAAAACAACTATAAGGGTTTAAATGTAACAGTAAAATAATTAGCAAGTAATAGCTAAATTGAGTCTGTTTGGCAATGATTACAATATGAGATGATTCAGTAATGATACAATTAATACGAACTGAGAAAATAAAATAAAATTTGTGAATATGTTGAATTAATAATAACAGTTCTTGCATAGAAGTGTATGTATAAAAAAAGTTACAGTTCCACCGACAGCTATCCATCAAAACTCTGAATACGACGACACTGGTACGACAATATGTTATGTAAAAATAAAATATTGTAGTGTATTTGCCTGGTCGAAGGTGAGAGAATATAGATGCTATTCCTACTCGAGATAATACAATTGTCCGCGTGAAAAGTAGTGAGTGACCTTAACAGCAATTTAGCAATTGAACCTTTAAAAAAGCCAGAAATGAAGGTTCACAAAAATGACATCTTGTTTCATAGAATTAATAAACTTTAATCGCTAAATTGTAATATTGAGAGAGTCTATTGTCGATATCGTTTTGCCGAAAATAAATTAGCCCTAATACGTCGATCACAAAAAAGCATTGCGTGTCATGAAATTAAAAGAAGGCCATAGAGTTGTAATTATTATGTCATTTTTGTGTGAAAATGGCAAACGATGAATAGGTTATGTATAGAGGCGCACTACCGGAGATTCCCGTTAATGCGTCCTAGATGCCTAGTAACTGCTAATAGTTCGAAAAGTATGGTACTCTATAAGGCGGACACATACATACGCATACAGGTAAACAGACAGACTACAATTGCCGTTTATATAGTAGATTAGCGTTTATCATTTTTTTTTCTCTCACCAAGCAGAAGCGCAGCTATTCTTTATATAGGTACAGCAATTAGCTCGTACTTCTTTGGAAAATTGGCCAAGATATCTTTATTGTACCGACCCAGCCAAATATCTACACAGCTCAGTCATTTTCCTGGCTGGCTCTGTTGGTGATCTACAATGTAGTTGGTTTCTATGACAATTTACTTATCATGCTGATGTTTTGATAGGACAGGTCATTAACAGCTCATAGCCATATTTTGAAAAGTTTTTATTTATCCAAATTATCAACCCATACATTTTCTGTTGAGGCACTAAACATTCTGTGCATCAATATCATAAGCTCATGCCACACTTTTCAGATTTTTTTTGTTCCATCAGATGTTTTGGAGTTTTTACCAACATCTGTTATTGAGACACACATTGTTATAAAGTTTCACATTTTTTGCAGATAATTAAACCTTTTTGCTACCGAAATTACTTCCAGCTCTGGCCGAATTTTTTTTTCTATTTACACAAATTGCGACATAACATCACTAATTTTGTGATAGCATGAGAAAGAACAAAGATATCCATGCACTTTAAAAAAGAATTTGTTGAAAAGAAGATATTTTATTAGGAAATAAATTGAAAAATTTAATGAGTTTTATTAAACAACAACAAAATTTTACAAACTTTACCAACATTATTTTGCTAGCAAATTCGAGAGTCATAGTTTGACTGTCAATATATTACTCAGTTACCATGACAGTTTTTCACATGAAACACATGCACTAGAAGAGTCAGAATTACTCGATATACAGTTACTGGAGTCCCAATGACTAATGGTGTTACAATCTTCCACAGCTGTAAACAATAGTGGTATTCCTTTTTGCTCTGGTTTTTTCGCAGCGAACTTTCTGTCTTGTAATCAATGAGCCGCTAGTGAGAAGCCTGCTGATTAGTTTAGTCAATATCGTTAAAAACAAGCTTATTTTTATGGAGATAGACCTTTTTGGTTCATCTGAAACAAAAGCTGAGTAGTTATAACTAAATTAACACACTGTTTAAATGTCGATGTATCGGCTTCCAGCCACAAACAGGTGCTAACTCGAGCCGATACACTGGCTTGCGATAGTGAAAGAGTTAATGTTTAGTTTATGTGAAAAGTTTGTCTTCCAGTCAATATTCATTCATCAGTTAACAAATTAATAAAAACAGTCACACAATGTTTCAACATCTCCCAATATATAACAGTCAAAATACTTTTAAATATGCAAAAGTGAGATAAAGTACCCGTATATTCTCAGCTATCATTTATTGCCCTAGATGGTTATATTATATCTACAATATTTAATAACACATCATATAATGAGCAAATAAAACTAAGTCACTTATGAGAGCAGAACTGTATAATTTATATGATGTAGAATATCATTTAGTTTTCTGTTGTGAAACCTCTTAGAATTGGAGGTTATACTAGTTCACACCAGAATAAATAAATCTGTTTGGCCTACAAAACTCTGTGTTACCAGCATTTAGCCACATCTTCATACAGAGAAACCATATTAAAAAGATTATTTGATTTGAAAAACTTTCTGATTGGAGCTGGGCATAAAGTAAATTGATACAACGTTTTTTAGCATTTCTTTAATTGAAAGGGTTCATAAAAGTAAAAATAGAAAGCACAAAAAACATTGAAACAAGTTAAACAAATTCGTACCACTCTGGTTATCATAATTTTTAAGTTTAATTTAATTTCAACCTATTCGTCTAATCGTTCAGTTTTGTAATACTTGGCAAAATGTGTAAAAAGATTACACTTGAAGAACAAACATTTTTAACCTAAAAATTAATGGCTTTCAAAAAGCTTCACAGTTTAATCCTTTCAATCCTGGCCGTTTTTGTCAATGTGTGTCAGCAACCCTGAGCAGTTTGTCCAAAGATCCGAAGTTTTTAAACTTTAACTAAATATTTCTAATTGCGCTCATAATACAATTATATTAGGTTTACTAGTAAAAAATCAGGGCAACCCCAATAAATTTCATCAAACAGAAAAAAAATTTATTTCACCATGACTCAAGCTAAAACTATAAAAGTTAGTATGATTTTAAAAACTTGTAAAAAACATTTACACTGGTATCATATTCATCGAGCACATGTTAATCATAATTTCTTTATTCAATTTGTTCTAGAATATTCAACTTAATATCATAATACTCTTTATTTGCAACACAATCATTTATTACCTACCAACGAGTGAGCCTTTAAACTTTGCCTAGTAACTGCTAATAGCCCGAAAAGTATGGTACTCTATAAGGAGGACACATACATACGCATACAGATAAACAGACAGACTACAATTGCCGTTTATATAGTAGATTAGCGCTTATCATTTTTATTCTTCTCTTACCAAGCAGAAGCGCAGCTATTCTTTATATAGGTACAGCAATTAGCTCATCCTACTTCTTTGGAAAATTGGCCAAGATATCTTTATTGTACCGACCCAGCCAAATATCTACACAGCTCAGTCATTTTCCTGGCTGGCTCTGTTGGTTTCTATGACAATTTACATATCATGCTGATGTTTTGATAGGACAGGTCATTAACAGCTTATAGCCATATTTTGAAAAGTTTTTATGTATCCAAATTATCAACCCATACATTTTCTGTTGAGGCACTAAACATTCTGTGCATCAATATCATAAGCTCATGCCACACTTTTCAAATTTTTTTGTTCCATCAGTTGTTTTAGAATTTTTACCAACATCTGTTATTGAAGACACACATTGTTATAAAGTTTCACATGTTTTGCATATAATTAAACCTTTTTGCTACTGAAATTACTTCCAGCTCTGGCCAAAATTTTTATTTCTATTTACACAAATTGCGACATAACATCACTAATTTTGTGATAGCATGAGAAAGAACCAAGATATCCATGTACTTTAAAAAAGAATTTGTTGAAATGAAAATATTTTATTAGGAAATAAATTGAAAAATTAAATGAGTTTTATTAAACAACAACAAAACTTTACAAACTTTACCAACATTATTTTGCTAGCAAATTCGAGAGTCATAGTTTGACTGTCACTATATTACTCAGTTACCATGACAGTTTTTCACATGAAACACATGCACTAGAAGAGTCAGAATTAGTCGATATACAGTCACTGGAGTCCCAATGACTAATGGTGTTACAATCTTCCACAGCTGTAAACAATAGTGGTATTCCTTTTTGCTCTGGTTTTTTCGCAGCGAACTTTCTGTCTTGTAATCAATGAGCCGCTATGAGAAGCTTGCTGATTAGTTTAGTCAATATCGTTAAAAACAGGCTTATTTTTATGGAGATAAATCTTTTTGGTTCATCTGAAACAAAAGCTGAGTAGTTATAAATAAATTAACACACTGTTTAAATGTCGATGTATCGGCTTCCAGCCACAAAGAGGAGATAACCCGAGCCGATACACTGGCTTGCGGTAGTGAAAGAGTTAATGTTTAGTTTATGTGAAAAGTTTGTCTTCCAGTCAATATTCATTCATCAATTAACAAATTAATAAACACAGTCAAACAATGTTTCAACATCTCCCAATATATAACAGTCAAAATACTTTTAAATATGCAAAAGTGAGATAAAGTACCCGTATATTCTCAGCTATCATTTATTGCCCTAGATGGTTATATTATATCTACAATATTTAATAACACATCATATAATGAGCAAATAAAACTTAGTCACTTATCGGAGCAGAACTGTATGATTTATATGATGTAGAATATCATTTACTTTTCTGTTGTGAAACCTCTTAGAATTGGAGGTTATGCTGGTTCATACCAGAATAAATAAATCTTTTTTGCCTACAAAACTCTGTGTTACCAGCATTTAGCCACATCTTTATACAGACAAAACCATATTAAAAAAATTATTTGATTTGATAAACTTTCTGATTGGAGCTGGGCATAAAGTAAATTGATACAACGTTTTTTAGCATTTCTTTAATTGAAAGGGTTCATAAAAGTAAAAATAGAAAGCACAAAAAACATTGAGACAAGTTAAACAAATTCGTACCACTCTGGTTATCATAATATTTAAGTATAATTGAATTCCTACCTACTTGTCTAATCGTTCAGTTTTGTAATACTTGGCAAAAACATGTAAAAAGATTTCACTTGAAAAACAAACATTTTTAACATAGAGCCTAATTGTTTTCAAAAAGCTTCACAGTTTAACCCGTTTAACCCTGGCCATTTTTTTCAATGTGTGTCAATACCCCTGAACAATTTGTCCAAAGATCCGAAGTTTTTAAACTTTTATTGAATATATCTAATTGCGCTCATAATACCATGATATTAGGTAAAACACTAGTAAAAAGTCGGGCAACTCGAGCAAATTTCATCAAACAGAATAAAACAGTATTTCACCAATATTCTGGCTAAAACTATAAAAGTTTGTACGATTTTAAAAACTTGTAAAACCATTTACATTAGTGTCATATTTATCAAGCACATGTTAATCATCATTTCTTGATTCAAAATATACTGGAAAATTATAGTTAATATCATAAAACTATTTATTTGCATCACAATCATTTATTACCTACCAACGAACGAGCGGTCTCGATTTTTTTGCGTTATCGTCCTAATAAAGATTTGTTATTATTATGAAGAAAGTAGATAAAAATATTTGAAAACCGTTACAAATGGAAGAGAAATTTTTTGTCTAATATCCTGTGCAAGCATTAATTTGATTAGTTTACGCTTTTACTTAGAAACGGTTTTTGTAAACAAAGCCATGTGAATGCCAGAATTCCGGCCGTTAAGGATTTTGACACACCCGTGGCGATGCCGGAAAACCGGCTGTTAAGGTTCAAAAGGTTAAAACTTTATAGTATATTTAAACAGTTTTAAATTTATTTAAAATGCCAGAAAAATAAAATGCAAAAGACTGATGAATGATATGTAAGTTATAGTAGCCAAAAGTTTATTCAGTTGAAGTCGGAGTAAATTATACCATATATAATTATCACCAACACTACCTTTATTTCTTACATTTCCTAAACCTATATTACTAGTCTCAAATCAATATAATTATATAATAGTTAATATTCAGTGAATTTACCAACAATTAGATGAAATAGTTGCTAAATTTTCCTACTGTACTTCATTTGGCCAGAAAGCTATGATTTATATTCTTGTTAAATGCTAATTTTTGTACGAATAAACATCTACAACTTGGTTTTCATGGTTACAAGTGGTAGTTAGAGATATAAAATTCAGCATATTAAGTAGGAATTCCTTGTCTAATGTTACTCATTCGAAGTCTCCATAAGGAATATCCAAGTACTATTAACAGTGATTCTTAAAGTAATAGTTTGTGTTGAATTTATACCCTCCAAAATTACTTTATAACTGTCAGTGTTTTTGAGTGAAACTATGAATTAATATTTTCTTATGGTGTTCAAAATATTTCTGATAAAATTCAATGTAAATAGATTTTGATAGCTCAGTAAGCACTGTTACAACTCTAAATGTACTGTTAGAATCTCAAAAATAATAAAAATTTTAAAAAAAATTTAACATTATTATTTGTATGAAAAAGTACTTACTCTAAAATAAGTACAACATAGCATATGTTTAGTTTAATGCATATGCATAGTCTCGAAATGGTTTTTCATATGCAAGTGTGACCAATAGGTCAATAGAAAATTGAAAAATTTCAAAATACTTAGAATTAAACATTTTTAAATTCTCAAAACACAATTTGTTAAGCAGGAGTTGCTTGTAGTTGTTATTATAACCTTGTAATTCTACCTTAGTCGTAAGGGTGTCAGGTCACAGCTGCTGCCAATCGCTCATTGTACTACTACCTCTTCTCTATCAATAGATTATACATGATTTATTTGTCATCTATCAAAACATCACAAAACTGCTGAATATATTTTAACATTTACGTAGATACGAAAATAGAATCTGAACTTTTTTGCAAAGTAAATCACTTACCTTGACACATGATCAACTTTGAACTCTCTTTTAGAGAACATTTTTTACAATACAATCAGAGCTTTTATAACAGTTTCCAACTTTTAATAAGTGGCTCTTTAGTATTTTTAGTATGTGTTATGTGAATAGCTCATAAATAGGTGCACAAGTTTGCATTAGAAACTCAGAGTTCTGTTTTTACTTCATGTCTTTTGAATTTGCCGCTTTAACAATAGTTAACTCTTTCACTACCGCAAGCCGATGTATCGGCTCTGGTTACCATCTCTTTGTTGCTGGAAAACGATACATCATCTTTTAGACAAAGTTTTAGTTGATCCATGATTATTCAAACTTTGCTTCAAATAGACCAATAAAATTTGGTCTCCATGAAAACAAGCTTATTGCTAATGATACAGACCAATCAACAGGTCTCTCACTAACAGTTTCTTGATTATCAAACAAAAGGTTCACCGCAGAAAATGCACCGACAAAAATAATACCGTGATCATTTAAGCTGTAGAAGCTTCTAAAATTCTTTGCTATTGAGTCTTTAGTCACTCTATATCAAGTGATTCTGGTTTTTTTAGTGCATGTATTTCATTTGAAAAACTGTAATAAAGATCAAATATTACGGCGACAGTAAAAATACGACTATCGAAATCGCTGGCAAAATATTTTTCGTAAAGTTTGTGAAAGTTTTTACCATTTTAAAGAAAGTCAACTTAATGTGCTTTCCATTTCCTAAAAAATTATATTATTTTGACCAACATTTAAAAAAATTAAATTGATTTTTTTATTCTTTTCAAGTTATAACAAATTTAGGGACGTTATATCAACATTTGTGTGAATAGAAAAATTAAATTGGGCAGATCTAGAAATAAATTCGGTAGCAAAAATGTTAACAGAGCGGTGGATTTTAGGCTAATCTGCAAGTCTGTTTGGTTACATAGTACAATGCTTGGCTATATACTAAACAATATTGTATTAATAACTACAAGTATGTTTATAAACAGCTGAGGCAGGTAAAATGTTCTTTTAAAGCAATCTGGTGGCTAGAGAGGAATATCAAATCGTGTCTAAATATAACTTCACTTGAGACATGTTTGCTTGTTTTTCTTATTACACATTTGTAATAGTTCAACTTCTACTTAATTTTCTAATGTCTCGTTAGGTTTAATACACAAATTATCAAGCTAGAAGCTGAAATTTAGAAGATGTAGAAAAAAATTGCAACAAACTAGAAGGTCTTAATACCTTAACTGTAGCTTCTTTAAGCATTGCATAATGTTTAAAAACAATTCAAATACTGTGTACAATAAGAAGTTTTAACTTTAATCGTAGGCTCTTCGCTCTATGTATTAAACACAGAAAGATTTTGTATAATCAGCCAACAAACTTAGTATTCCAGTTTATAGGTTATTGGTTATTGAGCTATTGTGCAGACTAAATAATGCTGAATCATAGATTGATGTAACTATTTTATGTCTTCTAGCAAAGCTTCTGCCTTGCTAGTTTCATAAGTCTTCTGACCCTGTTGACATCGTACGCTGTAAATATAAGACAGTTCATTCTAATGAACTTTTATCTTTTAATGCGGTTCAGCGAAATTGATAAACTTGTGCTGGTGCCATGACTTTATAAGACAAGACAAAAATCAGATTAATTTGGTTATTTTACTATTTATCAAAAAGTTGATAAGTTTTGATGTTAATCACTATACCAATGTTGAACCTCAAGTTTTAATTTTCAATTTCAAAATCACCAGCAGTATAGTTAATGAAAAACCATTTGCACCTAACAAAAGTGAGCACTTGCTATCACTAAGGCTCAACTGCTTGATAGTGAAAGCATTTAAATTAGTTTGTGAATATATATATATATATATATATATAAATTAGTTTGTGAATATATATATACAATGTGTATATATATAAAAAAAATTTCTCACCCGGTTAACTATTTGGGTGGTAATTTCTGCTCTAACTCGGGTCTCCTACCGGAGACCTGGGAGTTTGAGCACTCAACCATTTTGAACCAGTAGCCCATTTGTCACTGCCTTGTTCTGGTTCAGCTACAGGCAGTACAGACCGTGTTTGGTCAGGCGACATCCAAGCCGCTATGGCTTTGGTTATTGCACTCTTTATAGAGGTTGTAGACAATATACAGGCAAGGGTCTTGTGTAAGGACCTGCCAGAAGGATGCAGTTGTTGGGGTTTGAACCTAGGACCTAATGATCACTGTTCCAATACCTTGCCAACTGCACCATCTGTCCCGAATATATATATATATATATATATATAATTGTTTCCTCACCCCGGATACCCCGTATGGGTGGTAAATTCTGGTCTAACTCGGGTCTCCTACCAGAGACCTGGGAGTTTGAGCACTCGCCTCAAGATCTTAGCTGTTCCCATTAGCGCACTTTTCTGCAACTCTCCTGAGTTTATTGTTGTTGGTATTTGGGCAAGCCACATTTTATGCGCCGGTGTTATTGCGCCCAGTGCCCCAATGACTACTGGGAGTACAGTAATTCTTACATTCCAGCATTTTTCAATTTCTTCTCCAAGAGGGAGATATTTCTCTACCTTTTCTTTTTCTTTGCTGGCTATATTGTAGTCATTGGATACTGCTATATCTATTATAGTAGCCCTCTTGTTCTCCTTGTCTATCACCACTATATCTGGTTGGTTTGCTAGGACATGCTTGTCAGTTTGGATGTAGAAGTCCCAGAGGATCTTAGCGCGGTCATTTTCATTTACCTTACCAGGAGCTTCCCACCAGTGTTGTGGTTTATTAAGGCCATACTCATCACATAGGCTTCTATACACAACACCTGCGACATGATTATGCCGCTCAGTGTATGCGTTCCCTGCTAGCTGCTTGCATCCACTGATGATGTGTTGGACGGTCTCAGGTGCATCTTTGCACAGTCTGCATCTAGGATCGTCTCTAGTGTGATAGATTTTCGTTTTGAGTTGCCTTGTTTGGAGCAATTGCTCCTGGGCTGCCATGATTAGCGACTCTGTATTGGCCGTTAGGTTTCCTTTGTTCAGCCACATATATGTCTGGTGAAGATCGCCAACCTTAGATATTTGTTGGTGGTAAGCACCATGAAGAGGTTTCGTGTGCCAGTCAATTTCTTCATCATCAGGGTGTAGGTCCGTTGTAAGAGCAGCCGATTGAAATTCAGCTAGCAACTTATTTGAGATGGCCATGGAGGCTGCATATGCTTTGATGCTTTGCTCCTCCTCTTTCACTGTCTGCTGTACACTTTTGAGTCCCCTACCGCCATCTTTCCTATCAAGATACAATCTAGTAGTATCAGACTTTGGGTGGAGTGCTCCATGCATGGTCAGCAGTTTACGAGTTGCTATATCTGTTTCTTTGATGGCTTCCTCAGTCCACTTTATTATGCCTGCTGGATATCTTATTACTGGCAGTGCGTAGGTATTTATTGCCATGACTTGGTTCTTGGCATTGAGCTGGCTCCGTAAGACCTGCCGAAGGCGTTTCTTGTATTCGGTAATGGCTTTGTGACGTACCTCGACTTCGTGGTTGATGTTGCTTTGCATAATCCCCAAGTACTTGTACCCTTCTTCTATATCTTTGATGGTACCATTTGGCATTCCTAGGGCATCTGTGAGCATAGAATGGCCTTTCTTAAGAATTAGCCTTCCACATTTCTCAATACCGAAGGTCATTCCGATGTCCTTGCTGTATACCTGAGTGAAGTGTATTAGCGAATCAATGTCCCTTTCTTTGTTAGCGTACAGCTTGATGTCATCCTGACATGTAGAAGAGGGGGTTTATCTTGGTGCCACTCTTAAACTGGTACCCATATTGAGTCTCCTCCAGCATATTGCTTAGAGGGTTTAGGCATATGCAGAAGAGCAGCGGTGATAAGGAGTCACCTTGATAGATGCCTCGCTTAATTTTTACACTCACCAGTTTTTTGCCATTAGCCTACAGTTCTGTCTTCCATTTAGTCATTGACATCTTGATGAATGCCACAAGAGCAGGGTGAACATTGTACATACTGAGGCACTCAAGTATCCAACTATGGGGAATTGAGCCATAGGCATTTTTGTAGTCAATCCAAGCCATGGCAAGATTGGTTTGCCTTCTCCTGCTGTCTTGACAGACCGTCCGATCCACCAGTAACTGATGTTTAGCTTCTCGGGTGTTGCGCCCAATTCCTTTCTGAGCACTGGTCATATAGTGACTCATGTGCTCTTCCAGTTTGTCTGCAACTATTCTTGAGAGCAGTTTCCATGTGGTGGGCAAGCATGTTCTTGGTCGATAGTTTTTTGGGAATCGGCCCCTGCTTTGGATCTTTTATCAGAAGTACAGTTCGTCCTTTGGTCAGCCATTCTGGATGGTCACCTTGTTCTATTAGGCATTCCATCTGCTTAGCCATTCTAGTGTGAAGTGATGTCAATTTCTTTAACCAGAAGGCTTGAATCATGTCATGGCCAGGTGCTGCCCAGTTCTTCATACGCTGCAATCTGCACTTGATGTCCTCTTTTCTGATGGTGAGTCCTTGCTGAGCCACCGTGTGTTGATGGCTCTCTTTAAGCCTCTTCAGCCAATTTGCAGTGGTGTTATGAGTAGTCTCTTTCTCCCTGATGTCCTTCCAGAACTTTGAAATGCTAGATTGGAGAGGCTCAGACATTGGCCTCTGCAGTTCACCTTTGAACTGGTAATACACTCTAGATGGATTATTGATGAACAGTTTGTTCATTCTCTTGTTATCCCGCTCTTTGGTGTACCGCTTCAGTCGTGCCGAGAGTGCTACTAGCTGCTGTTTGGCAGATTCTAGAGCTTCTATTGTGGCTTCCCTTTTTGGACACTCTAAACTGTGGTTAGATCTCTCACTGAGCCTACTAACTTTCTTGCGCAAGTCCTTGATCTTATTTTGTAGCCTCAGCTGCCAGGATGGAATGGCTTGAAGCCTTGTTGGCATTGGCTTAATATCCATCTCCTCCAAGATGACGGTTGCTGTACTGTAGATTAAGACATTAGTCTCACTGATCGATCCAGTTGAGATCGACTCCAGTGCCATGTTAATGTCTTCTAACAGCTTCTTAGGTATGGCCTTGCTAACTCTTCGTAATGGTACCCTGCTTCCATAATCAAAATAATGCATCTTGTTGATGATCTTGTTGCACCCTTGGGTCAAGGTCCAAGTGCATGTCTTCTTCAACCCGTGAGTCAACACATGATCGTGTATGCGTGACAGTGTGTGTTGATATGCACTCCTCGTTGGTTGAGATTACTTGGGTGAACTGTTCCCTAATTTCATCTACCTCAAGTTCTGATATGAGGTGCCGCTTGATTATGTTACTCCTCTGAGCTACAAGTTGCTTAGCGGTTAGTGGCAATTCGGTGCGCATGTTTATCCACAGTTGCCGCATCCTTCCCATATAGCCCCACTTTTGAGGTTCACTCATAAAGTAGCACTGCATGAGGTCCATGTTATCAGTCCGAGTCCATTTCATCCGTTTTGAACCAGTAGCCCATTTTTCACTGCCTTGTCCTGGTTCAGCTACAGGCAGCGCGGACCCTGTTTGACCGGGCAACGTCCGAGCCGGCATGGCTTTGGTTATTGCACTCATCATAGAGATTGTAGACGTTATACAAGCAAGGTTCTTGTCCAAGGACCACCAGAAAAGTGCAGTTGTTGGGGTTTGAACCGAGGACCTAATGATCACGGTCCCGATACCTCACCAACTGCGCTATCTGTCTTATATATATATATATATATATATATATATATATATATATATATATATATATATATATATATATATACATATATATATATATATACATATATATATATACATATATATGCATATATATATATATATGCATATATATATATATATATATATACATATATATATACATATATATGCATATATATATATGCATATATGCTCAATCAACTTGGTTCGCCAAATTTTTGCTGAGTGAATTTATGTATAAAAATGTGCAACTTAAGTTAAAATAATTTTAACAGAACATATTTAATATATGTTTACATGAGATATTACTCCAGTTTGATAATATTTCTAATAATTAAAGAATTAATCTAGTGTAGCTATAACACAACTAATGACATTCTTCAGCACCTTCAGCCATTAATATAATGAAGAAATTTGCAATAATTTTGTTGCATTCAATCAAAATAATGCATTAAAGTTTAAAATAAAGCTTTGCATAGTTGCGTCTAAAGTAATATGCTGTTTTCTATGTTACTGACGCTGCCTTTGGATGTAACAACATTATTGGCCAAAGTTTGTTTATAGTTCAAAACAGTAAAAAAATTATATTTTAGATGCCACAGTCTTCAGATGCTGAGATATTTGGACTTGCCATTCAACAACATTCAGTCTCTCCCACTCTGGATTTACAAGCTAGAAATGCTAGAGAGGCTGGATCTGATGGAAAACACAAAGTTGGATAAAATAAAGAGTGCAGTCTTAGAGATGAAGAGTCTTGCTAGTCTCTATTGTCATGGGTGTGAAAACTTGAAGGAGCCTCCATACAGTGTTTGCAAACAAGGAATGGAAGCTATTAGAAAGTTCTTTGTTGATCTTGCCGCCGACAAGCCAGTAAAGTTGGTAGAAGTGCCAGTAGCTGTTATTGGAAACACACTGTCTGGCAAAACAAGCTTATTTAGAACATTGAAAACTGGCAAACGTGTGCTGACACACCGTGATAGAAGCTCCGAACAAGATGAGACAACCAGAGTATTTCAAGTAGAAGAGTTGCCTCTTGAAGCCACCGAAGTCAAGCTCTTTGATTATGGTGGTAATCGAGTTTATCATCTCGCATACCAAATTCTCAGCAAAGAGGGGTGTGTACCACTGATAGTAGTAGATTTGGCAGATTTTGCAAAAAATGTGCAAAATAATGGAACGGAAGAAGCATGTAGAATGGTATGTTTCAATTGGCTATCTCATCTCTATCTGGCTTGTCCAAAGCTCGGCCCACCAATTCTTGTTCTCACTCACACAGATGAGCTGACAAGTGCTCAGAGGAGTCAAGCACGGGAAGACCTTCTCACCGAAGCTGAGTCAATACGAGGGAAATTGCTAGAAGAAGAAAGACAACTTGAAACTCTCTTTCCAAAGGTGTTGACCGTGGTTGAGCATCTGTCTAACATGAACCTACCATTGTTTGATGAAGGAGAGATTTTTGAGTTTGGAAACGATCTGAAAGAGACATCTAACATAGAACTTCTCAAAAAGAAGCTCAATGAAAGATGTGAAAAGCATATTGTAGAACTACCCCAACTATGGAATTCTGTGGAGCGTTTCATTCAACAGTTCTCTGAACAGCCATATGTGGAAGTTTCAACAGTGCTCGAGAACTTTCCAAATGCTGATCCACTGATTATCCTGCGCTACATGCACAATGCCGGTCGGGTGTTTTTCTTTGAAAAGATTGAAAGCCTCTCATCTTTCATTTTTCACAGGTTCAGTGAAATCACTTCCGTGATAAATCTGCTTTTCCATCATTCTTCACCAGAACAGTGGGACAATCATCTTTCCAAGTTTAAAGTTTTCCCTCATCACGGTAGAGAAATTGGCAAGTTTGAGTACAAACAACTTGTACAACGACTGTTATATGATGGTGTCTTGGCAGAAGCTCTTCTGAAAAACCTTCTCAAGGATTCGGCATTCCCATTTGCTGTATCAAGGGAGCTTTTACGCTCTTTTTTGATGATTCATGGTCCAATTGAAGAGCCGCCAAATGCTGAATATTTAGTCCCAGCATTGGCTTTAAAATTTCCAGGAGTCTTTTTTGAGACCAAAAACAAACTTCAACTAAGATTAGACATCCTTCTTGGAGGTTTGTCTATACCAGAGTATGTTCATCAGCAAATGTCAGTCACAGTTCTCAATCTTCTACAAAACCATTGTCATGAAACTTCTGCTCTGAAGAATGGGGTCAACATCGCGCATGGAGACAGCGTCACAAGTGTGGTACATCATTTGCAGAAAAGACTCGTCGAGGTGAATGTTTCGACCTCTACTGAAGAGCTTAGCGAGTCCTGGAAGTGCCTGATTCGTGTAACAGAAGCCATCATTTGTCAATTGTTTCAGTCATGGAAAGCTTGTCGTGTAACTATTCGTACCTACTGCTCCCATTGCTTCTTCATCGGCAGTCAAGAACCTGACATTCAGGACAATCCTCCTTGGCTTTACTTCCAGTACAAACCAGATGAAGAGAAACCTGAGGTCAAGGTTACGAATTATTCCGGAATAAAACCAGTCATTTGCAAAAAACGTTCCTCAGCTCCAGTTAAAGTTCCAACGCCTTTGAGGTTTCCATGTAAGTCATTTGTATATTTTAAGTTCCCGCAATTATCCATGAATTCAGTTAATTCACAATTAATAAACAAATAGTCTTTTTAATTTGTATTTGGTACTGTGGTTGTTCACTGACAGACATTATTACTCAAGGGAGTTGATGAAAGGTAGTTTCTGCAAAAGAACAAATTAACTTTTTTCTGAATTTAGACAGAAAAGACTATTATTAAACTTTCAATTTCAAATTTTAGGCTTTCACCTCACTGACAATGAGATCAAAAAGCTGAAGGAATTTCTTTTCAAATTAGAGCAATGCCAAGCCAATTTTGAACAAGGTGAGCACTTCTATAGGCAACATATGTATTTAAAACACTTCACTCATCTACATGTTTGATAAATATACAGACACTAATTAAGCACTTTAAACAAATTATCAAATCAAATCATTTATTAACAAATTATTTATCATAGTGATTTCATCAGCGTATTATTAAGGTAGTTGAATATGCTTTGCTCGAAATGCTACTCATCACAATATTTAATTAGGCAGAATTTTAACTTTAGCTCAGAGTGATGATGAAGGAGTGCCTCCTGTAGAAATATCAACAGGAGATGATGAGAGTGTTGTATCTGATAGTGAAGAAAGTCATTGTGACGAGACTTCCTCTCCCTTGATCAGCATGAGACTGGTTACTGTTCGAGAGAAAAAAATTAAAGATCTCTACACAAACAAGGACAAGGTATTTATCTAAAGTAAAGAAGATATTGTAAGATATTGGCAACTGCATGGGGGGTTTATCAGAAGCTATATTTTCCCATAAATGACATGGCCTAATTTTATTATTGTTAAATTATGCCCAAGTAACTTGAATGATCACAAATCAAGCTTGTTGTTGATGTCAATGTTGTTAGATTGATAGAGAATCATATAACTTTATTAACGCTTCAACACTCAGCGAATTTCTTCCTACAATATACAAACTATTACAAACATTGTCTAGCTCTACAGGATAAGAAAACTTGCTTGTTTTATTGAAAAAAGATAACTCTACGTAGTACGCCTATATTCAACAACAATCTTGGTTTGACACGTAGTTGTTTATTGTCTTGTTATTAGGACCTCATACTACAAATATAGCTAATCTTTTGTAAAGTTTGGTCACAGCCTTGGGACACCATTTCATGTGAAGCAATATTAAATTCTTCATTATATCCCTAAAGTAACTTTGTATTACATTTCTTCTATAATACTTAATTGGTATTTAGGTATATCAGATGAGCAAGAAAAGAAGAGGAAGAGCCCTTATTTTAAACATGAAAACATTCCAGCAAAGCACAAGGCATGACACAAGGCGTGGCTCTGATATAGACTATGCTAACCTGGAGAAGCTGTTGAAAGATCTAAAGTTTGATGTCGCCAAAACCCAAACAGAACTTACCGACTTGAGCTTTGAGGTAGTAGACAATTCTGACTAAATATCCATACCTGAACAATCATCTATTGTCAATCATTTGATAAGTTTCTGTACTAGCTGTCGTCTCACACAAACCTTAAGTTTTATATAAACAGTTCAACTGCTAAATAAACACGCAATAGATGCTTTAACTTTTTCACCTTTTGACAGTTTCAGTATAACTGTATTACTACATCTATGGTATGTCTGCAAGTGCATTCGACAACATGTGATGAATAGTTTCAACCAGGAGTTTCTTAAGAAAATTGTCTTGTTCAATAATCTGCAATAGAATTTGATACTTCTTACTAGAACCTAAATATACATTCCCTTCACTACAGGATTGGTTACAGATCGGTTACAGTGTTGTGTTGTTGTGCCAGTTTGAGTATTTTTTGATTAAAAGTTTTTCTAATTTCATAAATAAAATTAAAAGGCTAATAAATGTTTTCATTTACATTCTTCTCTATCAAAATTTTTTACAGAAAATACTGAAAGAGATACAGGAGGAAACAAGCAGAGAAGAGCACTACAGACTTGGAATGTTTGTACTTGTCATCATGAGCCATGGAACTGATGGAGAAATGCTACTAGACCACCATGCAAAATATTTCTCATTGGTATCTATCAGAGACAGCTTGTCTCCAAGGAGATTTCCTGCAATGGCTGGTAAACCTAAGCTCATCATTGTCCAGGCGTGCTCTGGAGGTGAGAAAATAAGATGTACTTTCTTCCAACAAATATCATACTACACGTAGTTTCTTAGGACTTTACCAACATTTCACAGATGACTACAAATTGAATGCTTTACCAACTTTTAGGGTTGTTATTTTTTTATTTTTTTTATTTTTTTCTGACAAAATTTGATATTTGTATTTGACAGTGGTAATGTTATTACATCATTTAATAGAATGTTTTACAAATGGTCTCATTCCATTTAAAACTTTCTGTGCTAGCTTGTGTCAAGGTCAACTGGTAGTTTAGTAATTATATAGTTTGTTCCAATCTACTGAAACAATCATATGTTTAGATTCACTATCATGGGAGATGTTGTACAAGTTTGAGTTTAATGATTATTTCTTGAGGTAAATTCATTGAGTGTGTAATTACTTAAGTTATTGATAGGCTTATCCAGCTATAAGTGGACAACTCCTAATCACGATTATCCGTTGTTTACAAAATATTCTGCTCTCATTTTAGCAATGGGATTATCGATGTAAATTTTTCAGTGGAAAAGGCGAGACTTGTTCCATTATAGCTGGAGTCTACAGTTAATAAGTGTTAGTAAATGTGGAGCAGTTCAACCTCTGTAGTGCGTTATTTTACTCCGAGTCTAAAAACTCTAACTAGGCGTAATATGTACTTTTTGTGTACTCATGAATCGCTGTACATGTATTGGTAGACTTAGAGTTTGTAAGCATTATATTTGGTTTATTTCCAGTACAAGTCAAAGCCTATCAACTGAATGTAATGTGCACAGTTTGTGAATCATCCGTTATCACAAGAGCAAACAACTCTAAACTCCAGCACCACTAATTTTGTATGTTCAAAATGCAAATTACCCAACAATGATACTATTTTACTTAATTTCAGTGACAGCGCAGCTTGCAGTAGCTTGCATGCCAATACTTAGCTAACTGTTTAAATATTTTAGGTTAAGTCTTGCGTCATGCAGCCATCTACCCCAAATTTGAATTTGGCTGTTTAGCTGTTCGAATTTTGGATCAAGAAAAGTTTTGTAAAAATTTGCTGAAATCCATGAATTTGTTTTTACTGATCAAAACAAAAACATGAGATTAAAAATTTGATTTTTGTTTTGAAAATATTGCAAAAACTTGATTGAACGAGTTAATATATTTTGAACATACCAGGAATTTTTTTTCAAAACAGACTTTATCATCAGCCTCTAGCAACACAAGTGAACTTTGATTTTTTGAGAAACTTTGCAGCTACAAATATTTCGTTGAACATTTTCAGCTGTAAATATAACACAACTAGCTTCGGTTTCTACATTTTAGTGATCAGCTGCATTTTGTTGAGAAGGTGATAAATGTATATTTGTATGTATTTGGACTAAAATCTCAAGGTTCCTACTAGAATCTGTTACTGCTGTTGTTTAATCATTATCATTGAAAAGGTCTTGCTACACACAGACAAACATGCAAATTAAGGGTAGCCAAGGCCTTTGTGGTGAGTCATGCATTATTCATGTGTATTCTCACAACCAAAATGTTGATCTTCATCAGTAAATATTGAACTAGCACACCTGTGATTGGCCGAAAGAGCTTACTATATAAATATTGGTACTCTGTTCTTTACCATGCAAATAAAAACATTTTTATAATGTGGTATAGTTTATAAGTTTTTTTAAATTGTTTTTATAGATACTTTCATGTAATATAATTTTTAGTAGCTAAATATATGTATGTAAACCAACTTTTACAGTTAGACTTCTGTCCTTGACTTAGTCTGACTGTTACAGTGGTTGTTTGTCTTCATCTTTAATATATGGTACTGTTTTAGCAAAGATTTAACTGCATGAGTTTCCTGGATACTCGCTTTTTCTGTCCTAAGTTATTGATGATCCATGTTTTACTACAAATGTCTATATGTAACTCAACAATAGTGGAAAAATTCATCGAAGATATCATTTTTAGAGTTGGTCAATTATTCATACATGTGTTACATTGTTTAGTTACATCATTGTGTGATTCCTCAGCTAATAATTCTACAATGAGTCAGTGATATATTTCATCTGTGTTTGTTTAACCAAGACATAACTAAGTAATAACTAACGTAATATTTTGGAAAAAGGAGTGTGCTAACCTTTGGGTTTTTATTAATGAATTAGGTTTTGAAATAAGGCATTGACGACTTAAGTCAAATGTAAGCAAGTTATATTTGATTCTTATAAAAGTTGCTAAAATTATGTTGGAAGCATTTTAAATAGTCAAGTTTAATTGAATATAACATACTTTGGAAAGGTTGTCCGCAGAATATGGCTAACTGTTGCACCTTTATGAGAAGTTTTCTCTGTAGACTATGAGCACATACAGCAGGTGCCTTACTCGTTTAATTTTTAAAAGCCAGACTTTTAATAAGGTTTACAACTTGATGACCTCACGTAACACTTTACTAATTCATCTTAAAAGCTAGATTTTAGTTATTCAGTAAGTGCTTTTGAACAGCTATAACATGTTTCGCTATTAGTTTGTAAGTGATAACTGACTACTAGCTGTTGACTATAAGGAAGTCAACTAATCATCAGAAAGCAGTTTGATGTCTACCACTGTTCAAGTTTCGCTAAGTGTTTATTCCATTCATAGAAAAGTTGAGATGAACAAATAACCAGATATTGAATATTTAATTGAGCACGTTTTATGTTTGCTGTTTCTCATTATTTCTAAAGCCATATAAATTACATATATAGTATATATTTTGAATGCATGCAACGAATGTGGTTTTCAAGCTGGTACATTTTCATTACGCTTTGAACTGAGAGTAGCCTTTATAAGATACTTTACATTATGACGCTTGTATATTTTGATGAGTTAGATTACAATCGCCTGCTCTGTGTTTTAGATCGGTTTGATTACGGTGACTTGCAAGAAATTCCTGCTGTGAAGTTGTGTGTTCAACAGCAGGCATCTTCCTCCACTCCACCAGTGCCTGCTGCCAAAGGAACCGCAGGACTTCCTTCCTTTGTACCTTGTTCCGATTATGATCAGCCTCCTCATTCAGCTCGTCCAACTGTACTCAACGTAGATGACTTTTTCATCATGAAGTCTAGCTGTGAATGTGAGTACCAAAAACTATACATCCAATACAAATCACCTGTTAATTATACTATAATAGCTGACAGAAAAGGTTGGCTCATCTCATAGGTAACAGAGATACAATAATTTTCAACCAAAACAAAGGACATTCAGTAAAGTGACTTTATGTTAAACATCAAAAATATTGTACCCATTTATTTATCAAGCTGATACCTTTATTTGGAGCTTCCTTGCATTTTTAGGACACCCCTAATACAATCACCTATGATGGAGTTTTAATATACACTTTTCTTTAATATTTATCTACTACTCTAGCTGCCAATGTAGCTTGCTATCATAAAACTTTGCTAAAAAGTATCAATGCCAAATAACTTCATCCTAATAAGTTAATAACTATCAAAAACTACTGTACCTTACATATGATGACCATGATGCTATGCCATATAAGAGTGCTGATAATGTTTATTTAACCTACTATGCGTTGCAGCATACAGATCAATCAGGTCCACAACTCATGGATCTTGGTTTATTCGACTGTTAGTTGCTACCTTCTACAAACACGCGTGCCACAGAGATATTGAGAGCTTGTTCAAAATTGTAAGTATACTTAATGAGCTGAATACCCAGTTGTGCATGAGTAATACAAAAGGTTTTTGACCAAATAGTTTATTTTCATAAACACATGCAACATTAACCACTAGCTTTTAAATGAAAGTGAGTGTTTATTTCTGTTGGTATTACGAGTTTGAATAATTGTATTTCGTATTTACACATATTTGTAGCAATTTGTGGAAGTCTTGGAAGCTTTTTTCTTTTAGTAGGCTGACAGTCCAATGCCGTATTAAATATTTGCTCATGTAATATGTTTGTGCACAATTATTCATTAGTATGGAATTCTTGTCATGTGGTGTGTTGGTTCACACGTCTGTCTGCATAAGTCCTGTCTAAGTGTTGGTTCGAGTTCAATTTTAGCGTGATGCGATATTTTTGTTTCTAACGCTAGCTAGCACTACAAGCATACATATTTTATTGCTAAAGCTGGTCACATAAACGATCAACAAACCAAGTAATGAACACTTAGCTTTATATAGATTACAGCATCCTTACATAAAGTTACTGATATCTCTGTGCGCATCAGAAAGTGGAGATTATAAAGACTTCATTTTAATAGTTAATTTATGAGACAGTTTCTGCAAATATTACACAGCCTCCATAAAATACTGTACTTGTTTTGGCCAGGTATATACAATATGTTTCAACACAAAACTAAGAATGTGGCCAAGTTTATTATTTGTACACTTTATCATTTGGTGAAAGCCACATATATTTGCTATGCTGCTGTGTATTTATACTTTCCAGCTCAATGAGCCAACTCTAAATGCTGTCAAGGTTTCAATTGAAGTACTCTAGATAAAGGTTTAAGTAGAATATGATTAACCATGATTAAGAAACTATATGAATTAGTCATACATATCTATATGTATTCTAATAAAACATTTGGGTTTATTTTACTGTGATAATTCTGAGATCAAAGCAATTGAAAGTGGTTGTCTTAACACTAATATTTTTTGTGTCACAACATAATAGTTTTACTAAAATAGAGCCCTTTTTCATGGGATTTTCCCACGACCGAACACGAGCCAAGCGATTGTTTGGGAGATTCATGATAAATGCATATGTGCACACAACTCTCGAAAAGTATCGACCGACAGCCATACCCAAACCCTTGTACCGAAATCCCATGAAAAATTACCATTTTTGTGGAGTCGTTTAAGTATACTAATGATACAAAACTCATATACACCTATTTAAATATGTTACCAAGTCTTTAAGAAGTGTTGACAATATCCTAAAACTTACCCATCTGATCAAATTATACATACCTAGAAAGATTAATTTGGCCTAAAATCACCAATAAAGCCTGACAAACATTTTTAATCAAAATTAGGACCTGCCAACAAAATGCCCATAAAGCCGTGAGACAGATACTAGAACCATAAAGCCGTGCGCATTTAACGAGAAAAACGTGCACATTTCACCAGTCTTTGGCCAAGATTACCGCTGGAATATCATTTTCTGCTCTCTCTCGGAAAAGTATAATTCATATTGGTAAAAGTTTGTTTCCTGTTACTATATAATATTGAAACTAGCAACTTTAAGATTTTGCGTGAAAAATCTATTGGTAGTAGTGGCTGTTGTAAGGATATTGCTGTGCCCCAGGAGAGAACTGGGTCACTGTAGAGCACAAAAATAAATGGTCCTGACACCAAAATTCCTTCAGCTCCCTTCTTCTCTTCAGCCTCAGTGTTCCTAAGCCTATGCTCTGAGGGATTGGCTGCTACTGCTGATAGCCATGCTCATTGCCCTTTTTAGTCTGGTTGCTGAGGGAGCCGAGCTGATAGGTATTTTTTGCTGAGTGTCTTTAGCTGCCTTTTGTTTCAAGCTGAATGGCAGGGTCACCAAAGAACTCGCGAGTTAGACGGCTGTTATGTGACATCACTCTTCTGTTTGTTGTTTTTTTCTAAATTAACCTCAAGCTATTTCTTGAACAAAGAGGTGGTGAAAGCTTCCGTTTTTTGCTCAGTTTTTGCTAGTTTCACACTCAGCCTATGCCTCCCAGTTTTGGTTCCCTTAATGTTGGGCTTTCTTTGAGGCTTAATAGTTGCACCTACTTGTCTGAGCTTTTCTGGGCAAGAACTATTCAGTCGGCTCTTGTTCTCCACTGAAGCTAACGCTAACATTTTCTCAGGCAAGTGTGATCTGACCATGGTATTATGATCTTGTACGATCCCACAAATTTGGCCTGTAGTTCGTAGTGGTCCGTCTTTTTTCCTCTCATTCAAGTGCCAAACCCAGTCTCCTGGTGCCTATAGCAGATGTTCCTTGTGGTCCTCCTGTTGGATGGCCACCTGCTATTCCCGACGGGTTGAATGCACCTCCTTCACTCATTTCAGCATCTCCACCACATATTCATGCACGGGTCGGGCTTAGGTGGGTGCTGAGCTGACATCTAGCTGATCAGATAATTGCAATACTCGTCTGAACATCGGGAAGTTGGCCATCTCTCCGCTGACAATGACAATCAGTTTTGTTGACCCTAGTCATTTTGCCTTGCCATTACAATATAAGATGATAGTAAGGTCATGAACTATCTACTATTAGCCCAGAAGATCAGCCACCATTTGTAATTAACATATGTAAAACACTCATAACATATGAAATGAAGAATCACCAGTTAACCTCATCCATGATGTACCAAAGTTTAGCTAGTATGCCGATGAATGATTGTGAAAATAAGTTTTAGCCAAGAAAATAACAAAATAAGTTTTACATAAAAAATTAGGTTACTGAATTGTTACTCCCAAACTTACATTTAGTTTTTATGCAAGTTATGGTCCTTTTCAATTCGCATTTGTTACAGGTTATGGTAATAAAGCCGAAAATTACGTTTACTTATTATGGAAGTTCAATAGTTATACCAATTCGGAGTGCATAAGGCATTTTTGTTGTTGTTTACTTGACCATAGACATATTTTTACACAACCAGTTTTAGTAGTTTTCAGTAGTGGAATTTAGAGGTCGAGTATAATCAGGGCAACTCTGTACTAGGCCAAACAGAAACTGCCAACTTGAGATAGTTGCATAAATGCCGACAATAATTGACCATACACTTATGCACAACTAATGCAGGAGCCATTTATACAGACTCTCTATATAGCAGTCAATAGCAGACTATGGATAGACCATCACAGCTCCGGCAAGAGCAGCAAATGCAAACTCTCTAGCACATCTGATAACAGACTATGTATTATAAAGGATGCCTATCATCCAATCTGAACTCTAAAAAACAACATACTCTGTTTGAATAACTCAATGTATATTTTCTTCACTTATTAAATGTAGATTCATTTAGACCAAAATAGGTGCAAACTAGCTCTGCATTTTTGCATTGTCGGGTCTTTTAGTATTTCTAAAAACCTTTATTTATGCAATATTGTTTAGTGGTCTGGTTGTAGGGTCTGCAGGTTATTACCATACATTTCACTTATTAGTTTGTTATCTTTCTGCTCAAACTTCGGTAAGAGCCAACTGAACCAAGGTCAGAAATTACCAGGTCCTTTCACCCTAGGTTCCCATCCTCCTACCGCTAGTGTAAAATGGGACCTCAGCTGTGATGCTCTGGGTAGCTCTGGCAGCATGTTTCCTGTCCTAAAGGTCCTGGTTTTGCTGACTAGCTCATTTGTTTTTTCGTTTTGTTTTAGTAGTAGCTGACCAGCCAACGCCTTGCCAGTTTAAATAGTGTCCTAGATGTTGGTCAATTTTTGAAAGTCACACGGCTAATGGGATTTAAGGGGAAGTTTGTTACCTATTTTCTGAATTTTGTCAAGGTTTGGTGTAAGCTTTGAAAAGTAGTCTGGCCTACTAGGCTGGCTTCTTTGAATTTTCCAAAGTCGATCTTGAGTAGCAATAATAGGGCTGCACAGAGTCATTTTAGTCTAGGAATACCATCTCTGATTGGCCAAGAACTGACTCAGTTCTGGCTTATCAACCATACACGCAACACAGTCAAGCTTTTCCGAAAGTTGGCATATTGATGTCTCCGCACTTGGTCTCATAAATCATTCTGTCAGAAAAACAGTGATACAAAGGTCATAAAGTGTTGCATCACATGATGCTGGAGACAGCATCACCATCTCACGGTAGATAGAGAGCTTTTTCCAGTAGAATATGAATGGCCAAGTTTTGAGAAGCGTGGACTGAAGGATCGACTAGTTAGTCAAGCTCTTTGAACAACTAGTGATGGTCTCCTGTTTCTATGCCTAGTCCGTCAGTTCAAGGCACCGCAGTACTTATAATTCGCAGTTGTTCAGCATTTCATCAACCAGTGGTAATAAGTAGCTGATGCTAGTACCTAAACAGAAAAGGCGAGACGCTTCCTTCATATGGGCTTTTCTTATCCGGGCTTTAGTCTGTTCTCTTCTTTTCTGGTCCCTCCCTCAACATCTCTAACAGACCATTAACAAAGTGGCAGCGGACTGCGGACACGCCAACCGCGTAGGAGCCGTTTTCGGCCGACTTCGAGACCGGTTTGGCCTTTTGTCCAGGCAGGCTCCCATTCAGCTGAGCATGACTTGCTGGTTAAGAGACTTGTCTAGGTGGCATGCAAAGACTTAGCGGGCCTCTATAGGGTCGACACGGCAAATGAATTATTCTGCAGATCAGTCTAGCAGGCTGTTCTGCAGAGACACATTCTGGCTATGGTTACAGCTACCCTGGGACAGGCCGCGAGTGCCACCATGAAGTTTTTCAGACCAAGCCGGAGGGCATAAGAGCAGCCTTTGTGCGGTCTATGGCAGAGGCTCTTGAATAGGAGGAAGGAGTGATCTAGGACAATGTGGTCAGTCAGCTAGCCAGGTCGTACAGCAGCTGACACAACAGGTGTAACAACTGAATAAGTCTTCAAAAAAAGAAATAGCAGCCTCTGCATTATGAAACTGCAAGGCCCCAAATACAACCGGGGCTTCACAACAAAAAAATTACACATTGGAGAAACAGCACAGATTGCGAAAGTAATTTCGACTACTGGTTGCACTAAGTTCCAAAAGTCGTATTCCCCAGGCAAAAGAAAATCAACCAGCATTGCTTCAGATGCCTGTCATAATGGCTGCCTCAACCAGTCCATGACTGAGGAGTTCTTGCCACAGAAAGCTACAGCCCAAATAAGTTGGTGCCAAAATTGGAGCCAAACAGGAGGTCTGCCCCAGCTACAATTGTATGTAACTAAGGGCAGATTTCCTGTGTGGACCAGGCTGCTTTTCTACGGTGTCATACCATGTACTTTGTCGGGAAGTAAATGCCATGGAGGTCTTTGCTATGAGCCACATCAGTGAGGATGTTACTTCAAGAATGTCATTTATGGCGGTCCAACTGTGCGCCATCAACTCTGCCAGCCCATGGTCTCTATTAGTGGTCATTCCCTGATCTGTATGAAAATACATGACAGGTTACTGCTCCATAAGGTCAGGGTGGCTCATGACACGGTTGTGCCAGCCAGGACAAATATAGTTTTCTGGTGCAGAGTGATTACCAGGAGTTACTGCCCATTGATAGTGATCGAGTGCTGGCCTGATAGGCTGCTGCTGGCTGAAAGCTTAAACTGGTCTGGCCCAAAGAGAATCATAGTAGAGCAGTGCTTTAAATTCACAAACTTTCCCCTCTACTTTTGAAACCGTAGTGAAATCGCCACATACACAGGGGTAGACGACCACTAGGTGCAGGACGAAGCATGCCTCTCCGGCTTGAGAGCTGCACCATATGGGGCGGATACACCAAAAATTGAGGGGAGCTAGCACCCAGGAGATCCAACATAACTGCACGGAGCTTAGACAGGCTGAGTGCCTAAAACGGTTACTTACATGTTACCAAAGCATGTTCAGCACATGTGATGGGGATATGAGCTGGATTTCAAAAAGTGGATCATTCAATTTCACTAAATGAAAGAATTGGTCTTATCCTACAACCACCGCATCGACTGCGCTCAAAGAAAGAGACTGAGGCTCATCATCAAGTCCAAGAGCTGCTTGACTAAGGACTCATTGAGCAGATAATTGGCACATAGGGCTCTTTGGTGGTACAGGTCTGGAAAAAATATGGCAAGTGGCGTTTCTGCATAGATTATCAACAGCTAAATGCTGTCATCAAGCAGGACCCCTATCTCCTTTCTCGGCTCGATGATAGACTTGACGCATTGTTTGGCACAAGTACTTTAGCACACTGAACCTTGTCAATGGCTATTGGCAAGTAATCTTGCATGCCAATTCACATAAAAAGTTGCACATACTCTCTATACTACTGCCATGAACACACTATGTATGAACCAGCGCAAATTAAGTAAGATCGCATAGTACTACATCCCTATATTACAGCACAAAACATAATGCATATATACCAGCTCAACCCATTAATCTAAGCTTTTCAAGTTATTAAGAAAAATTTACTATACTTAAATCAATAAATCACTAATAGTGTCATAGTATGTCACAGTTTCACACCATGACTACAAAATAGGGGAAGACAGGGAATAATCATTTTACTCTAACGATTCATATTAAACAATTTTTTTTCGTAAATTTTCTGGTTACAGTCCAGGGCAATGGCTGTTTTATAACTCTTTTAGTAGGCACGTTCACCAGTGTATTTATTCCCACAAGTGCTTCAGTTTTTGCTGTCAGTTGAATTACATCATAATTTTTATTACCTGGTTGTGTGCATACTTCCAAGGTCATACATGTATGTTCCTATAATTTTCATTTGTACTCCCATTCTCCACAACCTTTGTCAGGAGCAATAAAATCTAAAAATGAGTTGTTATTTAGCTTTAGTGGTAGAACCCCTTTTCATAAAATTTGTGCAGTTTTTCTACAAAATTTGCTTTTCATATTTTTAATTTTCATAGATAAGCAATACAGTAGACTATCACAGTACCTAAGGATAGAAAGGCCTATTTAGAATATAGGTGTTTGTAACTGAGAGTTTTGCTGCTGCCACATTTGACGTTTAAAGTTTGTTGTGGTACAAAGTTTTGTGTAATTACAGGTGAGCAATTGTAATACTCGACAAGTTCAACGAGTGATGTAACTTAAATTTTTGTACAATATAATGAAAAATCTTTAAATTTCTGAAATTTGGCATTGCTATAAATTCTAGTAAAGCAGTTCAGTTCAAAGCAATCATTACTTGTTGAAGGTAGACTAAGACATTTCTTACTATGTTTTCTCTTAGCTGCAACTAAAGTCTAAAACTAACATATAAATTCACACCTTACCATCCATATATTTAGCTGTTACCCTTATGTTACATAAAAGGTGAGAAAACATAATACAGTTTTGCAAAGTTTTAAATACTGGTACATTTGGCTTCTGCAAAAAAAGTGAAAATTGTTTCAAGTAGCAACTTTCATTACGTAGAGTGCTTCAATAGGTTCTAAAGTTTACTCAATCTGTTTGTAAATATTGGTAATTGCCAAATCAAATAAAGTATTATTAAACATCTGTTAGCACTAAAAGGGCATCTTTGCTGTTTTACATATCAACATTTATACAAACTCATGGGGTTAGTTATGTGCGCGATCACCCATTTTCATCTCTTTCACACGTAGCAGTATATTAAAATCAATTACATTACATTATTATAAAACAGTTCACGCAGTGCTACTGCAGCCGAAATGTTTTTCTAACTATTTAAAAAATGATATTTTTAAAGAGGCAATACCATTTTGTAACTAAAAGTTTTTCATAATGAACTTTTAATGGTACTTATAGGTACAGAAGAGAGTAAGAAATGTCAGCATGAGTCAGAAAAACAAGACACAAGGAGGAAATGTTCCAACATCGACATGCACTTTCACTCATGGGAGAAAATTATACCTTTTCCCAGGTTACCCAAGCCGGTAAACATTTTGCCATATTCGTGTTAGCTTCTTTGAATACCTATGTGTTTTTTTTAAGCATTGACACCCAACTTTGAGCTATTTGCTTTTGTACTTAGCAAGCTATAAGATTGGCTACACCAGTAAACATTACAGTGCGTTTTGTATACAATTTAAAAGGATATTTATCTTCTAAACTAAATCTTGATGACAACTTCATACAAAACAGAGTTTAAGGGAACACAAACTGTAACCTTCTACTGATGTAATGACATTTCAGCAGACTACAGAAAACATTGTCAACCATTCTCAAAAAGGGTATTATTAAAATGGATTAAAAAATGCTAAACCTGTTTTGCTAGACATTTCAAAACATATATTTTTAAAATTGCTGACTCTGGTTTATTTTGATCTGTCATGACAAGTTTGTTAAAAATTTAGTTTACAAGAAAATAGACCTTATCACAGGAACTGGAAAATACGTGTTTCCTTTTTATCAGGTTTCTTACTTTTGCTGAGAGCTGATTGGTCCATTTGACGAGCTTCTTTGTATTGACTGTGCTTTCAACTGATTATCTTATCAAGTGTATCATTGAGTAATTAGTAGACTTCTAAATAATTTACCAGACTTGATGAGTCTGAACTCTAATGTATACCTATATTGCTAACCACAATGCGGCATTTTGAAAGTTTTGATTGTCTTTTTTAGTTGTAATGTTGATTTTATTCACTAGTTTAAATAAATCAGTCATGTTTGTGTGAATTGATATATTGCTCTTTCTTGGTAGAATCATTGCTAATTTTCATGTTTCACCATTTGGTGCTAGACTTCAGCAAGCGGTGAAATCTAGCAGCAGTCATGATTGCTCTAGAGGTATATATATTCACCGTATACAACAAGCTTATCAAGTTTTGACATACTCCATTAACAAGTTACCAATGAATCGAAAAGATAAATACAGTTTACATCTAATATAAATACATTAAGATAATGGAATAGCAATCTTCATTTTAAAGACATAAGTTTTATTGCCATTTTTTTTAGTCTAAAATAACCTTTTTTGCTGTGTTTATGAACCATTTCAACTTTTGCCACAAGAGAAATTGTTTTAGTATATTCGTGTTTTTCTTCGATTATCAAGGGTATTGAAAAAAATTCAGTTGTTTCAATTCATGCGTGTAACCTTTTGAGAGACTAAGTATGGAGCAGTTTAAACAAGCTGACAATCTGTTACATCCGCAAAGTCCCATAAACATGTAAAATTGCTGGTCTTTGATAAAATCTGTTAAGTTTATTGAGATCAAAACTTTTTTTTTTCAAAATTCTCTTCAAGATGTTTAGTTTTACACATATTACATTAACCCTTTAGCGACCGCGCGGTTACGATAGAAAAACCACTAGAGTACCGTGCAATAACTTGCGCGATTTGAGCTGCCGACATGAACGCATAGAAACTGCAGTAACTTACAACAAAATTGTGGCAGTTACATAAATTAGTATGCATAAGAAAGCTGAGAAATTTCTCTACAAGCTGATGCTTCTTCTATGTAGATAACTCACAAATACTTGCCAACAAAAATGTCGATTTGCTGAAGCTATGAAATTTTTATTTTTGTATGCCATTTTCAATTGTATTTTTCTAATTGATATAAGTAATTGACCATGTTGTACTAAAGATACTTGCATAGAGTCATATATGTTCACAACATTTTGCAAAACAACTGATCGTCGAAGAGCATTGAACGCGGAGTTACAAGCTCCGTTGCAATGCAGGAACGCCTTTCGAAATTTTCAGCGCAAGACTCGAACAACCTGCGAATAATGGAGGCGCGACATGGTCGTCTAAACTTGGCTATAACTCGCATGCAAATTCGCATGGAGCTGTAAATGAATATGCGTTTGAAAGCTTAGAAATTTTTCAACAAACAGCCATATATTCCCTGTACATCGACTGGGAACACTTTAGTAACAAGCCAGATTCGACGAAGTTGTCACCCCTCTACCATGAAATTTCGATAACAAATACACTTTTAGAAGCAATATCTCTGCTAAAACCGGTTCATGATAAGCATCTGCATGGTGTCATATGTTTACAAGAGTTTGCAAAAAAATGGGTTGTCCAAGCACATCAAAAGCGTAGTTAGGTGCTTCTGTGCATCGCGGGTGCAGACCTACGAAATGCTCCTGACGCCATGGCGATAAGCAGTGCTGCAGTTACCGGACATGGCCCCTCAAACTCTGGTGCAAATTTATATAAAACTGCAAATGAATATGCATCTAAAAGCTGAGATATTTTCCTACAGACTGAGATTTTTTCCTCCGGGCAGCTTGCAAACACTGCAACTTCAGATCTATATATTCAGTTATTATTTTTTTCTGTCAGATTGATATGCATTTCTTGAAACTATAGATTCATGTAACAATTTTGCAAACTGATCGCATGGATGCATGTGTGCTGCAGCAAAGATTAACTGGTTGTGCACAAGAAGAATTGAGTGGTGAGCCTGTATTCACACAGTTGGTGAAGCAGCAAAAGACAGGAAGCAACATTTATTATGAGCAGAAACGGCAAATGATGGAGAAATCCTTCTGCCAGATGGCAGAACAATATGAGAACTGAACTCTTTGATTAGATGTGGCCTGAAGAGGGCCGTGGGCAACAAATACAACATAACAATGCACAACGACTACATCATATCATGACATTTCAGCAAGTGTATGTACAATAGCTAACAACACAACAAAGCATTTGCAAAAACTAAATTATTTTAAATACAATTTGGAAATTTATCTAGCATGGTAAGGCTCAAAACAGGGTTCGCACAAAGGTACTCCACATGCTTGGCATTTAAATCTAGTTTCGTCTCGCTTACAGGTGTTGTCATCATCTCGCTTTGGGCAGCGCCTACAAATTCTATACTTAGCTCGTTTACCTTTTCCTGGACTATTTAGCACTAATCGATGAGCGGAAGAAGTTGAAGCGCGGGGAACAGTGTTTTTGCGGCAAGATACAGTGTATTCAAATATTTGTTCAATTATTTTCTGTAGAAACTCTAAGTCAGTTATTTTACAACCGCTACGGATTCTATAAACTATGGCTGCATTGTACACACAAATATCTAATAAATGGAAAAATAGTTTTTTGTACCATTTCATGGTTTTACGCGCAGCGTTATAATAATGCAAATTTTGATCAGATTTTTCAACTCCTCCCATGTATCGGTTGTAATCCAAAATAGCAGTTGGTTTGCAAACTTTATCCCCTTTATAGTTTACTTTGCCTGTATCTACGACATCCAAGTTTTTATGCATAGTTGAAATTACAGAAATATATTTCTTATCTCTCCAACAGCCAATCATACTTTCTCCATTAGAAAAGCTTGTTGTTTCACCTTTTTTAATAGCTTTTCCATTGCAAACTTTCAAATCTTTAGGAACACCTTTTCTGATTGCACGCAGAGTTCCGCAAACATGAGTGTTATTTTTAATAAGTTCAGCTGCTAACTCTGGCGAATTATAATAATTATCCATATATAAACAACGACCCGAATTAAGCAAACCATTCATTATTTTCATCACTATGTTGTGAGTGATTCCTCTACCAGTTCCTTCGGCTTGTTCTCGCTCATCACCAATGTACACAGACAGCTTGTGCACATAGCCAGAGACAGCATCGCAGAGAGCAAATAGCTTTATTCCAAATCTAGATCTTTTAGATGGAATATACTGCCTGAAGCTGAGCCGTCCTTTCCAAGCCAGCAAGCTTTCATCTATAGATATAAATTTACCAGGCAACAAAACAGAAGATAACCGGTCAGATATCATGGTTAAAACATTTCCTAGCTTGAATAACTTATTGTCATCAGGGTTTTCCGAATTGTCAGTGAAATGCAAACTGTTCAAAACCATTAAAAACTTATTCCTCGAAATCATTTTACTAAACATTGGCGTTGATAATAACGGATTGGTAGACCAATACGACAACAAAGTAGGCTTCTTGACAATACCCATAAGCAAAACTAAACCAAAAACTCGCCAAATATCTTTGCCACCGACAGACTCCCATGCATCGCCATGTTTTTGAAGGCCATATCTATTTGTTTCGTTAACTATAACATTCATGATGGCCGATGTAATAAAAAGCTGTAAATAATTGAAAATACTTATCTGTCCAGTAATTCGACTTTTTACACCTGCCAAGCTCTCATCAAAATGCAGTTCTTTCGGTTTTAGATCAGCTCCTCTTTGAAATCCGAAATTACTCCCTGGTTCAACGTCGGTTGTTTCACTCTCACTTTCGTCATCAGATTCACTCTGTCGATCTTCTTTTTCACTCTCATCGTCTTCCCCACATTCTTCTGACCTGAAATCCTCTTCTTCACTTTCGAACCAGTCGATATCATCCTCTAAACAAATTTTTTTAGCCGAGCTCAAATTATCACGTCCGTCCATGTTGATCAGTTTTCCATAAAGAAAGATCAAATCTTTACAACGTGTTTTTTTTGCACATGCGCATAAAATTTATTATTTATAGCGTCAAAACAGTAGTAAAAAACTTACTGAAATTGCTCAAATTTTTAATTTTAGTTTTTAACGTTGTTTTTAAAATAAATAAAACGTTTTAAAAAAGGTCTATCGAAAACGGCAAAAATGTCGGTTTTGTCGGTTTTGGTACGCTGAGACATTGCTCGTAAACCGACAAAGGTCGGTCTTGGTACGCAAAGGGTTAACATTAAAAAAGTTACAACACTTTTACTTTTATCATATTTAGCTCACTTGGAGCTCTCTAATTTTAAATTATATTCATATATGAATGGATATTACAATATGTAATTAAAAATGTATTTTTAGATGAATATGTCAGAGCAATTTCATTATACTACCGAACAATTAATAAATAAACATTGATGATTACTTTTTAACATTTTGAGTGAAATTCTCAATTTAGTCAGCATTACCACAATCAATGAAAAAAGTTCAAAAGTCGTATATATTATAGTCTCACTATAAATACTAAACATTTCTAGTCAGCATTTATTTATCAATAGTTGAGGACTATGCATGGAGATTTCTATAAGAAAAATTTGCTTTATTTTAAACTGGTCTTCTTTTACTTGGGTTAATTATACTCATAGAAACTATATAACAGTATTAGTCAATTAGATATACTGGAGGCTCATTGATCTTTATTTATTTCCTCGATTTGACTCAGTCGCTTACATTTAAACTGTTGTTTGATAATAGTTGTTAATAGTTGATAATGTTTGTAATAGTTTGATTGTTAATAATTTCCCATGCCGAATGCTTTAGGTTTCGGATTTTCCTCTTCATGTCTAAGTTGGATGTATCCTGTGATGTTTTGTATCAAATTTTGCATTTTTTATTTTTTCGTTGATTTCTGCAGTTTCGCATATGTGACTAATTAAAAAGCTTAATATCGCTCATCGAAAAAAGTTATTTCAAATGAAGAAAGTTATTTCAAGTGTGTCAAAGGCAAATTTTCACTCACGTATTTCACTCAGGTATTGCTTTTCTAAAGAGGGAATAAAATATATTTATGTAGGTAGATTAATGCATACTGATGATTATGGCTATCTAGACAGTTTCTACGATACTATAAAGAAAAGATGCATATACCATCACAATCCGTTTTTTTCCTAATGTCCTACTATGTCTAACGTCAACAAACAATGGTCTAGCAAATAACTTGCCACATAACTGCGTTGCTTTTATAACAACTATCACATTAAGTTGTAAAATTGAGTTATTTAGATTTTCTCTAAATATGTTTTCCATCATCAACTAATAGTTTCTGCTGTCAGTTTATGACATGATTTAGTTCAACTTGTTCAGTGTTTAATTAATTGAATATAAAGGCAAAACTACTCAAGTCTAGCATCTGGTATTCTTCAAGTTGGTAGTTTGATACCCTACTTACTACTTGACCCACCTTTTTTGAGAAGTAAGCTTTGTGTATGTTTCAATTGTTTTGGTATATTTTTTGTAAGCCCTTTTGGGTCTTTCTGGCTTTTTTGTTTGTCATTCAGCTTTTAACTGTTATAGTTTTGTAGTTAACCAACTGCAAAATGTGTTCAAAGTTTTAGGTCAGTTTGAGTGAACAGTTAAATACAACAATGTTGGTAAAAATAGTAAGTTTCAGGTGCAAACAAATATGTGACAGAAGGAATAACATAACTATTAGAGCTAACAAAGTTTATTTTTGGGACATGAAAAACAATGTAGGATGTTGTAGAGCAAGACAGGCCAGTGAAATATAGTTGGTGAACCAGAAATAGATGATAGGGAGTCAAATAATTATAAGCAGAAATAATAATCTGCCAAACGAGATAAACCTTTGTTAATTATTGACATTCACCCTACCCTGCCATATCTCCTTGGCGACTTTGTTGATCTGGTAACTTTTGAGAAGAGACCTCAGGAAAACAGGTGGAAGAAATTAAACATATTGCTGCATGATATTGGAAGATGACTGGATGATCACCTGAATTAGGTGACAGAAGTGTTTAACTAGTTACACTGTTAGTGCTGTGTTAGAACAAGAAGACTGGATTTTAGGCTAATTTCTAGTCTCTAGAGCTAATATGCTACTTACAGCAACTTGGGAGATGAACAAAAATGTATCGACAATGCATACCATCAGGAATAATAAAGCAATATAAAGCGAAGCTCATCAAAGAGAAAGAAATTGTCCTTAGAACCGAGAAAGGCTGGGTTGGAATAAGCATAGTAATAAGTCACATTTTGTGTTCTATCAGGAGATAGATTTAGTATGGCAGCTTGTGACATCTTATGGAATTTTCTTAAAGCTGCACTTTAATTAGCAAAGATATAGAAAAAATTAAAACTCTGCCAGTCACTGTGTACAAGTTTCTGTGTGTATAACTCAGTTTTTCAGTATATGGTTTGTTGTAAGCATCATATGATAAGATATATACTTTGTATATATCTTGCAACTATGATAACCTACAGTATTAGCTTTGTATCCTGCTACGTGACAGCAGCATGCATTTCACCTTACAAGCTGATGTAAGCTAAATGACTTAACACATCTTAGTATGCAGAAACACACTGCATTTAAAAAGTGCCAGACAATCATTTGCCTTACTGATTTACAGTCCCAGAACTTCATTTTCTCCTAGTGGATAAAGTTGCTCAGTTAACCTAGTAGCCCGACTCAATACGTTCTCTTGTCTGAAGTATTTGTTCTATATAACACTCTAAAATCTTATTTATTAATAATATATTTTGTTTATTTTATTCAAGGTTGAATCACGGCTGAAATATTGTGTGTCAAGCACATTTATGGAAGAAAATAGTTCATCTCGTTTTTTGGTAGATCAGACAAGAATAACTTATGTAAGGTGTAAGATAACTTATACTTAATGTAATTACGTACTTTGCCAATCTACTGATCAGTTAGGCATAGTTTTTACAAGTAGAATATTGAGTTATATAAATAAAGAATTGGACTCTTTACTACAACACCCTATAAAATGTATAAACTACTAGCTGCATTACCTGTCTACGGGAACAGATTCACAAACAGCAAGAGGTTTATTGAGAGTTGTCTTTCATGCTGTAAAACAACTCCTAATATGCAGTGTACTAAAATTGTTACCTTGGTCAGAGTATGCATACACATAGGCATTCATGCATGTCAATAATGTTGGGGAGAACAATGGAAATCTGCAATGTGTTTCACAGCTAGATGCGTGTAAAATCTAGTAAATAGTCTAGATTTGTGCATCTAGATTCATGCATTCGTTTATACCCATATATAATTGCAGTTGATGATCGTGCGATTCTGCCGCCAAATCCTCGACTCGGCGAACCCATCTTTGCCCGCCAAGCAGTGGACCATCGCACGCTCAAACCACTCAAATTAAAGTTGTCTTAATTTTGTACAAAGAACTGATAATGAAATGGACATTGCTCGGCAAACTGAAGTTCTTCAAACTAGCAGTATTGAAAAATGTTGCATCTTTTATGAAATTCTTCAAAGTATGTTGCTATCACCAGCATTTATTGAATGTATACTTATACATGCTTATAACACTAATCATGGCTTACCAGTTTTTTGTCTATAGCCTGTATTTTGACATGGTACATACAAATAGCTCAGCAGTAATGTGGTTGGTTGAGAAAATTTATATGTATCACAGCAAAGATGGTATGATGTCAAGGCGGATACAGCATTAGCACCTTACAATAGTAAAACATAACGCCAACATGGTACCTTTTTTATGTGATACAATGAAGAAAATGAATGCATAAAAAATATATATAATTATACTGAAAAATATGTTAGAAATTGCTGCATGTGGATAATATGTAGGTATAGCAGAAGATGAAGAACATAGCATGACATAACAATAACATAATTTTAATTCAATGCAAGCATGACATAACAATAACACAATTTTAATTCAATGCAACACTTGCGGATGGACCACATTTTTGGTTTTCCGTCGGGTTTATGAACAAACAGTTTTCGGCTTGCGCCTACTTTTGAGCTGGTCAGCCGATCATGGCTAAAACAGAGTGACAGTAAGTCAATACCAGCTGCTCTCTTTCTTCTCACCGTTGCCTATTGCAACGCTCGGAGTACCTGTGCAAGCTCTGTAGTAGCTGTAGTATTCGCAGCTGGAAAAAAATAAAAGTAACTTAGCTGCAAACAAGAAATGAACATGTTTACTATCACCAACAGTGGCAAATGCAACGTTTTTAAGTAGTGGAAATGTGGCAATTCATAGACAATACAACATTTAATGAGAAGAACTTACTTTTCTGAAGTAGAAGTTGAAGTTTAGCAGGTAAAACAAAGTAGCAGTACTTGTGCAAGTTCTGTAGTTCTGTAGTACTCGTAGCTGAAAATAATACGACAACTGTGTAGGTGGCCGGAAATGACAAATGTTCACGTGACTGTCCTTTGGCAGTAAATAGTAATTTACTACTCATTTACTAATTAAATTTACTACTGATTAATTTATTTAATGAGTAGCAAATTTTATTTTATTTTATCGATTTAATTACTACTCATATTAATTCAGTTCGCTTCGTGCCACCGAATCGCAAAAAGGAAAGACTGCTCTGTAAGGTAGACCAACACACACACGCTCACGCACACGCGCACACATACACACGCATGCACACACGCACACATGCACACACGCACGCGTGCACACACATAGAAGTACACTCGCGCACACACAAACACACGCCCAAACACACACGCAAATTTTGCCATTTATATATTAGATTGTAATTAAAATATGGTAGAAAAAGTAGCCTTCAAACTAAAATAAATTATCTATCAACAATTCCAGATACAAACAAACCAGACTATAATCATGTTTGTTAGTCTTGTTTTAGTGTAACCAATGCTTTACTACATTGATCTGAAGTTATTCCAGTCCATCTTTAGATTGTGATGGCAAAGGGTGTTCTTGCATTCAACAAGTCAGATGAGAGTACAATACTTTTAGACTTGAAATGTGAAGGTTCATTTATACTAACAGATGAGAACCGTTATAGAACACAGAACACAAAGTAAAGACTCGAGGTTGATATACCACATCGGTGTATCTTGCTAGATACATGAAATAGTTCCTGTAATAATTTTCTTTTCCTATCACTGTTTGTGGTCACTCCACACTATAGTAATATTCACAACTAGTTAAAGTTTTTGGGAATCATCACTCTTCAGAATAGGCAAAGCCAAATGCAAGAGTGCACAATTACAATACTTTTGAAAATATATCAAAAATAGCTTTTTATCCAATGGCTATATAACTTTCCGTCTTATATAGCTGCACATTTGTTTTGCATATTATAAAAATGCACAAGTATATTACATTTAGGGTTGTGCTAAACAACGGTTACTTTACAGGGTTTTTTCTTTATTTATTCTAAATGCATTCAAATTTATAAAAAGAGTTTTTGTGTGGAATATCGATGTGGTAAGTTAATTAAAAAATCTCATGCAGCCAAAAATACTAACTTTGATTTATCTATTTAAAAACAACAACAAAGTACCAGCTCATGACTATGGTTTAGTTCCTAGTTAATCACTTTTTGATGATGCGATGCTGTGCACAAACAGCTCTGCAGGTGAGTGAGAAACATTACTAATGCCATCGCATATTGTTGTAAAGCTTTGAGAAATGCAAAGTCCAGATATTTACTGTAAAATTGAAAATTAAACGGGAATATTTTGTAAGTTTTAGTTGATCTAGAAGTATGGTAGCAGCCTACAATTTCTATTTCCCAATTTAAAATTGTTTGAATTAGCGCATAGGCTGGTATAAAAATACAAAGTAAATCACTTTTAAACACTTGAATACTTATATAAAAAGCTAAAGGAAACAAATTGAAATTCAGTGGCAGCATGAAGGTGAAGGTGAAACAGCCGTAGCCTTTTAATCTTTTTCAAATTTTAAAGTCATGTATATTTTAAATCACAATAAAACAACCCCAAAATTTGGAACTAAAGGTTTGGAATCAAATTAGTACTACTCTCAATCTAACATGCTCATTACAATATATAAATAATGTGAGAGCAAGCTTTTTGAAGTTGTTTCCTTATTAATGTACATGTGGTCATGGCTCTTGGATATTCCAAGTTTGCTATACTCAAAAATCTAATGTGCCAAGTAGTTAGTAAATAAAAGTACTTTTAACCCACTTAAGATATCTAAAAAAAATTTCAAACTGTTTCTAAATTTAAAACTATTTTTCCAACTTTCAAAAGTAAAAACTACAGTTAAGTAAAGAATAGCTGTAGATCTACTGCAAATTGCAGCGTACAAGCTGACACAGTGTATAGGCTGAAGTAAAAATGTGCGTTTAAAAATTTTTGTTTGACACGCATCTGTTACAAAACCTTATCTGGCTCCAACTGTTTGGTTGTTAATACAGGTAGTTCATTCAGGATCATAGGTGGCAAAGAGTAGGAAAAAAATAGACAAATTATAGTGGGTGTATCAAATAGATTACCGAGATGTCGGCTAGTAAGCAAATGCTCCGGAAAAAAGCGTCAAGTCTGAGAAGAAAAAAAACACATGCCAGAAAAGAATCTTAATGATGACCATTTGAATGGTGAGTAATGGAACTTTGTGTTTGATTCATCTCATGTTGAGTATGATTACTAGTATTTTACTATTTCATAAATAAATTCCTATATGACATACTAGCTGCATTACCCGGCTACAGGAAAAGATTCACACGAAGCATAAGGTTTATTGTGAGTTGTCTTTCATACTGTAAAACAACTCCAAATATGCAGTTACATCTCCCTCTCTCCATCTCTCCCTCTTTCCCCTCTCTCCCTCTCTCTCCCTCCCTCTTTCTCTCCCTCTCTCTCCCCCCTCTCCTCCTCGCTCTCCCTCTCTCTCTCTCCTTCTCTCCCTCTCTCCGTCTCTCCGTCTCTCCCCTCTCTCTCCCTCCCTCTTCCCCCTCTCCCTATCAATCAATTTATCTTTGTATAAGCTATCCTGCATTACTTATTTGAAGTCATCCTCTCATGTAAATTTTCTTTTAACTTTTACACAAATAATCTCAAACTAAATATGAATTGTTCACTACTATCGTGCATTCAGGATTCTTCTACAGTTTCCGTTTTATTGGATAATATGCCTGCAAATAGAGGCTTTTTGTTATTTTGTTATCAGCAAAATAAAAGATTACTAACTAACGATCAAATCGAAAAAAAAGACCGCCATATAATTGATTTATACTGCTCATATTTGGGAGTTATCGGTGACTCAATATATCGAGAAGACAACTCATACTATTAGCTTATCAGTATTTATCGTCCATCCCTACGATGAATAGCAGGTTACGTATTATAATAGAGGCGTGTACTAATCGGAAATTCCCGTTAATGCGCCCTAGCGGTAAAACAAAACCACAGAATTAGACACGCCCTTATATAAAAGTAGCGGCTAATAGTCGGAAAAGTACGGTACTCTATAAGGCGGACAATCAATCAGATACACAGACAACGATTGCCGTTTATATAGTAGATCATGTAGTTTTGATTTGCGACAGTTAAGATTCAGCAACTCTGATAGAAGGCAACGACTTGCGTTTAAAAACACTGTTGTATTCAGGGGTTGCTAATGCATAGCCTAAACACATACATGTAGTTTTACATACATGTATAAGCGCTGTGAAAATAGCCAAGGTAAAAATCCAAGGCTAAGGTCATTGGAACCAACATAGTCTTTCCTAATATGTTGATCATACGGTTTGTAATTTTTTGCGTTCTTGGCATCCGGGTTGCCTTGTCACTGGCATCTCACTTGCGAGTCTGTTTTTTGTGGTTTAAAGGCTAGTTGCCACTTTCTCTATTCTGCTAGCATCTTGCTCTGTCACTTAGTCTTTTTGAGTTTCTCCCCTACTGCCACTATTAACACAGTTGTAGAAGGTTTAATGAGGAATTTGTTGGTTTTTGTGGAGCCGGTATGTAAAAGATCCTACTACTCGCACTCGTAGAAAAAACTACATTTCATTAGTAAAAATCCTTTACTTCTTCATTTGAAACCAGCCACTTGTTCGTTTAATACAATTATATATTTTGGTAAATACATTGCTACAGCGTCGAGCAATCATTAAAAATACATCTGTCCACTTTGAGGCTTTTCTGTAAGCTTTTCTTCTGTGGTCCTGCCAGATTTTTCTTATAGTTTTAGCTTCTCTTATTTTTTCTCGGAAGGCTTCAGGCTTCTCTTTGGCTAGCCAGTGTCAGGTCAGCCTCTTGTTTAGCAAGGTCTGTCTATCTTTCTCTCGGTCCACTAGGGTTGAGTCCTCTCTCCTTTTTCATCCTCTTGCTAACTGGTTAGGGCTAAGGCCAGCTAAAGGGAGGCCGGTCTACCGGCCAATTGGCCAATAGGGCTGAGGTCGTCTGGTCGCTCAAATGTAGGTATCTGGCCAAATACTTACATTTATATTGGACTGGATAGCATCTCAATTTTTTCTTTGACTGACTATTATAAAGTCATAAAATGTTGCAATTTGTGCAAAATATATACTTCAAATATTTGTGTGACCAATACTGCTAAAGTCATTGTCTTGTACTACCCTGTATAGCTATATAGTCTATTATCTTGTAATTATCCAGAATAGTTATAGTTTGTTATTCTGTCTTATTTTGCATAGCTGTTACTATCATGAGTTCAGTTGTTGTTTAGTCAGACAAACATGTACATGTACACATCCTGAACTCTCACCTGTCTCATATATTGCAATGACTAATACATTCTGTTGTAGCATCTCAATTTTAACTGAGGCAGTCATTAAATATGGCTATATTTATTCCTAAGCCCACTTGCTCTGCTGGTCGACACTGCAGTATCTCATTGGTTTGCAAAGATTTGCTTCCCAGTCCAAATGTACAAGCTAGAAGTAATCAAGGAAGAAAATAAAGTTGCATGTGCCAACTTCATCAACACCTTCACACAGAAGCTTTGCTGTGCAAAAAGCATAAAGTGCTTGTCAATTACTCACTTTTCACAAAATAATGTCTTAATGCCTATTGATGTACTTTTAGAGTATTTGCCCTTGATGTTTTTATTGTTTTCATTATTGATTATACTTATTTAATTCTATATCTGACTTTTGTTGAGGGGTTAGGCAGAGTATTTTTTATCCCACAACCAAAGATGAGTGAAGCGAGTGTTTGGGAGCTTAATGATAAATGCATATGCGCACACAACCCCCGAAAAAATTATCCGTCAATGCCTGTAACCAAACCCTTGTACCGAATTCCCATCAAAAATGTAACCATTTTTGTGTAGAGACGTTCAAGTATAATAATGATGCAAACCACATATAAACCTATTTAACCCTTTCGCGGGCAGAGCGACGTTTTTGTCGCTTTGCGATACGGCTGCTAATGGGCAGTGCGACGTTTTTGTCGTTTCGGTAACGTATTTTATTATTGCAGTTTCTGGTTAGCTAAATGCCGGTTTTTGTTACTTTTTTTACCAATAGCAAGCTACGATATAGTAGCTTCGGTTAGCCTCAAAAATTTACTTTAAGGTTGAAAAAACGATCGTTTTCAGCAGTGATGAATAAATAAACTTTCAAAAAAATTAGAAAACTGTTCTTAATAATTTATCAATTTTTATTTTTCTTGCTTTGGTTTTAGCTTTTATTTACCGATTTTTTTGAGAGTTTGACTTTAGTTTACCGTCATGGCGACTTCTAAAAGAACCTCCCGAGATTATTCTAATAAAGCAAGTACTAGTACCGAAATTGCTAAGAGATTCAGAGCTGACAGTGACTTTTTAGATTTAGTAGCAAGAGATGACAGTGAATCAGGTTTGAATTGTGATTGGAATGACTTTACGTCTGGAAGTGACAGTGATGAAAAGGCTGGTAGCAGTAATGATGAGGATGTGAGTAGGAGTGATGCCAGTGCCTGGAAGAGTATAACCAACATAAACAGAGATAAATCTCCTACAATTCAGCAGTTTATAGCAGTGACAGGCCCAGTATTTACTCCAGTAGATGCTCAACCAGTAGAGTATTTTGAAAAGTCTTTTGAGCCTGTCAATCCAGGAAGTACATTTTTGTGGGAGCTCTTTGTTGCACGAATAAGTACATGGTGCAAAGACTGTGATGTGGTCCTTTGTAAAGGAGAATGCTTTCGAAAATATCATTCGTAAATAGACAATTATTAGGAAAAGCATATATTTTATGTTATACATTTTTATTTGTTTATAATATATATATATATGCCTATTGTGATGGAAACATGCATTACCATCTCCTTTTTGCTTATTGTCATTAGAGTTGTGTTCTCTTGTTGTTCTTTTATGTAGTCACGCCCCTAGAGGAGGTTGGCCCTAGCCACCTCATTTGCATATCTGATTATATTTAAGGCCGTGCTTCGGCCCAATAAGTTCGTTCAATACATGCTTTGCATTTGGACCCACACTCTTCTGTTACCTTGCGCAATACAGAATCACACTGAGCACTTACGTACTCCAAGCCTCAGTCCTTCGGACTGTGCTTTGGGAGTAGGGTTATAGATACACTGTCGACCCCGTCGACCTCAGGTCGACCCTGTCGAACGAGCATAATATCTCCCAGGGAGCAATTCCTGGTGTAGGTGGTTGTAATAGGCCGGTGGTGTAAGTCGACCTAGTCGCCTCCGCGTGTTGGTCTACGGGCAATACTTACACGGCCCCTGTGGAGGTTGAATGCAGACCGGTAGAGTAAGCCGACTCAGGTCGCCTCTACGTGTTGGTCGCAGGATCCAATACACTGGTGGCAGCAGTGGGATATAACTGCGGTAATTAGGACTTATAAGACGAACCTAGTAACCATGCCAAACAGCCGACGGAATGCTACCAGAGATCTGGCTGAGGCAGAGTTACAGCAGGTCGACCAGATTGGTCAACTGACAGAGGCTATCACTAGAGCCTTACAGATACCCAGAGGGGGAGCCAGCTTCAAGCCTCCGAAGTTCGATGGGAGTGAGGATGTAGAGTTATTCATCTCCCAGTTCGAAGAGGTTGCGGAAGCAAATGAGTGGAGTGAGAAGGCCACGCTCCTCCACCTGCGGGAGACCCTGAAGGAGGGAGCCAGAGGTTGCAGTCGAGGGGACTCACCTGCCTCCATCTTCTCGGCTTTACGCATGAAGTACGGGCTCTCCCCAAGAGAGGCTAGGAGTAGACTCCACCTAAAAAGGGAACCCAAGACGAGCCTCCAAGAACATGCCACAGAGATGGAGCGTCTGGTGAAAATAGCATACGCTGACCTCCCAGAATCCTACCAGTCCAGTATGGCCATGGATGCGTTTTCTCTGACACTGGGAAATACGCCCCTCCAACGCCACCTGTTAGCAATGAAGGCACAGAGCTTGGAGGAAGCAGTGCAGGCGGGGAACGAATTCCTGCAAATTCAGCCCACTCTTCCTCGGCCTGGTGCCCGACCCCTAATAATGACGGTGGAGGAGGAAGAAGTCACCCCCGCTACAGTCGCCCCCGTCCATTCGGACCCCCCATCAGCCACCTTGAACGACGTCCTGATGGCTATAAAGGGGTTAGCAGATGGACTGAGGGAAGGAAAGCTGTTGGGACAACGGGGCGTGGACAAAAGGGGACCAAATTGTTGGGGTTGCGGCCAGGCAGGGCACACCCAACGCCGGTGCCCCCAAGCCTCCCAAAGACAACAGCCTCAAGTCACGAGGCCGGGAAACGGTTACCATCCACAGCAGTAGGGGGAAGTACTGACTGTGGATCAAATATACCCTTGCAAGGACAGTGGCAACAGCCACGACGGACTAGGCGACACAGGCTCCCCCCCCCTGCTCGCCACCGGTCCCCTTGCATAACCAATATCAACCCTTACCTGAGTGTGCAGGTCTCCCACTCTCAGAAGCCAAGGACGAAACCTACGTCTGGCCAAAGCCGTCTCGGCCTTCCAAGAAGGGCCCCCAGAGGACTAGCAAAGCCAGACGGACCCACGGAGACGAGTCATGGAAGCCGCATAATAGCAGCTATTTCTTACCAGGTCGCATCGGAGGCCAGCCCGTCCAATTCCTCGTGGACACCGGATGTACCTCTAATTTGTTGGGACGACATGTCTTTGAGCGGTTACCTAAAGATGTCAAAAGCAAATTGGAGGTCCGGGAGGACTATGGACAAATGGCAGATGGTACCCGGCTGCAGTTCCACGGACTCATCACTCTCCCGGTCAGAGTCAGGAGTGTCCAGGTTACTGTGTCTCTCGTGGTGTGTGCCCTGAAAAAGGACGCCATCCTGGGCATGCCCTTCCTGGTCGACCACCACTGCGAGATGAACTTTCAGCAACCCACGTTGGTGTTAAATGGACAGAAGTTGACTTGCACTGACCGAGAGGGTCGACCTCTGACAAGCAGCGTTCAAATAATGCGAGCCACAACGCTTCCCCCTCGAACCGAGGTCCTGGTTGCCGGACGTCTCACGTCTTCTTCCTATCAGCCAGTCGGGTTAATTGAGGGAACGAAAAACGGATATATGGTGGCCGCCAGCCTACACCAACCCGGTGAGAAGGGGAGAGTGGCCATCCGTTGTATGAACCCCACCGACCATCCCGTCAGCGTGATGGCAGGAACGGTCGTGGGACAATACACTGGGGTCGGGCCGGACGAAATAGGGGCCCCCTGGACAGCGAAGGGAGAAGCCGAGATTTCCAAAGAAACTCCCCCTCCTGTCTCCAACGTACCTCCCCACATGCTGGACCTGCTCCAACAGGCGGCACCACATTGCTCGTCCCCTACCGAGCACCAAAGGATGGAAGACCTTTTGACCCGTTATGCGGATGTATTCAGCCAAGGGAGTGAAGACATGGGGCGTACCACCCTGGTACAACACGAGATCCCCCTCCTCCCAGAGGCACAACCCATCTGTCAACACTCGTACCGTGTAGGACACGAGAAGGAAGCCGAAATCGAACGACAGGTTTCGGCCCTGGAAAAGCAAGGCATGATTGAGCCCGCTCACGGGGCCTGGAGCTCTCCGGTGGTCTTGGTGAGGAAGAAGGACGGGGCGTGGCGATTGTGTGTAGACTATAGGAAACTTAATAGTGTCACTCGCCAGGACGCCTACCCCCTCCCCCGGATTGATGAGAGCTTGGACGCCTTGTCTGGCAGTAGGTTCTTCAGTACCCTGGACATGATGAGCGGATACTGGCAGGTACCCCTCTCTGCCGAGGCCCAGGAGCGGTCGGCGTTCGCCACCCGCAGTGGGTTGTGGAGGTGGAAGGTACTCCCCTTTGGACTGACCTCCGCCCCAGCTACCTTCCAGCGGCTGATGGAACGTGTCCTCCAAGGGCTACACTGGAAAACCTTGCTGCTGTACCTCGATGACATCATCGTCATGTCAGCCGACTTCTCTAGTCATGTCACTAGGCTTGCCGAGGTGTTAGAGCGATTGAGACAGGCCGGGCTGAAGTTAAAGCCCTCTAAATGCAGTTTGTTCCAGACCCAAGTCAAGTACCTGGGCCACATAGTCAGCAACACGGGGGTGGCTACCGATCCTGAGAAGATTCAGGCCATAAGTGGATGGGCAGCACCCCAGGACGTGACGCAGCTAAGGTCATACTTGGGTACCACTGGGTACTATCACAGATACGTGCCGGACTACGCCTCGATCGCCAAACCTCTCACCTTGTTGACCAGCGAAGGGGTCCCCTGGAAATGGGGAGAAGAGGAACAGGAAGCTTTTCTTAGACTCAAATGGTCACTGACACACGCTCCAGTACTGGCATATCCCGACCCCTCCTTGCCCTACGTGCTAGATACCGATGCTAGTAACGTAGGGACTGGGGCTGTGTTATCCCAGGTCCAGCAAGGCACGGAGCGACCCATAGCCTACTATAGCAAGACCCTCTCCTCCGCCGAACGCAATTACTGCGTAACCAGAAGGGAGTTGTTGGCAGTGGTACAGGCTGTCCGGCATTTCCGGCCCTACCTATATGGCAGAGAGTTTACCATCCGAACCGATCATGCCTCCTTGGTTTGGTTGCACCGGAGGAAGGAACCCTCTTGCCAGGTGGCCCGGTGGCTGGAGAGCCTGGCCGAGCACAAGTACCGAATTATCCATCGAAAAGGCGATAAACACGGGAACGCCGATGGATTGAGTCGACGACAGTGTGTCGACTGCCGGCAGTGTGCTGCTATTGAGAGGCGGGATCAAGGGCCAACGAGGTCGCAAGTATGCGACTCTCTAGTAACTCCAGGAACGAATTGGGAAACTGCTGTGCCAGGGGACCAGGTTCCGGTACAGCCACCAAGAGGCACGGGAACATCCAGCCCCAACCTCCGCCGGTTGGATGAAGATGAATGGCCTCGACTACCTGGCAGCGGACCTGTTTTAGGGCACGGCCTCCCGACTCCCACACCAACCAGTCCAGTCCCAGTACGGCTGCCGGGCGGTGCAGGGTCACCCAGAGTGTCGGACCACCCTCCCAGAAGGCCTCAGGATCCTCAGTTACAAGCCGTCAAGGTAACTAGCGAAACCAAAATTGTTGATGGAACTGGTGAAAGTGTAGTCCAAAAGGTTCCAGAACAACTGACGGTGGTACAAACTCCGCTGGATGAAGTACGGGCACTACAACAGAGAGCCGCTACCGACCTAGGGGTCATTTACCAGGCCGTCAGGAACCGGAGAGGAGTGGAAGAGGCCGTGCTACGAGTAGGCAGCCCCGAGCTGCAGCGATTGGCCCGGATGTTTCACCAGCTCCAGCTCGACGAGTCGGGCGTGTTGACCCTCCATCTCACCCAGAATGGGCGAGAAAAGGTGGTGGTGGTATGCCCGAAAACATTGAGACAGGAAATCCTGTGGAAAGCCCACGAGCAAACACACTGCGGTGTGGAGAAGACCTTGAAACGCGTCCAATTGGACTGGTATTGGCCGGGTATGGCCGGAGATATCCGGAGAGCAGTCCTCTCTTGCGAAGTTTGCCAGAGGGCCAAAACAGGAAAGGGGCGGACCTCCGGGAATAGACAACGGCTGTACGCCGGGAGGCCATGGCAACGCCTAGCCGTAGACTTGGTGGGACCCCTGCCTCCGACCCCTCGAGGAAATAGTTGGGTGTTGGTACTCACTGATCATTTCACTAGGTGGTCAGATGCTTTAGCCATCCCCGACGCTACAGCCCCAACGGTAGCCCAGATCCTAGACGAGAGGATATTTAGTTACTTCGGGCTACCCGAGATTATCCATACCGACCAGGGGAGCCAATTCGAGTCCTCGTTATTCCAGGAGCTATGCGACTTGTGGGGAGTCGATAAATCTCGGACCACCCCGTACCACCCCGAAGGGAATGGGGTGGTTGAGAGAAACAATCGTGTGTTGGGTGACTCCCTACGAGCTCTCTTGCTGGGCAGAGGACAGGAAGATTGGGACCAGTTACTGCCACAAATCATGCGGACGCTGCGAGGGTTACCACACTCCGCCACTAAAGAAACACCCAACTATCTGATGTTGGGTCGGGAACTACGTCTTCCTGACCAGTTGCTGTATGGGAACAGACTAGAATCATTCGCAAGCATACATGAGTATGTGCAGACTGTCCACGACCGGTTGATACAAGCCCACACTCTCCTCCGAGATAGGCAAAAAGAAATTGTGTCAACTGATGCGAGAGAGCCTCCGTTATTCAATGAGGGTGACCTCGTGTGGTTGCTAAGCAAGCGGCGGAGAAGAGGGGAAAACCCGAAGCTAGCAGCCAAGTACTTGGGGCCCTATCGCGTGTTAAGGAGTCACGAAAACCATACTTACGAAATAGAGAGGTATGGACAGCGATCTATCCAAGCGGAGGGAAGGTTACGACTCTGTCGCCCCAGTCCGGTGCAACAAGGACGAGCCCCGGTTGAAGTCGAGCCTGCTCGCCGTCCCAACATGAGGGGTCGACCCAGAAGGCAAATCGCACGAGGAAACGATAACCCAGAAGTCGTTATTCCAGAGTTGCCCCTGCCTAGCCAACTGACGGAGTTGCGAATACCTCAGTCGCCAGGAAGGTCAGAAGCACTTCGATTTCCCAGGGGAGATTCCTTGGTCCCCCCAGGGGAACACAATCCTACCTCGATGATTGACCCCGACCCTGGCGGCGAGTTGATACCCCAGGAGGAAAGAGCCACGGAAAATACGGGAGCCCAGGCTAGTGATACCGGGGCTGGGGATGCACCACGGCCCCAACGAATCAGGAGGCCTCCCGCGTACTTGGCCGATTACGACACTAGCACCGTCCAATCGGGAGAAGCCCTCGGAGTTCAAGGTCAGAAGGCGGCCATTTTGGGTCCCAGACAGAACGCGCTCATTACTTGTTACCAACTCGAGGCGCACACACCTATATCTTTTCTCAACATGGAAGTCACTAAAGAAACCGTGAAGAAGGCTGCACCGATCATCGGAGCTTTACCCCTATTGCCCGAAGTAAAGATCATGCCACTGGAGCTCCACCCAGCGCCGGGTGAAACCCTGGATGACTCAGAAACGGATCCTTTGAATAATCACGTTCCACACTCCCCACTACCGACCAAATGGATCGCGGCGGAGACAGCTAAAACGATCTCGAAACTATGTCGAGAGAAAGGTACTAGCTGTCCCTTATGCCAACAACTACTCTCTACCCCTCGACGGCGCAGAATTCACATCGCCCAACATTTTACACGCTTTTTCTGCAAATGTGGGAGAAACTCCACATCTCGAGATACTATTGCAAAACATCAGGCTCGGATTAAGGATGCCGAAGTTTGGAAGGCTCACGGTGAAAAAGGAATTACTATATACGAGGTCGACCGAAATAGCTACCCGGCCTGGAGCAAAAAGGTACAATTAAATAATCCTCCAGCCTTCGAAAAGCCCACACCCTACGGGCCAATTAAAACCAAGCCGCCTACGCGAAGAGGGCCCCAGGCACCTCTCCCCTCTCCCCCGAAGAAGAAGTGGTGCAGTCCGCCCAAGCTAGAACGACCGGTCCCAGCCCCTAGAAGATTGACGACGATAGGCAGTATCCAGAGCCGGCTAGGGGACGTACGACCCCGGGTCACAGTGGACGCTTTGCGAGAGGAGGCCTCCAACCTCCGACGGGCGGCTCGTCGTCTGGAGGACCTGGCGAATCGCATGTCGACCTCCTAGATGACACGGTCGACATGGTTTATCAGTATTTCTCTTGGTACGTTTAGTAATTGGTGTCTCTCCTATTATTATACTTCCTTATTTTTTTTGTTTTGTTGTAGTTAGTTGGTGTTTTCCTATATTTCTTGTATCTTTTTTTTCTTTTCTTGTGGTTTTATATATAGCCGGTAGTCGTCTATAGGGGCGGCGTGTGTGATGGAAACATGCATTACCATCTCCTTTTTGCTTATTGTCATTAGAGTTGTGTTCTCTTGTTGTTCTTTTATGTAGTCACGCCCCTAGAGGAGGTTGGCCCTAGCCACCTCATTTGCATATCTGATTATATTTAAGGCCGTGCTTCGGCCCAATAAGTTCGTTCAATACATGCTTTGCATTTGGACCAACACTCTTCTGTTACCTTGCGCAATACAGAATCACACTGAGCACTTACGTACTCCAAGCCTCAGTCCTTCGGACTGTGCTTTGGGAGTAGGGTTATAGATACACTGTCGACCCCGTCGACCTCAGGTCGACCCTGTCGAACGAGCATAATATCTCCCAGGGAGCAATTCCTGGTGTAGGTGGTTGTAATAGGCCGGTGGTGTAAGTCGACCTAGTCGCCTCCGCGTGTTGGTCTACGGGCAATACTTACACGGCCCCTGTGGAGGTTGAATGCAGACCGGTAGAGTAAGCCGACTCAGGTCGCCTCTACGTGTTGGTCGCAGGATCCAATACACTATGGACATATACATGTATACTTATGCACCTTTAAACATAGATATATGCACAGAATAACACACAGAAAAGTGTATGAACCTTTTAAAAAAAATTGATTTTTTGGAAAATTAATTAATTCGCCCATGGGAGTTTGAATTAGTTTTGAAAATTCGCCCACGAAAGGGCTAAATGTGTTACAAAATCTTTGAAAAGTTGAGACAATATCCTCAAACTTACCCATCTGATCGAATAATACATAACTAAACAGAATAATCGTGCCTAAAATTGCCATTAAAGCCTGACAAGACGTTTTTAATCAAAATTAAAACCGGCAAACAAAACACCAATAAAGCTGTGTGACAGATAGTAGAACTATCAAGCCGTGCACATTTCACGAGAAAAACGTGCACATTTCACCAGTCTATGGCATTTTCCAATTTCTGAAGGTTTCTGTAATTAACGTAGAAGTACTGAAAGGTAATCGTTTTTTGCTGATTTTATTATTTGATTTAATGGTTTAATGTTATAAGATTATTATAAGATTTAATTATAAGAATAATCTATTGAATTTACAAAGTCCAAGTATATAGTGGTCGATGGTTAATTTAGAAATCTAAATCTTATAAATTCAGAAATCTAAATAAATATCACAACTTCTTAATATTTTATTGCATTGTCCAATTGCCGAAGGTTTCTATAATTAATATAGATCGTTTGAGACGTAGACCGATTCACAGGTACAAAAATTTGGTACACAGTTTATTAGCCTATGTTTTTTGTCCAGTTACCTGAACGTTGCATTAAATCATTTAGAACATTAGCCAAATTTCTTTACATCTTTTGTACAAGCTCAGGCCCAAACTACAATGACCTTTTGTGACAAGAATATTTCTTTATTTTACTCCAGGTTGCATAAAACTTCTAGACGGGTGAATTCTAATGCTTACTGTCTATTACAGATTGCTGTCAAAACCATTCTACATTCAACACAACCAACTTTCAAACTGTGTATATTACACAGTTTATATTACACGGCAGCTTGCTGTTTTACTTTTAATTTTACAATTCAGAGATATAATCAGCATATTTCATTAATGCTGTTTTTAGTTAAATTACGTACAGTAGGTTAGACCTACAGCTTTAATTAATATTTTTTTATTGTTGTAAAACATAGGTTTGAGACAGTAGTAGATTAGGTCTGATTTTTATACAACCTTTTGTTTTGCATAACTGACTTTTTGAATTTCACTTCAAAACAACTTGACAACTACCATAGACATACAACCATCCGGAACACCACGACGTCGCAGTAGTCGTCCTCGTGTCTCTCAATTATTACGGAGGAGGAGAAATAGAAAGTCCACACAGCAATCATCAACATAAAATGCTAATGTTCAACAACACGCTACTCAAAATAATAACAACAACAATTCATCTGATTCAGAGAATTATTTAGTAGATGATGTAGGCGATGTAGTGTAAATGACATGGACTTTGCAGCCCCTCTGTTTCCAGATGATAATCATGATTTTATGGACATCGTTGACCATGAAAATCTTGCGCCAAATATTGCACAAAACAATATTGCTCTTCTCAATGCTGCTTTTTCCATCACATTCCTTGTTTTTAATCTCTAGAGTGTCCTGATTTTTAAAAACTGCATAACATATTTCTAGGCAGACTTGACAACAACATATCACAGCTCACGTGTACTGGGTGTACCCTTATACACTTACATGTATGTATAATTTAGACTGTGTGACCTTTAACAAAAACACTTTACTTATCTAACTTATCTATATTAGTTGAAATTGTTAGTTGCACCTTTTTGGAGTCATGCTCTCTCAAATTTATTTTATTTCATCTCGAACCACTCTCATTTAAACTATACGCAGTCAATTCCTGCTGACAACAACTTTTTCGACAACCAGCAGTACCATTTCCTTTTTCAATTATTAATTTGGTCGTAGGCTGTATGACAGGGGAATTTCTAGTATATCTATGATTATTGTGCCTTTGAGGAATGAATATAACTATGCCTAAACTATTACTATATTTTGTTTATTAGTAACTACATCGGTAAATATATTAGATAAAATAAGGAACACTAATATTGGGTAGCAATATTTGGGATTGCCGATTACTTTGTCGGTTTCTTCAATCTGCATAACAAGTTATATAATCAGCTAGCAAGGTTAGGAGAATATTAAATCATTAAAGTTTCACTGTCACTATCAATTATCTTATGAACTCAGTGTTCAGGAAGTATGCTATTTAGAACAAACAACACAAGCTAGTTCTGCTCCTTCTATGTAAGGTGGGCAATATCTAAGCTGGTTGCAGCTTCCTTGAACAAAATAGAACAAGGCTCCATCGGTGTTAGCATGTGATCCAGTTAAGGCTTCTGGTTCGTTGTCCATGCAGACATAATTGTAGCCTCTTTTGTGACTGGGGTGTCCAGACATCAGATATCCTTCATACTCCTAAACAAAAACGAGCTTAGTTTTTATATTTAATAACCAGTCACATTTCTATAATTACTGACTTAATTACATGTTTATTTATATTAATGCCAATCTTCTTCTATTTTCTTTCTGATTCAGATTTTTTAACTCCATTGGGAGTTGTCTACTTAGTTTTAAAATAAAAATGAGAAAACGACTTTTTATTATGGTAGTATGATAATAATTACATTCAAGCTAAAAACCTCTTGTGTCATAATGAGCATCTAAAAGAACTTGCTGCAAAAATACTGTATAGTGCTATATTATCCTGTGTATGATGCTAGCAAATATTTACTTCCTTGCTAATGTACTTGATACAGCTTATATGTAATATGTAATAGGACACAGGAACCCACCAAATTTTTAAAACCAAATCGCTGTTTTGAAACTGTCCTTTCTAATATCAGCCTATGCGCAATATAGGCTTATATAGGAGGATAGATGGTAATTCACCTTATTCCAAGATGATGGACAAGTCCTTTTAGCAGGTATCATAATTGTTGTAGATCTGCTAGGGAGGTAGCATCTGGAACAGGGTACATTCTGGTCATGCATACGACTGGGAAATATATAAGAGCCGGTCTGGTACTCTGATCCATATATGTAGTTACCCTGGTCACCAGCTAAATATGAGTTATACTCTGGCTCTGATGGGAGACATGTATAGACAGATGAGCCTCCTTCATTGCTATAGTGTTGTCCTGCTGCTAGTCCTGTAGGATACATCAAGAAATCAGGATATCTAAGTGAATGCCATATTATCCAGCACTTGAAATAACTGATGACACAAACAATATATTCTATTTATTCAGAAAATTAATGATAATTTAAATGAATGGCTAGTCACTCTCTTTGCTTGATAAAGTGAGCTGCAAGGAACTAGAATGTAGTATATGTTTTCCGTAACCAACCTGTGTAGAGGAGCTCTGAGGAGTTATCACATGATTTTCTGCCCCATCTGATGTATGAACTTCCTCCTCCAGAAGCTGGTTGTATGTCAGCTACAAAAAAAATCAAGTTACATGTTACAGAGTTTCCAATTTTTATAAAAGTTTTCATAGCTTTCAATTATGAAATGATCGGATGATATGTGGTAGTTCACCTTATTCCAAGATGATGGACAAGTTCTTTTAGCAGGAATCATAATAGTTGTAGACCTGCTAGGAAGGTAGCATCTGGAACATGGTACATTCTGGTCATGCATACGACTGGGAAATATATTAGAGCTAGTCTGGTACTCTGCTCCATATATGTAATTACCCGTGTCACCAGCACGGGTGACACGGGTAATTATCAAGTTCAAAATTATCAAGTTCCAGGTTAAAAAAGTTTCCAACTTTGTTAATAAAATTTCCACAATACAAAGTTCCTAATGTTAATAGAAGTAAAGCCTAATTGTCAACATTTTCTATCACAGATCTACGTCTCATACTTTTCCAGTTAGCACCGAAATGTTTTTTACAAAATAGGAAGTAGAGAATTCATCGTTTTTTTTACCAAAGATCACCTATTTTATCTACCAAGAGAAAGATTTCTGCTGCTTTTAAAATAGTGCTTTTATTAACGTTCAAATTCTACTCGATACCGAATCTTCAATCTTTTAGGCAAAAGAGAAACTCAACTAACCATCTGAAGAGAGTTCACTCCACTCCTCATTTGCTTGCAGTTGTTCTTCAATTTCTTCCAACTTTCTGTTGTTTCTTTGGAGGAGACTCAGCAATCCATGAGCAATAGTTTGGTTAAACTCTTGTAGGAGTTCTTCCGAAAATAATATCGGCGTTTCTTATCACAGGAAATAGTATAAAGCTTTGTGGTGCAATACTCATTTTTATTATTCTAATACTTTACTCCAGACTAATATGAACTGTTTTACCTTTCATGGATGTCAAGTGTTTTTAAAAAAATGATGTTCAACCTGCTAAATATCGGAAACATACCATTATCAGCGTGCCCGTCAGATGATCGTGCTACAACAGACTTGGTCTGGTTTACCAATTTTCCAACCCTCCCTCTAAGGTCAGTCAGATCTGAAACTTCACAATCTCTAGCATCTCTACCATCTCTACCATCCCTCCCATCTCTTCCTGGAGGTCCTCTTAGGTATGGAAAATGCCCTGCTGGTAAAATATGCAACAAAGGTTTTTGCTATCATTTTTGATACTGTAGTTTTTTATGAAATCAAAATAATTTGAAAATGCTTCCGGTTAAAACAATTTAAAACTAGAGGACTTTTTGGAAAAACTTTTAGGAATGCTTAGTGAGTATTTAATCAATACAGAACAAACTAGCACTAAAGTAAGAAGAGGATGAAATTAAAGTTTTCAAAGACTTTCTTATGTCTGTCAACACAACTTTTATCAACTGTGCAAACAAGTTCTTAAGCGACTCTACTGATGTCACAAACATGTGTACATTCAAAACTCACTGCATATCTAGCTCTGATTCAACATGTCATGACATCATCAAGTCCTAATTGATTGCAAGTCTTTGTTTAGTTACGACATTTACCACTCAATGCTTTTTAAGTTTATTTGTGTTGGTGAGCTTTGCTCTTCTGACCAACACTGATTTCGCTAGTAAAGTGTATATGTTTAATAAAGCTTCATTATAGTTAAACTTAATTTAAACTAAATTTTAAACTTTTATATCTATTCAATGTTTTGAGCAGATGAAGCGCGTAACCAATTTGTTAGGTGCACAGGCCTAAAGTAGTGTCAGTTTATGATATACCAAGGTCATTTAATAACTCCTTTCATGCGCCACTCTAAGCTTCTTATCTATCAATTAAGAGTTATCTGATTATGTTAGTAGTGCATTGAGAAAACAACTTCTTTTTCATTATACTTTCAAGATAACAACAGTAATTAAATTAAAAAAAAACATATATCTAGTGTAGAGCTAGGTCACTGAACAAATTCACTGCTTACACAATACAGTGTGTGGCTCTACATATTGAATGAAGCTAGCAAGCTGATAACTTCTTTGTTTAAGATATTGTTTTATTACATAAACTGAAAAAAGATCTATGAAAACATTGCTTTAGTGATTGTAGAATTTTACTAACTTACCTGATGATAATTGATTTTGCAAACCATCACCGACATCTTCGTCTTCTGATGATCTTGTCTGTATACTATGCTCCATATCGGTAGGAGACATCCTTGAGACCTAGATATAAATTTTCAAATATTACAATCATATAAACCTCGGTTTCTGAAATGTCTTCTCATCATTTATTTTTTGATCAAATATTTAACATTTTATCTGACATCCTTTCCTAATTTTTTTCCTTTAAACCAAGATTTAGGCTAGAGAAGAATCTATGCTAGGCATAAGTGTATGTCCACTGTCCATATTATAGAGAGTGTACCTTAATTGGGCATCATTTTCTTACGTTGCGTTATATAGAGTTGTAGGTTTTTGGTCATTTATATGTAGCTGCACTTTTAGACATTCAAATATGGTGAAAAACACTAGTCTTCAAATAAACACATACTCTCATGTGAACATTCAGAGGTCTATAAAAAAGTAAAAGTAATTAGGCTCTGCTGTACACTTCTAATTGTACCAGTTAGGAATACACTTTTCTTAATTTGACGGTTACTAAGTTCAATTGTAGTTAATCTAATGTACCTATTTAATAACTTCTCACCTGTATTCCATTTCTTTCTAGCTGATCTAGTCTACTGGTTAAATGATCAACATCCTTCTTTAACAACTGGTAACTTATTTGAGAGTAGACAGACACAACCAGAGCAGATATTGCTATAACAGCACTCAATATTTGGATGACATCATTACGCTTCTGTTGCTTGACTATGTAGCTTTTTTCTATAATTTATTCTAAAACTGGCAAAAATACTTACAGGTCAAAGACCTCAAATAACAAATTATACTCAGATTGCTGAATTTACTGCTCACCATATTATATGTAAAATTTCAATCATACGGTAATAACCTAATAATAAGGTATACTAGACAATGAAGTTCTCATACAATAATTTATTACCAATCTTTTTCTCCAATTTTTTAACAAAAGCTACTTTTATTACATCAAAATTGTATAATTGTATAACTACTTAACTGAATAAGTTTCAGTTTTTAGAGTAACCTGAACACCTAAGTAGAATCAAAGACTAGTTGTATATGTAATACTCTTGCCTTAGGCAGCAGCACCTTCTGGTGACTGGTATTCATGTCTTGCTGCTTTTATACTTCTGCAGAGCATCAGCTTCCGTTTATGGAAAATTGGGTCAAGTAATTTTTTACATCCTCATATTGTTGAAATATTACACCATACATGGGTTAATGATTCACCCATTTTGTTAGCAAGTGCATGGTATCAGTTCTGACAGCTGTCTATCCTAGATCATCTGCAAAAGTCATTAATAAAAAGTTAAATTTAAGTATGTAAACACTTCATTTCATTGAAACAAATGTAATTTTAAGCTTACAATGTCAGTGCTTCCAACCTCCACCAACACCAAACTTTATTACACTACTGTTGAAGTTTTTTTTTCAAGTATACTCTGGTGTGTATTGGGTGTTAGCTAATTTACTGTTTAATATGCGCAAAACAAATCATAAATAAAATATTTCTTCAGGTAGACCTTAATGTTGTCTGCTGAAGATCAATGGTTTTAACTGAGTTCAACATATATCATTAATTTATACTTGATGGTTGTAAAGTACTTGAAAGTGATAAAACTTTAGTAACACTCAATACTTCATTAATTACATGGTAAAATGTGTGGCAATTTTTTCACTCATGTATGTTTGCAGTATTTTTTAGGGAATTGACAAAAACATTCTTTTAAGACAATTATTTTTATTTTTACACACATTTCTGTTTTAAAAAACGTTCGCTTAGCAAGTTTATAGATATTGCTAGTTGTCTTTTCTTCCAGTCACTAAAATTGGCAGAGACCGCTTATGACTTTGCATCATCTCTAGAGTCAAAGAAAATTTGTGGTTACATATCCTGATCTTCTGTAGGCCCTGGATCATTGTGCATCACTAACCCAATGCATAAATCAATTTGTTATTCTTTTTTATACAAAATAATTTCTAGGAAAACTTCAATGAATAACGATTAAGCGTTTATGACAGAAGATTCCATCACAGTCCTGGACAGCCATCATCAGATCTTGCCACTTCATGAATGCCTGAGATACAGATAATATAAAGTTTTAATAGAAAAGACACTTCTCAATAAACTGGTCTAGCAGAAAAAATTAAGCCATAACTGGTACGGTTGAAAGGGTCCTGTTATAAATATTGCAGCATAATTCACCAGATATTTTATGAAACCATTTTGCAGTTCATCTTCCCATTGTACGGAAATAACAACTATTTAACCTAGACCTAGTTACCCTTGTCTCTTATCTGTACCAGTGTCATAACAGGCTATCACATACATCTATGTCTCAACTTGAAATCAAAAGTACTGATTGTCAAAAGGTCGGCACTAGTAGAATAGGCAGCATATACTTCCGTTTTAATTACAGAAACATGCAGGAGTATATCATGCATTGAATAAAGCAATGTTTAGCAAGTCAATAAATATGTAGCATTAGAAAGTAGATGTGGTATTTATGAAAGAATAAAACATTAATGATTACAAAAAGTAATACTTTTCCAAGGTATTTGAATAATCCAACAGCAATGGAAGATGATGCATAGAATAGCTGCGTAAATTGAAATTGTTAGAGGTTGTTTAAGATCTCTAACATTCCTACATTGTATTTGATTATTTCAGATAACATTGTCCCACGACCAAACGAGCGGAGCGAATGTTTGAGAGTTTTTATGATAAATGCATGTGCACACAACTTACGAAAATTATTCATCAACAACGTTGCAAACCCTTGTACCAAAATCTTGTACCATCAACAACTTTAACCGTTTTTCTGTGGAGTCGTTTAAGTATAATAACGATACAAACACATATAAACCAATTTAAATATATTACCAAGTCTTTGAAAAGTGTCGGCAGTATTATAAAACTTACCCATGTGAACGGATTATACACAAATTGACAGAATAATTTGGCTGAAAACCGTTATTAAAACTTGGTAAGCTTCACTTTTATCAAAATTAAGACTGGCAAACGAAACGCCGAGCGACAGAGAATAGAACCATTAAGTCGAGCGCACTTCACAAAAAATAATGTCCACATTTCACCAGTCTATAGCATTGTCGCATTGCCAAAGGTTTCTGTAATTAACATAAAAGTACTGAAATATAATCATTTCTTTTTTGCCTATTTTAAAGTAACTGACATTTTAGACACTTTTGAGTACTTTGGTATTCTAACTGATGTCCAACGCAGTGAAAGTGAAGGAAATGATGATGATATTTTTTGTTTTCTGATTCTTATGAGATTAGTACAATAATTAATTATAAGTTTGGATGACTATTGAAGTGTTATAGTCACATTAACAACATCGATGATGGGCAATATGTTACTGTTATTACTTTTTCTAAATAGTTTTGTTAAATAGATTCTCTAAAAATCTATATAAATATCACAACTTTGTGATATTGTTAGCTATGACGTTTTAAAATGTAAAGAAAATTGTGCATTGGTTTTCTATTATTACTGTATTACTATACTAATAATATTGGTTATTCTAATAATATCGGTGCATTTTACTTCTATTATTGCATTGCTCCCATTTCAGGGAAGAGATATAAACATATAATCCTTTCTTTTCATTATCGCTGCTTGTTGTACGTAATAACACCCAGCACATTACAGCTACCATTGCAGTTATCCTATTGCACCACAGTGCCATTTGACTTGTAATATTGCATTTCTCAACCACCAGTACCCTTTCTTTTTTCCAATATCACTTTGGTCGTGGGCTGTATGACAGGGGACTTTCTTGTAAAAATGATACCTACTCATTAAGAAAAGGATTGATTCTGCTGTTTTTGGTTTAAGACTAAAGCAAATAGTTTTAGCTAGAAAAGCCTTGACTTAGTCACTTTTTAAATTTATAAAATGCATGACATTAGAGAATAATTCCTTATTTGATATTATATTCAAGACCAAACAAATATGGCTGACAATATGGCCTGTATTAGAAAACCTTTTTTAACGTTTGTTTGTATCATTGTCTGTCATAAAAATAATCATCACAAATATGTTGTCACAAAGTGTTATATAACAGTTCTATGCCAATGTAAAACTTGAGGAAAAATGGCCTATTAAATTCTATCAAACTAACATATTCAGTACATCAGTAGCACTTGCTTGTAAAGCTTACTTACTCTGTGTATTAGTCTACCAACTTATAGAGCTAACTTACTCTACGTGTATATATTACCACAACTGACTTATAGAGCTAACTTACTCTATATATTACCACTACTGACTTACAGAACTAACTTATTCTATATATTAGTAGTACTGACTTACAGAACTAACTTACTCTATATATTAGTAGTACTGACTTACAGAACTAACTTACTCTATATAGTAGTACACAGAGAGAAAAAAATGATTGTAATTTGATTTAGCCAGGCTTAAGATTTAATATAATGTTGATAATGATCTAAAAATCACTGTTACCCATAACACATACCCATACTGATTGCAAAATGATTTGATAATGATAATTAATGGCAAATTAATCTAGAGCTGGAGTAAATAGTGAGTCTATCCTACATTCAACTGACAACTCAAACTTCAATCACAACTGATCATTCTTAAATCAGTGAAGCAAAATGAAAAAATCAATCATTTGACACTGAAGATTGATTTAATAATGATCGCTAATTAATTTTTGACAGCCAGGACTATCAAAATTCAATCACATACTTTCTCATGAATCTGTTTTAAATCATTGTTGAAATAAATCAAATTTCAGACAGTTGCCATTTAATATTGATTCCACAATCTACAGCAGTTTAGACCAAGAATTGTTCCCACTTTAATCTGGTTACACATATTAAATACATATGTTACACATAAAAAATACAACCATGTTCAATTGTCTCTGTATGAAATGCTTACAAGTATTCAATTTGCTAGAGTCCAACGCTATAAAGTTGCCGTGTGAGCTACCATAACAATTGTTTTTCTCTGTATATTCCAAGTATAATAAAAGTTCAAAAATTCACATCATTTCTATCATCTGAATTATATTTTATTCTGATCTGACAAAAAATCACTAACGATCGCAGGATCAAATAACTTTTATTTTACCATTTTCAAATTCGAGCCTATGTTGACTAGGTTTTTCAATTTTTATTCTTTTCCAAAAAGGCATGATATTTTTAGCTTTTAGCACAAAGCAACGCCTCTCAGATAATCGTTTCATATTGTAATTCATCGACTAATATATTGTTGATGATATTTAAAACTTACTAGCATTCACATCCTTTGTTTAACGCTACTAGACGACAGCTTTATAAACGTCTACCGAAAGCGACATAAAGTTCGTTTCTCCACGCAACCGATAAACGACATTAAAACGATAAACGATAAACGACACCCTTTCCCTAGCCCAAGGGTTGAAGTCAAGCAAAAATGACGTGAATTCCAGGATTTGAGTTTCAAAAAATGGTACTGCCATGGCAGAAACCGCAGTATAGAAGGATACGGCCCTGCATGGCAGTTTAGTGAACTGAGCTAAGAAATGTAATGCATTGTATTTTGAACCGCATCAAGCTGGGGTTAGTTCATGAAATTATATGTTCCCTAATTGGAACTAGACAGAAGCGTTGGATTTGAACTTGGTAGTGGAAACTAACAGTCAATAAATAAAAAGTACTGGACATCCTTCCTTGCTGAGATCTGGGCACTGCCCCCTTGATTGATTCATATGAACAATTTATACATTTGGAGAATTATAAATATATTCATTCGTCAGTTTGTTCAAACCTACATGTAGCTAGATATTCTCTCAAGAAAGGTTTTCAACATGGCATTGTTGAGTTCACTGAACTCAAGAGGAGCCATTGTATTGACAAATGAACAGGAATGCATCTACCTGGTTTTGCCAACGGGAGCAGTGTTCCTGATGGCAACTGAGGTAGATGCATGTCTGGCCTATGTTAAGTGTTTGTTTGTGGTTAACCAGAGGTACCACATCCAAGCCCATTCATCAGTTGGGGTTCTGGTGGAACGTCTGTTAAGGCTGCTCTCATCATTGATGACAACGACCTCTGCATTGCAGATGAGACTTCTTCAAATGATGGGGATAGTCAAGTAACAGCTTCTCTAGAACTCCAACTGATGGTATCTCGGCTGGTGTTGCTAGTACTCAATTAAAATATTTTCTCTTTTATAATTATTTGTAAACATTTACATGTAAATACTTCATTGCAAAACAATTCATTTTTAACCTTTTTGTTCATATTATAGCTTTAAAGTTATCATAATATATCTTGCTTATACATATATTTAACCTCAGTATTTCATGAAAATAAAAATAAGAAGTTCATAGTAATTAGTTCACTCAAGTGTGTAATTGTCTTCTCCTGGTATAAAATTACAATTTTATTGTGATTTAAAAATGACAGTACCATGAGTGAACAGGGAGCATCCATAGCAGCACAGCACTGAATCACAGAATGATTTAGTTTTGGTTATCTCCACAAAAAGCATCCCTGTACAACAACTCGACTATCAATCATAATATGATTGAAGAAGCCCTATTATACCTGTACCACAGCTCAACAATCAATCATTATATGATTGAAAAAGCACTAGAATACCTGTGCAACATCTCAACTATCAATCATAATATGATTGAAAAAGCACTAGCATACCTGTACAAAAGTTTGACTATCAATCATAATATGATTGAAAAGGCACTAGCAAAGCTGTACAAAAGCTCAGCTATCAATCATAATATGATTTAATAGCCACAGTATGCGTTGGCATAGGTAAATCATTATTAAATGCAAATTAAATCAATTTTGAGTACAGTTTTGTCACCCTGAATTTAGATTTATTAATGATTTAGAATTCAATCAAAATTTCTCTCTGTGTACTACTTACTTATAGAACTAACTTAGTCTATATATTAGAACTAGTGACTTATATAACTAACTTAGTCTATATATTAGTACTACTGACTTATCAAACTAACTTACTCTATAAATTAGTAGTGCTAGCCCTATGGCAAATATTGAAGCTGAAAAAACTATGTTGCCACTTTATTACCAAATTTATACACAAGTATTTACAGAAATTGCATGTTTATATTTTTGCAATCTACTTTTCCAATCTATGACATTTGCATTATTTTTTGTGGCAGACTATTCTTCACCATATACAGAAAATGAACCTGTTTTTGACAATTGATTTATGGTCATAGCAACCTACCGAATTTACCAATTAACCGCAATGCTTGCATTTATACTGAGCCATTATAGGATATAGTTATTAGTAAGGTGTTGTGTTGAAACTGATCACTTGAAGTTCTGGACCTTGGCAACATGAGTTAAGATATTTATATTTAGGGTTTTTTTTATTTCTGTCTCTAAGGGGCAATATTTACAAAATATGCTGTAATGTCTCACAGTTATGGATAATGCAATGACATGAGTTTTTATCTTATTTTTGTGCTTCAATAGAAAAATTCAGAACCAAAAAACCAATTCAAACTTACTATATGACTATCAATGTCTGTTACAACTATGTTGTTTTATTTAACTAAATTATTCGTTTCTGCTACACACAGACAAGTGCTGTGCTGTGTAGCTTATTCCAGCTTTTGGCGTATAGCTATTCAGTGTAAAATTAAATTGAACTGCTATTTTTGTGAAGTTTAAAAATAGTTGAAGTGAAAAGTTGTTGTAAAACTGCTCTAATGAAATGTCATCAGCAAGTTTCACCATTGAGCTGGTGTCGGAATCTTCTTTTACATTCATCTTCAGATGAGCTTTACATGTAGTTTCTCAAAATTGTCTCTGTAGATCTCTTTATTGTGTTTTTTGTTTTGTTACGCTCAGACCCTCGTGCTTTTTTCTTGACATATACATCAGTTTCCTTTCTTGTCCCTCAAAGTATTTGCATGCCTCCCACATAGGAGTCTCGCTCACACAGGGCCTGACCAGTGTAATAATAAGTCATTATTATTTTTGATCATGTAAGCATAATAGTATCATTTACGAGATCAGTTCTCCCTTCAAAGTTACGAGCAAAAACACCTATATTCTATGTTCTTCAGTTTTATATTATAATTTAAATTTCACATGATAATGAAGTTTACGAAGTCAGCCATAGCTTGGAACAGATGGCTGCGACTTTAATTCTAGTGAATATTATAGTGAAGAGCATCATAGAGTTTATGTTGGATTATATCATATTACTGTGTATTATAATTACATTATTATATTGTAGTATGCTATAATGTTTTATGTTACATCAAGGTATAATATGCTGCATTAAATGGTATTACATACATTACGGCAAATAATGATACCTTATAATATATACTAGAAATTCCCATGTCATACAGCCCATGATCAAAATGTATTGGAAAAAAGAAAGAGTACTGCTGGTTGAGAAATGGAATATTAGCAGTCAAATGGCACTGCAGTACAATAGGAAAACCGCAATGGTAGCCGCAATGGTAGCTGTAATCTACAGGGTGTTATTATGTACAACAAAAGGGAAAAATGAAAGAAAAAGATTACATCTTTATATCTCTCCCCTGCAATAGGAAAATATTTTAATCTTGCAAAATATTTTAATATTTTTGCAAGATATTAAAAATTGCTTGGCAGTGCCGCGATATTAGGCACAGCCGTAGTATCATCAACAAAATGTTTAGAAAAATAATAACATTAACATATTGCACACCCTCGGGCACTATATACTTCAATCTTATAAATTTGAATGACTATTTTTATAATAAAATTTTATAATAATCTTATAAAATCGAATAATTATTCTTATAATTAAATGTTTTTGAAAAAGATTAAAAATGGCTTGGCAGTACCGCAATATTGGGCACACCCGTAGTATCATCAACAAAATCTGATGACAATGACGATTACTTTTCAGTACTTCTACGCTAATTACAGTAACATTCGGCAATTGGATAGTGCCATAGACTGGTGAAATGTGCACTTTTTTCTAGTGAAATCCGCATGGCCTAATGGTGCTACCTTTTATTGCACAGTTTTATCAGCGTTTCTTTGGCCGGACCTAATTTTGATTAAAGAAGGCTTGTCAGGTTCATTTGGCGATTTTAGGCCAAATTAATCTGTCTAGTTATGTATTATCCGATCAGATGGTAAGTTTTAGGATATTTTTTACACTTTTCAAAGACTAGGTAACATATTTAAATAGGTTTATATGTGTTTTGTATTGTTATTATACTTAAAGGACTTCATAGAAAAATGGTTGGATTTGTTGATGAGATTTTGGTACAAGTGTTTGGGACGGCCGCTGATGGAGAATTTTTGTGAGTGGTGTGCACATGCATTTATTATAAAGCTCTCAAACACTCGGTTCGCTCGACTTTGGTTGTGGGAATATTATCAAAGTTGCTATAATAATAGTGTAGTACGTATTGAATGAGTAAATTCTGAACTTTGTATAACAAGTTTTTAAGAAAGTATAATTTTATACTATCTTATACGAGTATAATCGTATAAATTTTAATTTCCATATTAGTAAGTGAACATTTAACCACCTCTATTTTCTGCATCTTGCAAAAATTTATATGGCACTTTCTCACTAGACATAAAGATATTACTGATCATGTAGACACAGACTTTCTCACTAGACATAAAGATATTACTGATCATGTAGACCCAGACTTTCTCACTAGACAAAGATATTACTGATCATGTAGACACAGACTTTCTCACTAAACATAAAGATATTACTGATCATGTAGACCCAGACTTTCTCACTAGACATAAAGATATTACTGATCTTGTAGATACAGACTTTCTCACTAGACATAAAGATATTACTGATCATGTAGACCCAGACTTTCTCACTAGACATAAAGATATTACTGATCATGTAGACACAGACTTTCTCACTAAACATAAAAATATTACTGATCATGTAGACCCAGACTTTCTCACTAGACATAAAGATATTACTGATCTTGTAGATACAGACTTTCTCACTAGACATAAATATATTACTGATCATGTAGACCCAGACTTTCTCACTAGACATGAAGATATTACTGATCATGTAGACACAGACTTTCTCACTATAAACATAAAGATATTACTGATCATGTAGACACAGACTTTCTCACTAAACATAAATATATTACTGATCATGTAGACACAGACTTTCTCACTAGACATAAATATATTACTGATCATGTAGACACAGACTTTCTCGCTAGACATAAAGATATTACTGATCTTGTAGACACAGATTTTTAAAGTTAAAATAAATGGAAATTATTTAACTAGTAATTTTAACTTGTTCGCCGTTCAGCATACTACAAACTTTGACAAGAACTTCATGTAAACGTTAAAAGATGCATAGCAGACAACTCATGTTAAAATTATGTGACATAACATCATTTCTTTACACATGCAAATAGTGTAAGGAACTGGGGTAGTGTCAATAGAATTTGTGTTGTTTAATTTAATCAGACAGTACCCTTAATAACGTCATTTTAAAATGTGTATTTAACCAGTTTGTATAAATGACAGTACAGCTACTGGGGTTATTTTCTTTTATCCATGCCGTTCATTAAATAGATGTGCTTAGCTGTTACTAATGACACTTTATGTCTATGCGTAATCATTACAAACTGTTCTTTATGTAAATGCTCAGTTATTACTATTTACTCTTTACTTATTTGACTCCGAGGTTTGCCTACCTGATACTGTTCATAATTAGGTTTTATTTGCTCAAGTTTAACAAACATGAGGACTTACTGTTGTACAGAGTACGTAATACAGATATAAATATACATATATAAGTGACTGTATAACATATGCAGTAGACGCTTCTATATTGTATTCTAAAAGTAAAAAGAATAAAGTAACGAAATATGCAGAGTTTTGGCTATGCACTAAATAATTTTTTTTTATAAAACTTAAAGTTTCAAGTGGGGCGCACCGTCTCAAATTTGATTTGAGTTGTTACATATTTTGTAACATTCGTGAGAAATATATCGATTCTAAATACTTGTTACATCTATTATATAGACCACTTCCATGACATTTTAGTTCATCGTGACAGATCGTCAGATATATCAACAAAACAGAGAGTAACTAACTGGAGAATTGTTAATATATACTTAAAGGCAATCGATTGGTGCAGGTGTTACAGCTTTGATCTTCGAATCTAAATGTCACGACTTGGGAGTATCATTGAAAGCTATTTTTTATTTTAACCTTGACTTTTAGATGTGAATAGATGAGAAACAGGTAGATGCATCTCTTTTTATAGTGAAAATTGATTTTTTTTTCCTCATTTTAGACCTATAAAATATTTTTCATTAGTTTAACTTAGCAGAATTGATTTAGCTGCTTAGAAAAAAATGAACAAGTTTTTTTGTAAATAGCCATAGAATATGTGCCATTCCCCATCGAACTATTGTAAAATTGGCACAATCATTGACGAGAAACCCATCAAAATAGTTCAGAAAAAAAGACAAGTTGTTGATGCAAACTAATTATATGGAAGATATAAAGATATATCAAAGAAGAAAAACAATTTGTTATTAATGACTCATTGGTGTTGACCTGATTATGTCAGTCCTAGCGGCTGCGGTGGCTAGGCACTTGTTTGAGAACCTTTATCTAGTTATAGCAACATTGCGATCACATTTCCAGAAAAGCCACTCATTTACACAAGCTATGCAATGTTTACAGATTTAGTTATATCTATAGTCATTGCTGACACGCATTGCTATGAAATCTATCTATAATGAACAATCTCATCTTGTGTCTGCCTTCAACATCAAGAAATGCTCTAGTACCAATACACTTTATTGCTATCAACTTGCTGCCTTAAAATGACTAGTTAAGCCATTTAGCAAAGGTTACCTGTATGGGGTTATTGTTAGAGATGCAACTAGCGTGTAAGGAACTGAAGTTTAATCCTTCAAAGATGTAAATCTATCCAGGCTTATTGTCGAAACAAATGTTATGATACACCTGTCTGGGAAGTGCAGTCGTGTCATTTTGTTTCTGAAAGATAAAATGCATATTGTCTATATTGTATATGTCTCTTTGTTACTTTGAATTTTTTTATTCAACTAAACGCTATATTTGCTAAAAATAAACTGCCATTGTTGTATTCAGCAATCGTGATGAACCAGTATGATGCCACACAGAGAAATAGCAAGCAAAATTCACAGGCTATTGAGCGCAGCCAAGCCACATCGTGACATCCCAACAGGACATCAGTGCAGCCAAGCCACATCATGACATCCAAACAGGACATCAAGTGCAACTAAGCCACATCATGACATCCCAACAGGACCTCGAGAGCAACTAAGATACATCATGACATTCCATTTTTTTTCAAAGGAAACATAATCAAATCAAGAAAATAAAAGTGGCATTGCTACAAGCAAAAACTAGCTGTTAGCCTAAAACTGGGTCTTCAAAACAACAGCTTGTTTTCAAACACAAAGACTGTGTATTTAATGGTCTAGCAAACAATAAGTAGATATAACTTATTACTGTCTACACAATACTTCACTATCTACAGGTTTCTAACACGACCTGGCATATTACTGGTGCCCCTGAAATCATAGGCAGTTGGGATCCTTAAATATGACCTAGCCTTGAATAGTTTAGTTTTTGTAAAGGGTCTGTTACCTTCTCTGACCTTTCTGATAGGTACCGAATCAGTGAGCGCCCTTTATGTCGTACCAGATCCAACTGAATTTGTGCCAAAACTAACACCATTTGCTAGAGTCACTTTATGACTATGCGTGGCGCTGGCAGAGACTTGCCTCTCTGACATAGTCTGTGCTGACTTCCAATCTCTCAAGTCTGATTGATTGCGCCTATTTGTCTCTCTGTTTATTTGCACATAAAAACTCTGGGGTGTCACAGCATGTTTTACTATCGCCCCTTACACTCATTGTCTATAACTAACCTTTATTCAAACCAAAGAACCTGGCATAAACCTGGATACATTTGGCTGGGTAGATTTGTTTGCGCATAACCCTTGCTGTTTTTAAATGCCTCTTCTATTTTAGCGAGGTCAACATTCCGCATTTTCAACTGTTCTCTGCTGAAGTTAAAATGATTTCTGAGCTGTCTTTTTGTAAAAATATGCAAGGTTCAAGTAAATAATTTCCTAGAGGTGTTGTTACAAGCGCTCTGAGCACATCGCGCAGTGTCTGCCCACTCTGTTTTGCTTTCACCAGGGATGATTATATGGTTTGTATTGTACGCTCAGCTAGCCCATTAGACAGACTGATTTATGGATTAACAGTGATCTGTTGGACATCTATCGAATGTACTCAATGTACTCAATTCAAAACTGCTGAATAATGATGCACTGTCCTTCACACATGACTCTGGTCAACAAAAGTTCAAAAACCATTTCCAGTATGCCAATGACTTGCTTCAAGGTGCATTGCTTTAGCTTAAAACAGCTCGGCCATTTTGAATATCGATCAATACTCAGTAGGTACTCTCTCCTACCCAGGTGGAATATGTCTGTACTCAGTGTTTGCATTGGGTATTGTAGTATCTCATAGGGCTCAAGTATTGTCTGACTATTGGCTGTCATGTTTTTAGCAGGCAGTACATATAATATGTCAATTACGAAGGTATTGCACATCTTATATGTACATATAAGATGTGAATTATGAAGGTATCTCACATCTTATATGTACATGTAAGATGTGAGTTATGAAGGTATCTCACATCTTATATGTACATGTAAGATGTGAATTATGAAGGAATCTCACATCTGATATGTACTAGTAAGATGTGAGTTATGAATGTATCTCACCTCTTATATGTACATATAAAATGTGAGTTATGAAGGAATCCCACATCTGATATGTACTAGTAAGATGTGAGTTATGAATGTATCTCACCTCTTATATGTACATCTAAGATGTAAGTTATGAAGGTATCTCACATCTTATATGTACATGTAAGCTGTGAATTATGAAGGAATATCACATCTGATATGCACATGTAAGTTGTGAGTTATCAATGTATCTCACAGCATATATGCACATGTAAGATGTGAGTTATGAAGGTATCTCACATCTTATATGTACATGTAAGATGTGAGATTTGAAGGCATCTCAAAGAAGAATTTATTAATCAATGACTTATCGATGTTGACCTGTTTCTGTCAGTCCTGGGAATTGCAACCACCAGGCATTTAATAGAGAATTGTCATCTCCTTATAGCAACACTGCGAAAAGTTTTCCAGGCAAACCACTCATTTACACAAGCTATGCAATTTTCACGGATTTATTTATATTGACAGTCGTTGCTGACATGCAATGCTATTAAACTTGTCTTAAATGAAAAATCCAATCTTGTGTCTGCCTTCAAGGTTTATTCTCAAAGCCAATCTTATGATACATCTGTCTGTGAAGTTTAGTTTTGCCATTTTGTGTCTAAATGATAATATATCTTTGGCTAATGGTGTTTTTCACATACAGTACCAAATTGTATTTGGCAATGTTTATGTTTTCACATCGGTCATGCCGTTCTGGTTTTTACACATTATTGTTATATGCACAGTGAACACTATTCAAATATATTATCTCGCTTGAAGTTTAAAGTAAAAGTCTTATATGCCCAAGACTATGACGAACCCATCAGTGTGAGGTCAGCATACTCTCTCAAATATTACAATTATGATACTGCAACCAACTTAAAAAAGTTAGGTCTACTTTTCAACGGTCAAATGGGTGAGTTTGGAAAGACTATGGGACAGATTAGGCAATTTACATGTATTTTACTATTTGTACAAAGCAAATTTCTTATAACGTAAACATTCCTGAAACAGATTATTTTCGTTGTGGGAGTGACTGCCGTATTTACTTGAGATATTTACTCTAACTGTCTCCCCTATGAGTCATTCTCTATAAAGCAGTTTTTCGTGGTGGCTAAGAAACAAAGTTAACGTGTAATATAATACGTCTATGCTTGTGAGAAATATATACTGATTCATGTTTTATATGGATTTTGGGAAGCTGTTGAGTGAGTAACATTTGGGTCTATATTCTAAGTCTAAATTATATAAAATTGAACTTTTTTAACTTGTGAAATTTTTTTTTAAACATCGTAACAAAATTGGAACTACTTTAGAATTACAAATTACATAGAATATTGTTGCACAACAATATTTTACTACAATAACTTTGCATGAATATGTAAAGTTGTTACAGAAAAGCGTGTGATATCTATTAGTGAGATATATCGATATGTATTAATCTGAGTAGGTATTTGTATCATCAATACGCAGATAAGTATGTATATGCATGATAAATATGTAGTTAGGTTAGTATTAAATGCATGTATATGCATACAATGCATGTACTCTTTACTTCCTGCCTTAAACTAAATGTAAACTGTTAGCTACAATATCTGCACCTTGGTTCAGTTGTCATACATATCTAACTATTATTGTGTACATCCCATCCTAGTTATTAGGATTGAATTAAGTATATTTATATTTATTTGTTACTACAATTTTTTGGACATGTAGTAGAGGCGTTTAGCATGTATTTTTGCAGTTTTGGAAGTTTAGAGCAGGCCTGTTTTCTGTTCCTAAAACTTTATCGCTATAATTGGATCCACAAATGACCAACCTACCAAGAGACAATCAAAAAACAGCCAGATACATACTTGTATATTTACAAATATTACCTAATTACTAAAATGTTATTTAAGGTAAATAAAAGTTAAAGTATAATTTTTTTAAACTGAAGTGTTTTCACCAGCCAATATTTTGTAGCAGCTATAGTTTGTTTGCTCAGCAACTATTAATAATTAGTACTTAACTCACCTACTTAGTAAAGTTTACCTAAATAAAATTGTGCGTGGCCTACGCGGCATAGTTGACACACATGAATTTATGTGTGACCTAGTTAGTATAGTTGACACACATGAATTTATGTGTGACCTAGTTAGTATAGTTGACACACATGAATTTATGTGTGACCTAGTTAGTATAGTTGACACACATGAATTTATGTGTGACCTAGTTAGTATAGTTGACACACATGAATTTATGTGTGACCTAGTTAGTATAGTTGACACACATGAATTTATGTGCGACCTAGTTAGTATAGTTAACCTAAATAACTTAATATAGGACCTCCTTAGCATAATTAGTCTGTTCAAAGTGAGCCAAAGCATTATTCACATCGAGAACATAATTGGTACGTCTTCTCAGCAGCAGGCTGATCTTTAGTCTCAGTTTTCCGAACTTTGTGACAAGCTGGATTGGGATTGTGCCAGTGCCATATACTAAGGAACTGGCTAATGAGGGGGCTAAGTTCATTTAGATTTATTGTCGCTATTTTATATTGAGGTCAAGGCCCCATGTATATGAATAATAGTGAATATTTTACTTTAAGATAATTTTCTAGCAAAGGGCTTTGCTCAGTTACGTGCTACAGAAATTACAGAATATATAACTTTGTAATGCACAAATCAAATTCTGTTTCCACACCAAACCTAGCGTTTTCAAGGTTTTGAGCAAAGCCCATACTAAATTTTAGAACTACCTGGTTGGTCTCCGACTCACTAAAATTAAAAAAATGTCCAATGACCTTTAAACTCGTAGTATGACAAGTATGAACAGGCTGACTTCACATCGATGAATAGTTTCCTGACAAAATCTTTACTGTAATCAGTGTGTGTTCATTTGTTTGTCTGTTTAAAACCACAAATAGAATATGAAGAGCAACATATGAGAATGAAACTCGTATATTCAGCTTTGCAGCCAGACACACTAAATAACTAACTGCGCCATTCGAGCTCCTTAATTCATTGGCTAACAACTGCACAGCTACTTAAAGGAGAACTTTTTATTCTAACCAAAAATGTTTTTAATAACGTTCAGTAGAAAAATTTGTATAATATGTCATTACAAGTCATTATTGTTACGACAGTCGATAGTGGCTATTGCATTCATTTTTAAGCATTCAGCGTTTTTATTCTGACAAGCTCTTTGCATTTAAAGATGCCTTAGACACACTTTTGTATAATGTGAGTTTTATAAATGAGATCAAGTTTTATTGATTTTAATGTTTAAACATCATGGTAATCATATTGCTTCAAACATCAAAAATAATTACAAACTCTAGATAACTACCAATACTTAATGGTAAAATTACTAAAACAAACTTTGATAAGGTTTGTCTTTAATACACATGATGATCTGTCGCAAATTTCAGGACTGTCAGTATGCTAGAAACAAAAATTCAGGGAAAAAATTGTATAATCATTGAATTATCTCATATAGCATCAGAGCAGGTGAATTTGATAAAACTATGTCAATGATTATACGCAAAATACTAAATATTTACATGCAAATCTTAATATTTCCGATTATTGGTCTGTAATTCACATGTCTATTTATAGCGATAAAAGTTTAGGGACAAAAACATCTGCTTTGGACTAAAATTGAGCTCGGAACCGCCAGTTTTGTAAATAGATTTGCTATTCATTAAACTAAACTTTTACCTGGCAGTAGCATGGAATAACTGTTTACATATTTATAAAACTGCCAAGCTTAAAGCCTACTGATTAAAATAATATGTTTGCGTGAGAAATCATGACACAATATTTTTTTAATGCTGGCTTTATAAAGGTACTAACGGGTCATATTATAGTAAAGATTTAGACTTGGTTAAGTAACTCAACTTCATTGGATAAAGAATCCTTACCAATTGAACACAATTTTGTATGAAAAACTTTTTCATTATTTGCGCAATGCCGGGGATTAATGTAGTTATATGCAAAAAACCCAATCAATAGTGTTCAACTACATAAAAATAACATTGTATTACATTTTTACTTTACAACCATGTCAACAGATGAGTAGCTAACTAATGCAAAGTCATTTTGGTAAAAGTACATTAACACCCGGCTGATTTGTTGGAGTTGTGTTCTTGCTGAGGAATTCGGATTTGGAATGGCATCTACTCTGTTCACACTTTGAAATGCGTTTTTGCAAGACACTAAACCTACTCAAACGTTGACCATACAAAATGTGTCAATATTTTTTGCAACTGAAATAAGACGTTGATAAGCATTCTATTTTAACGCCTGACGAGCATAAACACAAAAGAGAGACACACCATTGCCACACTTTATGTACATGTATGTGTAATTTTTATGTCAGCTTTTAGTCCGATTACCTTCTAAACTTGATTGTAAAAGTACAGTAACAACTGGCTGAATTGGTTGAGTTGGGTTTTCACTGATAGACCTGGATTTGGAACGGCCTCTAGCCCGTTCACCAATCCAACTCAAACTCTGACTATACAAAATATGTCAATATTTTTAGCAACTGAAATATGACATCGATATGCATTCCATTTTGATCTTTTATGAGCATAAACACAAAATAAATTCACACTTTTGCTACACTTTATGTAGCGGTTCCGCTGTGAGGTCTCGTTACGTTGACTAATACCTGGGCTGTAAGAAGTGTTCAGATAAGTCAATAAAGCATAGAGAACAAGCATCTTCACTACTAATTCAAATATCTAGAAGCGTTTGATCAGCCCAGTTGTTTAGTAAGTGTCAGTCTATTGCACCAAAACTCGTGAGTTCAAACATTGCATGATGCGATCTTTTCAAAACTCAAGATAGATGGGCAGATGTGGCTTTTGTCATAGCAAAGATTGTCTAAGACATACATGTACAAAATGTGGTTAATAAGAGTTTAAATTTCAACTGTTCGGTAGACACCCAACTAACAATTTTACATTTCCAGAACAATTCAGGGTTGTCCTAAACATCAGAACGTTTCATTACAATGTTGTCATAAGATTATTTGTAGACAACCTTTTAACATTACAGCAACACTGTGAGATATACATTGTTAGAATGTATTTCCCACATTATTGAAGCAATGTTGTTGGAAACACATTGCTTAAATGCAGTTCCAACAATGTTGTTGGAAATACAACGCCGGAACATATTTCCCACAATGATCCAGCATGTATTTCCAATACAGCTGTGAGAAAAATGTTGCTGGAATATTCAGCCAATGATTGCGCTCAACCCACTCAAAAAAATTGGGGGAACATTACATTACATTTTGCAAACATTCATTCTTTGACGTTGCCTGAAACATACTCATTAACTTCCTGAGAATATTAGAAGCAGAACACTATAGTTGGGATATAAATCTAAACATTTTTATACCTTCCGATAAAGTTACACAGAATGTTCCTCAAACGGATTGAGTAAAACACTGCTATAATGTACAGACCATAACCATTTCACAACATTGACGCTAGAGGAATGCGGAGGTAGGGCAACTCCAGAAAACCAGTGAAGATGACAAAGGAATCAGTGTCATTAGATCTCCATGTACAGATTACTTCCATGATAAAAAAACTCAGATTCTGCGCACCATGCTATGTTATCTCGACAATATTATGCACTCGCCCTCTTTTTTTGTGATGTTGAGGGTGACGACTGAGACTAATTAATTTCAAGCATTGCATAATCTCGCAAAAGTGTGATTGACATATAGTCTTAGGGCCACGCAACTGCAGGCCACAATTTAATCAATGTGATTTCAATACCTTATCAACGACAGTATACTTATTGAAGCATAATTAATGAACCCAGAACATGTGTTTGTATTGGTCCGGCATTGTTGATTATTCAGAATCCTAGTTTATTATTAGCGCTCTTTGGGTTTAACAGCACCAATTGTCAAAAAAGTGCAGCCTCAATGGCAGCAAAAGGGATCGGCTACTCAAGGCTAAATAATAACTGTGACATCACCTTTTGGAAACCGTTACCAAGTGTCTTTTTATTGCAGAACATACTTTTGACACCCTGTTTTTCATAGTTCTATTATTGTTTGTGTATTGAATGTAAGCTCATTCAGAAGCCAAGACTCTAATATATTGAACTATATAATAATTAAATTATGTAATTTATGTGCTTTAAACGACTCCACAGAAATCGGTTAAATCTTTTTGATGAGATTTCGGTACAAGGGTTTGAGTATGGCCATTTATGGATAAATTTTGGGAGTTCTGTGCACATATGCATTTATCATAAAGCTCTCAAACACTCACTTCATTCGTGTTTGGTCATGGGATCAGCTTTTAGCCAATGGCTACATAACATGTCTTCTTATATGGCTTCAAACTTATTTTTACATGTCATATAAATGCACAAGCATATCACATTTATTGTTGCATTAATAACAGGTTTCGTCCGAGGGGTTCCTTCTTTAGATGTCCTGAAAAACAGTTTTTTGTAGAATATCCATGTGGTAAATCAATTAACAAATCAAATGTAGCTAAAATCATCAACTGTGGATTTATCCATTGACAAGTAACTACAAGCTGTAAGCTAAAAACTCGGATTCAGTTCTGATTTATTTGCTTAGAATAACCCTTTCTGATGAGGTGATATGTGTTGGTAAACAGATATGCAGGTAAATAAAAAGCAATGCTGTGGGTTATTGCATGTTATTCCAAAGCTTTTAGAAATGCAAAGTACAGATATGTAATATATGTACAAAAATAAAAATTTTAACGAAAATGTTTTTAACGAAAGGAAACAACCTGTCTTCTCAATTTCTTCATATTGGCTTGTTTGAAGTAGGACATACGTTGTTATAATAATACATAGTAAGTCACTTTTTATTACTTGAATGCTTATAGGAAAAACTAAAGAAAACAAATTGAAATTAGGCTGCAGCCCAAAAGCAAAACAGTTGTAGCATTTTACACATTGTTGAATTTTAAAGTCATACCTATTTTAAATCATAAAAAATAACGCATAAATTTAAAGTTGAATAAAGCCAGTACTACTCTCAATCTAATATGCTTTTTAAAATATTTGAATAATGTAAGAGCAAGCTTTTTGGAGTTGCTCCCTTAATGATGTACATGTAGACATGACTCTTGGGTATTCCAAGTTTGCACTGATAAAACCTTGATGCACTAAATAGTTAGTAGCTAAAAGTGCTTTCAACCTGCTAAAAATATTTACATTTTGTACTCCAGAATTTCCAAACTTGAACCTATTTTTTCAATTTTCACTATAAAAAAACACAGTTGAATAAAGAACAGCTATAATAGATCAACCTTAAACTTCAGGGCACAAGTTGACACACCGTATAAGCTGAGATTTAAAGTTTTGTTTAAAAGTTTTTGTTTCGAAATGAACCTGCCACAAACCCTTTTCTGGCTCAAATTGTTTGGTTGCTAATACATGTAGTTCAGCCAGGATCATAGGCAACAAAGAGTAGCTGAAGAAATGCATCCAAAAACAGTACAAGCAGAGGTTCCTGTTTTTATGTTTCCAACAATACTACAATTAACAAATGAATGAGAGAAGGAAGATCAAAATCACAGAGCACAAAAAACAGCACTTCACCCATGTATTGGCCCCCTCATTAAAAGAACAAAATTGCTACAGCTGACAATATGTATTTAACAGAATCGAAACGCTGTAAGCCATGTTTCTGTCAAGAATTGTGATTCAAACCCAAAAAAACAGATAGCTGAACGGTAGTAGATGTATCAAATAAATTATCAAGGTGTGGGCTGGTAGTCAAATACTACGGAAAATAGCATTAAATTTGAATAAAAGCATGTTATGCTGGAAAAGAATCTTAGTGATGACCAATTGAATGGTGAGTAATGGAACTTTGTGTTTCTTTCATCTCATGTTGAATATTATTACTAATATTTTACTGTTTCATAAATAAATCACCATATACATACATACATACAAATCAAAATTACATATCATGTAATTTTGATTTGCGACGGCTCTTTGAAGTTGAATTTTGCTAGAATTTGTATCATGAAAAATGTGGAGACTTTGGAAAATAATGGAATTTTGGGTTTGATTAATCTCATGTTGAGTATGATTACTAATATTTTAAAATTTCACAAATAAATCGCTCTATGACATATCATGTAATTTTTATTTGTAGCAGTTAAGATTTAGCAACTCTGAGGAGAGGCAAAGACCTGCATTTGACAAACAGTAAGTCAAAAGGGTTTCCGATTTTAGACTAAAATTAGTAGCAACAAGTTTAAAAATTAGTTTTACTTACAAAAAAAAACTCCCAGACTGCAAAAAACTCTGATCATCTGCAATATGAATAGCCCAAAACTGGCAAATTCAAGTTTAATACATTTTAAATTCTTATTACCAGTATTAGACAAGTGAATCATCGTTAAAATGGTACTTAAATTTTTGTATAACAACTTTTGTATCAACTTAAGAAGAAATAAAACAAGAAGGCAAACATTTCTTGCAGTTCAGTCTGATATTATAAGTCACATATATTTTAAAGGGTTTCAAAGAATTACGATGAAGATTTTCAACGTTCCATAACATCGAACTTTATAAATTGTCAAAATTATAACTAAATTTTTTGTGTCTGAGCCCTTGAAAAACGCCATTCATGTGCACGGCAAACTCAAACTGGTGTTTTGCTTACTTTGACACAATCGAGACTGTTAACTCAGTTTGTAAAAATTTATAAGAACTAAACTAACCAAATATTTTCAAACTAAAACATGGAAGGTGTAAGCCAGTTTTATCTGGTGTCGAATACCTGTTTAATTTGATTTTGTGAAGAATGTTTTTTATTCTTATTTATTGTGCAATATTTACTGTGGCAAGCGATGGTCATATTTTACAACATGCTATCCAGAAATCACTATGAAAAGTAAACAAAATAGCATTAGTTATATCGACACCAAATTGGAAATAAATTATTTGGCGGTCTTACTAATATAATAATATTAAAGTTGAAGCCATAGAATTAATAAAAAAAACTAATTTAGGGATTGTTATGACTAATGTATAAACCAAAAGATACAAAGTATAAGCACTGCAAAAATAGCTCCGTTAAAATTACAAGACTAAGGTCCTTGGAACCAACATAGTCTTTTCTAATACATTGGTTAGACGGCTAATGAATTCAATTCACTCGCGAATCTGTTTCTTGGTAGTTTAAAGGATGGCTGCCACTCTTTCATTTCTACCAGCATCTTGCTCCGAGTCACTTAGTCTTTTTGGTTTTCTCTCTTACTGGCACTATTAACACAGCTGTCGAAGGTTTAATGAATAATTTGTTGGTTTGTACTGAGTCAACATGTAAAAGATCATACTACTCGCACTCATTGAAAAATATATACTTTTTAGTAAAAATCCTTTACTTCTGTATTAGAATAAAGCTACTTGTTCATTTAATACAATCATATATTTTGGTAAATACAATGCCACAGCATCGAGCAAGTTGGAGCTAGACTGTCCTTTCCAGCAGTTGAAACACTTCACCTAGCAAAGCAAGTCAATTTGAAGTCTTCTGCAATTACTATGATTCAAGCACACTCACTTACTTTTTTTTGGCACAACAAAACATTAGCTTCAGCCACTTGGAACCGGTTCAATGAGCTCTTTTTCAAGCGGTATTGTACCTTCTGTTTTGTTGAGGCTTCTCTTGGGCATCAGTAGACGTAGGAGCCAGAGTAGTTTGTTGTTTCCTTTAGTGGCACAAAGTGTTCCACCTTGTAAGTTCGACCCATGTCTCTTACTCCTTGCTGAAAAGTTTTTGGCACCACATGAGAAGATTGGTGAGTCATTTGGCCTAAAGTCTAGTTTCAAGTTCTAAGCACAAAGTTTTAACTTTTGATGCGGACGTGAACTTCTCAGTGAGATATCGGCACCATGCGACTACACTACCCTGTGACAGGCTGGTCAAAGCTAGTAGCTAACCGGGACCCTTGGGCAACCCTCTATCATGTTTTATGAACAGTAAAGTTAAGTAGCAACTCAGCATAGAAAGACCATATCAGTTTAGGTTGTAATAATCGAGTCTCTGATTACCCACATCCTTCTCATAGCAGGCGTTGGTAGCTATCTGTGCCCATCAAATATCTTCTGTTTGTTGAAGTTACAAATTGCCGGAACTCTATGAATCATTAGGGAGCCACTGGGCTGTGCACTCTCAAGATGGCAATCTCATTGATCTGGTCACTGCAAAAATCTCAGTATTTACATGTACATGTCACAATCAAGCTGTCAGTTGAATCATCCCATAGAGAAGTAGCCAGGTCACATTACCTATGGCCATGGCTATTAGTATTTTCTGTTTGAACTTTTGCTGCTTTGAGAAGCCTGGTCAAAAGCCACCTTGCTCGGCAAGTTTGTGGTGCACATTCATGTTTATTAAGTATAACATGGATCAACTATTTAGCTTTTTCTGAGAAATTAGTTAGTCAAAAAAGGCTGATTCTTTGCTTGCGCCCTACTACACTCAGCATTGTCCCTGTTTCAAGAAGCAATAGAATACTGTCCATGCATCTTTGAGCAAGCCATTTTTAAGGCAGGTGCAAAGTTTGACAGTTGATTGGTAGGAGTACACTTGTGGCAGGCTTTCATTAGGCCACTAGTTCAGCTTTGATGCTTTTACACCAAAGCTTTACCTTGCAAAAGCATTAAGTGTTCATAAATAATTACTCACATTTACATCAAAGTGTCTTACCACCTATTGGTGCACTTTTAGAGTCGGTGTTTCTAATGTTTTATTGTTTTCATCATTGACTCTACTCATTTGGTGGCGTGTTTGATTTTTGTTGTGGAATTAGCCATAGTATTAGTTTGTAAGAGAGATCATTTAAGTACACTAAGTACAGTTCTTTCTGGCTAACAAAATATCGCATAACTCAGTTTAAGCAAGCAAAAAGTGTATCAACTGTAAAACATCAGAACACATCCGCTAAGTTAAATGTTGACACTTGAACTATATTTTTCTAAAAATTTGTCAAATAAAGAGATATGCTAGTGGTACATGATATTTGGAAACCAGTTTGTATATGGTTCAATCGCAGGTACATGAATTCTAAAATATTTTGTCAGACTGTATTCATGTAAAGAGTCAACGCAGTTTGTACCACTAAGTATTTTTTATATTTCCATATTGTATTTCTATATATTTTTTATACATGACTATAGAATAACTTTTTCTATATTTTGTTTAGTGGCGGACATGTAGTAAATATGGGTAGTACATGGGTAAATATTTTAGATTTATAGAGAAACATTAATATATTCGGAAGTAAAATTTGGGGTTTCGTGTTGTTTGGGTTTATATGTTGTTGATATCTTTCATCGGCAGAACAAGTTATATAAGCAGCGGAGTTAATATATATTAACTCATAAACTCAGTGTACATAAAACACGCTATTTAGAACAAACAACACAATCTAACTCTGCATCCTGAATATAAGGTGGGCAGTATCCAAGGTGGTTACAGCTTTTTTGAACAAAATAGAACAGTGCTCTGTCTGTGTTGGCATGTGATCCAGTTAAGGCTTCTGGTTCTCTGTCCATACATACATAGTTGTACGCTCTTTTGTGATTGCGGTGCCTTGACATCAGATATCCTTCATACTCCTAAACCAAAGTGAGCTCAGTTTTTTTATATTTATTAAATACTCACATTTCAATATTTACTAAGTTCAATACATATGCCTATTTATTTTAATAGGAATTTTGGTCTATTTCTTTTTCGATCTGCATCTTATCATTCAATTTTATCTATTTATGCCTGTATTAAATTTGAGAAAGCAATTTTATTTCTACTATGGTACTATGATGATAATAGCATTTAGGCTAAGAACATCTTGTGTCAAACTGAGCAGCTGAGAAAACTTGCTACAAAATACCGTATAGTGCTATGCTATTTGGTGTATGAAGCTATCAAATAATTTAATTCCACGATAATGTGCATGTTTCGGCTTAAGGGTATATGAAATAGGACACATGAACCCACCAAATTTATTAAATTAATTTGTTATTCTGAAACTGTCCTTTGTAATATAAGCCTATATGCTAGACAAGTTTATGTAAGAGCACATGTACATATGGTACTTATCCTTATTCCAAGATGATGGACAAGTTCTTTTAGCAGGTAATAATAGTTGTAGACCTGCTAAGAAGGTAGCATCTGGTACATTCTGATCTTGCATACGACTAGGAAATATAATAAAAAGTTGAGAATTTATAGGTATTTTATCATAGATCAACTATTCATCTACCATGAGAAAACTTTGGTTGCTTTCGAAATAATAGTTTTAGTCATTTCAAATTATTCTTGATACCAACTCTTCAGCATTCTAGGTAACTTTTTACAGTGTACTGCAAAAGAGAGACTCAACTAACCCGCGGAAGACAGTTCACTCCTTTCCTCATCTACTTGCAGTTGCTCTTCAATTTCTTCCAACTTCCTGTTGTTACTTTGGAGGAGAGTCAGCAATCCATGAGCAATTGTTTGATTAAACTCATGCAGGGGTTGTTCTAAAAATATTAACAGTGTCTTTTATCTCAGAAAATAGTGTAAAGCTTGGTGATACAGTACTTTTTTCACTCTGTAAATACTTTACTCTAAACTGATATGAACGGTGTTCTTTTTCATTGACATAATTATTTTTACAACAGTGCTCAACTTGCTGAATATCAGAAACATACCATTATCAGAGTGTCTGTCAGATGGTCGCGCTACAACAGACTTGGTCTGGTTTGCCAATTTCTCAACCCTCATTCTCAGGTCAGTCAAATCTGACTCTTCACAATCTCTACCATCTCTACCATCTCTGCCGTCCCTCCTATTTCTTCCAAGAAGTCCTCTCAAGTATGGCAGTTGTCCGGTGGTTAAAACATGCGACAAGGTTTTTGTTTCTTTTTTTTGCTGAAATATTGCTTGAGCATAGGTTAGCACAGAAAAACCCTTAAAAAGTGGCCAAATTACATCTAAAAAAAACTAGACTGGCTAAGAGAAGGAAGACTCTTATACCAATAAGGAGCAATTGCGACGAGGGAGACCTTAGATGTTTATAGTGCAATAATTCCTAGTGGAAAGGTTACACTGACAGTAGAGGGGGAAATGCAGGCATTGCAGTAGCTGGGCTCACGAGCTTTGTGCAAACTTTGACGATGAGGATGATGACTTTATGTGTGAACTATCCAAGAAATTGGGCTTACAACTCATTATTTTTAAAGCTATGCAATTTACGGTATTATTTTCAAATTAGTAGAGTAGGTAAACACTTGTTAAAAGCTTTACTTTGAATCATACAAACATTGTTACTAATATTAGGGTAGCGTCCCACTTCCCCCCACACTGTTGGGTTATAATGGGAAATTTGATTGATTTACAAAACATAATAAAACTCAGTATCATAATAAACAGCTGTAATGAGGCACTGAGTATAAAACAAATATATTATACATAAACATACTTGCATTAAAACACTGATTAGTTGCCTCATGATATGAAAAAGTGAAGGTTGGTCTCATTGAAGTCTTTAAAATCAGGTGTGACCACTAATCACTTTGGATTGATCTGTAGGACAAGAGAACATTTGTTGTTAAATTGTCTGATCTTCTGTAGGCCCTGAATCATTGTGCATCACTAACCAGATGAATAAATATGTTATTCTGTTGGATATTAAACATTCTCTGGGAAAAATTTGATGAACAATGATTTATTCATTTTTGTCAGAAGTTTTCATCACATCCCTGGGCAACCATCAGCAGATTTTGTCACTTTATGAGTGCCTGACATACAGATAATAAAAATATTAACAATTTTAATAGAATAAACAGTTGTGAAAGGATTGGTCTAGCTGGAAAAAATGATATCACAGCTGGTGTGGAGGAAATAGTACTGTTATAAATATTACAACATGATTCACCAGATATTTCATAAAAAGCCTTTTACGCTTTATCTTCCCATTGTATGTGAATAACAACTATTTAACCTAGTTATTCCTGTTTCTTATCTTTAACAATGCCACCACAAGCTATCACACATGATTCGACATCAAAAACATTAGCACTGATTGCCAAAAAGCTGACACTGGTAGAATAGGCAGCAGATAATCCTTGTGAAATACGGAGACACGCAGGAAAACATCATGCCTTGAAAAGCACAATATTTAGCCACTCAATAAAGATGTAGCAATAGAAAGTACATTTAGTATATATGAAAGAATAAATCATTAATGATTACAAGAAGTAATACTCTTCCGAAGTATTAGAATTGACCGACATCTATCCAAGATGATGCATGAAATAGCTATGAAAAGCTGAAATTGTTAAATACTTCTTGATTTCTGTAGCCTTAATAGATTGTAATTGGTTGTTTTAGATAAAATTGTAACTAATGATATCAACTTATTAAGGGAATGATTGATTTTGTTGACTTGTGGTTTAAGACTAAATTATAATTAGCTAGATAAACCTTTTTTACTTTATGAAAATTTAAAAATGCATGACATTAGAGAATGTTTGCTTCAGTATTATTGTCAAAGCCAAACAGATATGGCTGACTACATGACCTGAGTCTTAGGCTTTTTTAGCATTTTTTTGTATTATTGTCTGTCACAAAGCAGAATCAAAATGTAAACGCTGTCACAAAATGTAACCTAACAATTCTATGACGATGTGCGACTTGAGGAAAAATGGTCTAGTAAATGATATCAAACATACTCAGTATATTGGTAGTACTTAGTTGTAAAATTAATTTACTCTGTGTCTTAGTATGACTGACTTATAGAACTAACTTAGCTATATATTAGTACTACTGACTTATATAACTGACCTACTCTATATATATAAGCACTACTGACTTATAGAACTAACTTACGCTATATATTAGTTGACTGGAATATAGAGCTAACATACTTTATAATTTAGTAATACATCCTACAGCAAATATTAAAGCTGAAAGGAGTTATTTTACCATTTTATCACCAAATTCATCAACAAGCTCTTTACATACATTGTATATTTGTATTTTGGAACCTACTTTTCCGATCTATGACACTTGCTTTACCTTTTCTAGTAAACTACCACTCACAATATACAAACAACCAACTCGCTTTTGAAAATGGATGACTGTTCACAGCACTCTACCTGATCTACCAACTAACCTCAATGCTTGCACTCATGCTGAGTCATCTCATGATATAGTTAGTATTAAGGTATTGTGTTGAAACTCATTGCTTGCAATTCTTGACCTTGGCAGCATGATTTGGAATCTTTATATTTAAGGTTGTTTATTTATGTCCCCAGGTAGCAGTATTTACATACAAAATATGCTGCAACATCTCACAATTATGGTTAATATACCTTCATGAGTTTTGTACATTCTTTACTTCAATTTACAAATCCAGAACCCAAACAATAGTTCAATAATTCAATATCCGATGACTATCAATGCCTGCTACAACACGGTTGCCTTATGTTCAACCCAATCATTCACTTCTGCTACACACAGACATGTGCTCTCCTACGTAGTTTATTTCAGCTCTTGGAGGTATAGCTAATCGATTTAAAATGAACTTGAACTGTTACTTTTGCGAAGTCCAAAAATAACTAAAATAAAAGGTTTTAGTAGAACCGCTCTGATTAATTGTCATCAACCAGTTTTTGACACAGAGCTGGTGTCGAAATCGTCTTTTCCATTCATCTTCAGATAAACTTTAGTTTTTTTGAAATTGTCTCTGTATATCTCTTCGTTGTTGTTTGTGTTTTTATGCTCAGACGCTTGTGCTTTTTCCTTGACATATACATCAGTTTCCTCTCTCGTCCCTCCTAGTATTTGCATGTCTTCCCTATAGGAGTCTGGGTTACACAGAGGCCTGATCAATGTAATAATAAGTAATTCACATTTTTGTCATATAAGAAAATAATATCATTTAGGAGATCAGATCTGTCTCCAAGGCTACGAGCAAAAATACAAGTATTCTATATTCGTTTATACCTCATTTAACTATGTGAATGCCTGGCAATGCACTGGTCATAAAATAATTACCCAATGAACTTGAGTAACTTAAGAGCAACTCAAGCTGACTATAATTAACTTATAAGCAAGTAAATAAGCTTACTTAATAAGAGCACAGTTACACATTATGATCTCTCATGCAGTCAATTATGGTCTTCAATCATGCTAGTAGTAACCAATACTATTTTTGCTAAGGCTTCAAGAGTGTGGAGTTTATCTGGTGTAATGAGTATGGCTACAGTTATTCCATTGTAAAGAAATGTGGTTTATAGTAAATAGAATATAGTAAATGTTATAGTAAAAATTATAGAAAAGATTATAGTAAACATTAAATTAAATAATAAAATGGGAGATACTTGTAAACAAACTACCAAGTTATGTTACTTACCTCATCCTCTATTATCTTCTCCAGTTCCTAATCAGTTTTATCAAAATCAGTTTCTCTTTCTAGACTTATCTCTTCCGAGCTAGCCAGAACAGGGGCTACTCGCTACTCTTTGCTGCTCTTGGCTACTGTTAGAGCAATTTTCCTATAGGAAAAGAATCAAATTTTAGACAGACAATATGAGTTAACAATTAAACAAAGATATATTGGCTAAGAGCAAACTTAATTAAAATTTATTAAATATACTTTGAAATTGTCTGCCCTTTGCAAGCTATTTTTGCCCAGCTTTGTCTACATTAGTAGCAAACCATAATTTCACAAACTCATGATACTACTCATTACTTGCTTACCTTGTAGCAGTTTATAATATAATAGTAAAATAGTAAATAATATTCAGAGTTCATGAGAACCTGTTTGTAAGAATAACAGTACAGCTGCTTTTGATATATTTTTATTATACTACAAAATGTATGTCATTCATTAAATATATGTGCTCAGATGTTACTCATCACACTCTATGTCTATGAGTGGTCATTGCTAGCTAATCATTATTTCAATGCTCTGTTGATACTAAATACATTCCATGTCTATGCTTAGCTATTACTAACCACTCTCTATATCTGTGCCGAGTTGTCATCAACTGCTCTTTGTGTCTACGCTTAGTTATTACTAACTTTATTCTATGGCTATGCTTTGTTGTTACTAACTACATTCTATGTCTATGCTTAGTTAATACTTACTACATTCTATGACTATGCCTGAGTTGTCTATGCTTGGTTATTACTATCTAATCTCTACTTATTTTAATCTGTGGTTTTTCTACTTGATACTGTTCATAATTAGGCTTGTCTTTTGCACAAATTTGACCAATGGCTTACTATTGTGCAGAATTTGTAATATAGTTGCATATATATTAGTTACGTCTCTATAACATATACCTCCTAGAAGTAAAAATAATTATGCAAATTTTTGCTATGCACTACAGAATAAATTATATATAATAAAAGTTTAAAGTAAGGACAACTTCTCAAATTAAATGTGAAAAGTCACATATTTTGCAGCACTTGTGAAAAAATTGAAGTACATATGATAGCGTCACATCTATTTCATAGGCAACTTCCATGACATTCTAGTTCATCGCGATAGATCATGAGTGTGTCATCAAAACTGAGAATAGGTATAACTGCACAATTGCTACTAAATACTTGAAATCTTTTTATTGGCGCAGGTGTTACAGCGTTGATCTTTCAAACTAAATGTCACGAGTTTGGAGTATCCCTTGAAGCTATTTTCAATTTTAATCCTGGATGCAGATAGATGAGAAACATGTAGACGCAGCTCTTCTTAAAGTAAATTATGATTTTGTATTGCTTTATTGTAGACATATCAAATATCCGCTACTTATTTTTACTTTGTAGAATAGACTTTGCTGTCTAAAAATTAACAAATTGCTGTAAATAGGCGTTGAATATTTTCCAATCCTCATTGAACCATTGCAAAATTTCTGCAATCATGTTCTATAAAACTTGTGAAATCGATTTAAAAAAAGAGACAAGTTGTCGGTGCAAACTCATAACATGCAAGCTATGAAGATATCTCAAAGAAGAACAGTTTATTTTCAATTACTCCTCAGTGTTGTCCTAATTATGTCAGTCCTAACATTTGTGGTTACTATGCATCATTATAGCAACATTGCCCTAACATTTCCAAGAAAACAACTCATTTACGGAAGTTATGCAATTCTTACAGATTTATTTGTATTAACAATCATTGCTGACATGCTTCACTATAAACTCTGTATAGAATAAACAGTTTCATCCTATGTCTGCGTCCAAAGTTTATTTTTAAAACTGATGTTACGATAGACCTGTCTGTGATGTTCGAGTTGTGTCATTTCGCGTCTAGAAGGTAGTACGCACATTTTTCGGGCTCATTTAGTGTGTTACATATACGAAGTTGTGTTTGGCAATGTTTACGTTTTGACATCAGTCATGCCATCATAGTATTTATATGAAAGAAGCAATGTTAGCTATAAAGAATGGGTCTTTTAAAGTGATATGCAGATTGTACACTACTCAAATATATTGTCTTTTCTGAAGTTTAAAGTAAAATTCTTATTTGCACAAACACTTAGCCCAAACCTAAAAGGTTGAGGTCAGCACACCCTCACATTCTAGTGTCAGAAGCTGCGAAAAGAATTGGGAGGAAGACTGCTAGTAGTCGAGGAAGACAAAATCAGAAGCCATGGCAGACCATGACCAGCAAAGAGCTGAAAAGAGGCATGAGAATCACACAGAAATCATGATCACACTGTGTGAGTTGGAGGATGAAATGCTAGATGCCGTTGAGACGTTAGGGCGAAGGGTGGAAGAAAGACATGAAGAGGCTTGCCGGTATGCGGATGAGACATACAGAATGCTTGTAGACCGTGTAAAAAGGTCAGTTGGATGAGCGGACCAGAGGCTTAGAAGATATGTTATAGTCTTCAGCAGTGAAAATTGAGAATATAGACAGAAGGGAATCAGCTTTCACAAGCTCCCCTCTTCGTAACATCTGAGACAATTACAAAAAAAGGAAGCCGGCTATAACAACCTCTCCCCTCCTAGGTTTAGGGATAATTGGGAGGACAGAAAAGAGTCAGTCAACACAAGCTCTCCTCTTCGTAGGATCCAGGAAAGTAGGGATAAGTACAAAACTTAATACTATGCATACTAATTATAGAAAATACTAGGTGAATGTTGGCTTGTCCTTCACAGGTAAATTGATAAATGAACATCTTTTAACGTTTTTTGAGAAAATTGAACCGTGTTACGTATTGAATGATGTCTGGGAAACTGAATACGTTGTCAATTTGCCAGCTTATCCAAAAGATTTGCAAAAAATTTAAAAAAAAAAAGATTTTATTTGGTCATGGTACTTGAAAAAGTTTATTGAAAAATAGCTTAAATGCTTCACAAGGTACCAAGCAAGTGGCTAAAGAAAATCTCTCAATTAAACAGGGTGAGAATGAAACTGTGAATTAGTATTACAAACAATTTAGAAAAGTTGTGAGCTAGGGTGAAAATTGGAACTAAGCTTATTTGTGCTAGTTCACTTGAGAAAAAGCTTAAAACTAAAGATCTGTGAAAGCATACTAACTTCCGAAGGAAAATCTTTTCTTGAGCTTTTTCAAACCACGAATAGAGTAAAAACCAAGCTCCCAATTAACAATCCTGAAGTTGATATTGCTGTCAACTACAATTCAAGTGCTGGTAATACAGCGGTTCAATCAAATTCCTTCCCGAGAACAACTGCTTTGGGAAACGTAGAGAAACAGAGATACAATGTCTTTAATGGTGAAGTAAAACCATTTGCTTTTTTAATGCCTTTTTGCAAAAACTAAATACAAAAGATACATACAATGCAAATGGAAGCTTTTGCAATGAAAAATATTTGAGAGTGAAAACTCACAAACAGTGGTTCTCCAGTCCAAAGCTTCTCACCTCAATCAAGGGAGCCACCAAGGCAACAGCAACCAATTTTTGGATACTTATGGGTGCTACCTCAATGGTGGTTTGGACAAATGTCTGCGGAATTTCAAGCAACTAACCCAGCTTCTTCTTTTGCTTCTAGCAGTAATCAGGATAAAGTTTCTGCTGAAAATAATGCGGAACCCATCCATAATTGTACCATTATTCATCTTCCGCAAATGCAGTAATTGAAAACAGTAAAAATGAGATAGAATTTCAGTCCAAAATCACATGTTTTGCTGATGCTGAAGAAGCTATGATTGAATTATTAGAATTTGACAGCCTCGGTGCTGCGGAGACAGTCACTGCTGAAGTGGCTCTAAGCGAGGCACTCAGCCTTGACATGGTTATTGCTAAAAAGGTGCTAACACTGAAGCTACTCTAAGCAACTCACATGAGGCAGCCAAGCCACTTCCTGTCGATTCACATTTGGAAAGCAATGTAGAGCCTGGGGAGACAGTAAAATTTAATGTTTTTCAGAGTAACACAGCTGACAACCATGAGCATGTTGTAATAGATGAGTATGCCGCTATGCCAGTTTGAACCTGAGAAACCCTTATGCCCTAGGCAAGGGGATTCCTCAATTAACCAATCATAAGAAATAATTCATGCATACCAAACTAATAGAAAAATATCTAGTAAAAAGCTCTCACTAGTTCATTTAATTGGCATGTTGCAGTCATAGCAAATGTAAGTGGATCTGCAAAACCAGTGGACCAATGGTCTGCAAAACAGGCCATTCCATTGCCAGGTTTCCGTTTCTGTCATTGCCGCCAAGTACAATACCTGAAATAATGGTTCCTTAGATATTCCTTGACACAAGTTGGTCTTAAACCCACAAGATGGTCTTTCACAATCCGGGGATTGTCAGTGTACCAGTACTCATGGAAAAAATCTCAGAACAAATTTAATAATCATTAAATAATCTCACATGGCATTAAAGCAGGTGCGTTTTATAAAAGTATGTTAGTGACTAAATATAAATGACTAAATACTAAATCAAGTGTATTTATACAAATCTCAGCACTTTTGTTTATTGGTCTGTCATTCTTGTGTCCATTTATAGCTATGAAAGTTTAGAAACAAAAAATCACCTTACACTTGCATTGAACTCTGAACTTTCAGCTTTGTAGACAGTTGTGCTATTCATTAAGTTACGTGTTTACTTGACATTACCATGGAATAATTGTGCACATACTTATACACCTGCCAATATTTAATGCCTATTGGTTACAATATTATTTTTGCATGAGAGATCATGACACAATTTTTTTCCCAGGTTTCAGAGAGGTAGACATGGCTCATATTATAGCAAAGATTTAAGCAAGCTCAAGTTCATCAATATCATTGGATAAATAATCTTAGCCAATTAAATCTAAATTTTTTTTGCAATAACTTTTTACCACCGGTGCAGTCTGGGGATTCAACTAGTTATACTCGCAAACCAAATCAATAATGTTCTAGTCGATCGAAAAAAGCCTTGCATTATCTCTTTGCTTTACAACCATGTCAGCGGAACAGTAGCTATCCAATGCAAAGACTGGTAAAAGTACTTTAACATCAGGCTGATTGGTTGGAGTTGTGTTTTCGCTGATAGAGATGGATTTGGGATGACCTTTCGTCTGTTCACCAAACCAACTCAAACTCCGACAATACAAAATGTGCCAATATTTTTGGAACTGAAATACGACATCGATATGCATTCCATTTTTATCTCTTATGATCATAAACGGAAAAGAGAGTCACACCATTGCCACATTTCATGTACATGTATGTGTAATTATTATAATAGTTAGTATTCACTTATTAGTATTGATTTTAAATTGTTGTGGTGTGAACACAGCTTATGCTACTGCTAACTGATCATCAAAAAACAGCATATATCACCACTGTATTTCTGGTGCTGTTGCAACATATGATTTGTTAAATTCATGTTGCGCTCCATCAGTGCCGTTTATCAAAAGCAGACAAATATATTATAAAAACTTGCCAGAGTCTAGGCTTTTTTAAATATTGAGTTTGTTTTTAATATCGACTTTCAATTTTGTCCTAACAATGTAAACTAATTAGAACTGTTTTAACTACCCCACATTGTACATGTATGTTGAATAGATGAAATGGTCCTAATATTTGGTTATTTCTGAAATCTTTTTTGACTTGCTGTAATATGCAATTTCACAAAAATTGATGGTATCTTAAACAGTCTAGCTGTTAGGCCTTCCAATGTATTAACTAATACCCGAGCAGCCTATTGTGGCATAAGAGATTGTCAGATGGGTCAATGAAGCACTGAGAACCAGTATCTCCACCACTATTTCAAATATCTAAAGGTGTTTGATTAGTGCAGTTGTTTAGCAAGTGTCAGACTATTTTACAACAACTTATCAGTTCAAAACCTAGCTTGATGCAATTTTTTTGCAACTTGAAATAAATGGGCAGACATGGCTTTTGTTAAACTAAAGGTTGTCTAAGGCATACAGAGTGCCGGTAAAAAGACAGTTTAATTTTTAAGTGTCAGGTAGGTACCAAACTAGAAATTATACATTCCCAGAACATTCCAAGGATGTTTCGAAAAATGCCAGAAACGTTTCATTGCAGAGCTGTCACAAGATTATGTGTAGACACCCTTTGAAGGTTACTCAACTTTTCAGCAACGCTGTAAAAAATACGTTGCTCAAAACGTAGACATATTTATACATTTAGATAAAGCTTTACAGAATGTTCGTTTAACAAGTCTTCTACGACCTTACTATAATGTACAGCGCTCAAACTTACCAGAACATGTCTTCCTCAAGCTTTACAAAATTTTGCCAGTGTTGCACGTTCGATACAAACCAATGTTTCTATAATACACCATGCATAGCTTTCGTACAACATTTCTTCTCAAAGCTGAAGGACATTCCACAAACATTGCACCATAAAGATACAAAGATTATTATTAAATTGTCCTTAAATTTGATTTGTTGATTTGATTCCTTATGTTGATAGATACAGTATGGTTGCAATACTGTATATTTTGGTATTTTGGTCCCAATAGTAACATGGTATAAGAAAACAAATATAAAGAACTCAATAAAAGTATAACTATGAGAGTACACAACTCTATATATATAAAAAATATAAAAATATCATCATAATATGCCAAAACAAAAACTTTTAGACCAGAAAAAATATATATCAATGATTCACAGATACGAAAAAGCACAACTTTGATAATAGCTGTAAATATTTTTACAGTGTACCCAACGCTTTAACACATTAGAATGGAGTTAATCCAGTCCATCTTTTGATTGTGGTGGCAAAGGGTGTTTTTTCTTCCAACAAATCAAATAGCAGTGCAAGGCTTTTAGGTCTGAAATGCGAAGATGCATTCATAATAAAAAAAGTGAGAACTGCTAATGAGCACGGAATACAACATGAAACTTGAGGTTGATGTACTACATTACAGCATATCTTGATAGATACATGAAACAGTTCCTGCAATACTTTTCTTTTCTTATCACTATTTGTGGACACTCCCTTACTATGGTAATATGGACCACTTATTAAAGCATTCTAGAATCACAATTCTTCAGAATAGGCAGAGCCAAATGCAAGAGTTCACAACTACAATGCTTTCAAAAAAATCATAATCATATAGTTGTTTATCCAAGTGCTACAGTACATAACGAATTTTCTTATATGGCTTCAAACTAGTTTTACCACGTCATAAAATGCACGAGTATATCACATTTAGGGTTATGTTAATAGAAGGTTCTGTCAAAGAGTTCCTTCTTTGTCTTAAATTTAATTAACATTAAAAAATGAGTTTTGTTGTAGAATATTAATGCGGTAAAGTAAGTAAAAAATCCCATGGAGCCAAATATATCAACTGTGGATTTATTCATTAAAAAATAACTACAAAATGTAAGCTAACAAGTCCGGTTTCGTTCTAAGTTATTTGTTTGGAGTAAACCTTTCTGATGAGGCAGTGTGCATTGGCAAACAGATATGCAAGTAAATGAAAAACACTACTAACACTATTGCAGATTGTTCCAAAGTTTTGAGAAATGCAAATTGTAGATAGGTAATGAAAAATGAATTTTAAACCGGAAAATTTTGTAACTTTCAGTTGGTCCAGAAGTATGGCAGCAGCCTGTTTTTGCGTTTTCTTCATATAATTTTGTTGGAACCAGTGAATCTGCTGTTATAATAATAAACAGTAAGTCAATTTTAACTCTTGAATGGTTATAACAAAAACTAAAGAAATCAAATTGAAATTAGGGTGCTGCTTGAAAGTGAAGGTGAAAAATCTGTAGCCTCCTACATACTCGTATTGTCAAATTTTAAAGTCACACCTATTTAAATCATAGTAAAATAACCCATAAAATTTATGGATTATTTTACTATGATAGAGTTAGACGTTTGGAATCAAGCCAGTACTACTGTCAATCTAACATACTTATTACAATTTCAAAACAGTGTAAGAGCAAGGTTTTTGGAGTTGCTTCCTTAGTGATGTACATGTGAGCATGAATCTTGAATATTCCAAGTTTGCTCTGCTTGAAATTTTGATAGTAGCTAAAATTGCTTTCAACCTGCTAAAATTATTTACATTTTGTACTACAGCATTTCTAAATTTGAAACTATTATCCCCAACTTCCAAATACAAAAACCACGGTTAAATGAAGAGCAGCTATAGATCTACCGCAAATTCTAGTGTACAGGTCGACACGGTGTATAAGCTGACATTTAAAGTTTTGTTTACAAATCCTTGTTTTGACACGTACCTGTCACAAACCCTTTTCTGGCTCAAACTGTTTGGTTGCTAATACATGCAATTTATTCAGGATCATATGTGGCAAAGAGTGGCTGAAGAAATACATTCAAAAACGCCATAGGCAAGAACGAATGTTTTTGAAGCTTTTTGCAGTACTCCAACTAGCAAAATAATGAGAAAAGGAAGTTATAGTCAAAATTACTGAGCACGAAAAACAGCGCTTCACCAATGTTTTATTCCCTCCCAGTAAAAGAAATAACTGTTGCAGCTGGTAATACCTATTTAACCGAATGACATTGCTGTAAAATAGATTTCTATCAGAAATCATGTATCACGTACAAGAAAACAGATAGATAAATTATGGTATGTGTATCAAATAGATTACCGAGATGTAGGTTAGTAGGCAACTAATACAAAAACAAGCAATAAATTAAAAAATATATCATGTTTCAAGAGAATTTTAGTGATTACCATTTGAATGATGAGTAATGGAGTGATTAGGTTGCTTAATCTCATGTTGAGTATGATCACTAGTATTTTACTATTCCATAAATAAATTCTTATATGACATATCATGTTATTTTTATTTGCAGCGGTTAAGATTCATTACCTGTGAGGGAAGGCAAAGACCGGCATTTGGCAAACACTGTTATACTAAAGGTTTGCTAATGCATAGCCTAATTTAGACGTCATTTTACCCCGTGTTAAGGCATTTGATAACATCGCAGTGACATGTCAAAAATCGAAAGTCTTATTGAATGTTGTTTTTCCCCTGAAACACTGGGGCACAGCTATTGAACAAAAGCCTTATATGACCCTTTGAGTACTACATTACTTTTAACGCAATCCTGCTTTCAGAAAAAAAACATTTTTAGAACGAATTATATCTATTCCATAACTCATATATGCTTTTCAATATAATTCCCAATGTCAAACCACATTAAAGAACAGTAAATCACAACATTTTCTAACCCTAAAAAAAACTGAATGAGTAACAACGTGTTTAAAAGTCATTTTTACTAACCAAAAAGTCCCAATTTGTAAAAATTCAAAAAACTATAATCACATGCAACAACAATAGCCCAAAACTGTCAAAATAAGTTTTTAATATGTTATAAATTTTTATCACCAGTATTTATGTAAGTGAATCATGGTTAAAATGTTAAACTTGGTATAATAAATTTTGTATAAACTTTAGAAAAAGTAAAACAAGAATACAAACTTTTTTTGCGGTTCCTTCCTGTCCGATATTATTACTTACAATGAATATTTTTAGAAATTTCCAAGAATTATGGTCAGGATTTTCACCTTTCCAGAACATCAAACTTCATAAATTATCCAAATTTTGTGTCAGTGCCTATGAACAAAACCATTTGCGCTTGGCAACCCCAAACAGACGCTCTGTTTATTATGACAATCAAGACTGTTAACTCACTCAGTAAAGATTTAATAGACCTAAACTGACCAAATATTGTCCAACTAAAGTACAAAATGCCTAAGTGAGTCTTACATAGTGCCAAATTACTGTTTGAGATTTTGTGAAGATTTTATTTTATTTTTGTTTATTGAGCAATCTTTAGGCCTACTGTGGTAAACATCGATCATATATTACAACATGTTTTCCACAAATCACCGCGGAAAGTAAACTGAATAGCAGTTATACCTATAAAATATTTGAAAAAAATTGGTTGGTGGTCTAACTATTATAATGGTATTAGAGTTGAAGCCATACAATATGTAAAAAGCAAGTTTAAGGATTTATATGAATATTGTATAAACTAACAGTGACAAAGTACAAGCACTGTGAAAATAGCTAAGGTAAAATAACAAGGCCAAGGTTTTTGCAACCAACGTACTCTTTTCTAATACGTTGGTCAGACAGTTTTGTTGTGATTGTTTGCACTCTCGGCTTGCCGAGTTACCATGTCAATGGCGTCTCACTCGCGAGTTTGCTTCTGGTTTAAAGGATGGCTGCCACTTTTTCGTTTCTACCAGTATCTTGCTCTGTGTCACTTAGTCATTTTGGGTTTCTCTCTTACTACCACTATTACCATCTGAGCATTAACTTCAGTCAGTGGACAAACACTCAAAGTAGCAAGAAAAGTAGCACTCATGCTTGAACAAAGGCTCACTTTTACCATAAATGATTTTCTAGTTCTTCAGCAAGGAGAGACAACCCTTTTAGACCTCCTTAGTTGTATCACTATAAATTTTGTAAAAGCGGCATGTGCTGTAGCTAATAATTATGTTAGGCAAATTACCTGAAATGCTTACCTTGACACTCAAGGAGGGTGGCAAACCATTAGGTCAGAGCTTTAGAAGGGTTTGGGTTGAGAGATTCATTGAAAAGCAAGCTTGACTTAATGGAATCTAAAGGTACAATAAACAAGGTTAAAATGCCCACTCATTGTGTTTATACCACTGTGCATGTGTTGAAGCCAATTTGATCACTATGCAATTGTTTTGACCCCACCAATCTAAACAGGTGTATCAGACAAGAACACTTTGCTTTGCCAACCGCTACTGAGATATTTTCAAAATTATCGCAGTAACAGGTTTTTTCCCCACCAGATGCAACTCAGGGCTTTTGCAACTCAAACTTAACTAAGAGAACAGTTTTTAACGACATTTGCAACTCCTTTTGAAAAACACAGATTTCAAAGGCTACTATTTGGAATAAGTTCAGCTTTGGAAGTATTTTATAGAACTGTAAGTGAAATATTTTCTGATTTTGATTTGGTAGAAACGTTTGTGGATGATTTACTATTTGATGCTGCTACAAAGACAAAGCATTATGCTATACTTCCAAATGGGTTGACAAAATTTTGAGAATTCAGTCTCAAACTCAATCTAACAAAATGTAGATTTGAAAAGCCAGAAGTCAAATACTGAAGCACATAAAAAAACAAGAGGTTATACAGCTTGACCCAGCAAAAATGAAAGCTATATTTGACAAACCCACCACGAAGTGCCCAGTTGACTTGCGTAAGTTGCTAGGCATGGTTACATATTTGAGCAAGCTTTGTTCCAATTTGGCTGAGGTTACAGCTCCCCTTAGAAATCTTACACCAAATATGTTCAGTGGTCTTGGAGAACTGAACAAGGAAAGTGACTTGAACAGTTAAAGTCCCTACTTAGTAGTGGCCAGTTACTGAGAATGTGTGAGCCTGCTCAACTAATCACACCAAGTGGTAATAGCTCATAAAATGGTATAGGAAAAAATATTGTGACAAATGGTCATCCAGCCAAACAATTTGGGTTAACAAAGTTTTATCAAAACGTTTATGGTATGAAAATAATGGTGGAAACTAATCATTTACTATTGCTTGGTATCAAGAATAAAAGGTTGAGTGACCTCACACCTAGGTTACAACAAATGAGATTTTGAACTCAACTGTATGATTATGGTCTGATTCACAAAACTTTCACCATGATGTTTATTGTTAATACTTTGTCTAGGGCCAACCTCAATGACCACTGTCCAGACAGTCCAAACATAGTCACTAGGAATTATGAGCAAATACATGCTATAACCACTAGAATTTTGTCTAACCTAACAGACAGTGAACACTTTATCAAAGCCACCATAGACCAACTTTAGTGCTTTAGACATAGTCAAATCAGACATACATATTGGCTGGCCAAAAATAGGCGCTCATGTTTAGAACCCGTAGAACCATTTTTGACCATGAAACAAGACATGAGTGTGTATAATAATAGTGTGCTAAAAGGCAGTTAGTTAATAGTACTGTATATCTCAAGCAAACCATTATCAATGATATAGACAAAGGCCACTTCGGAACTTCTAAGTGCATTGAAGTGCTAAAAATTATGTTTACTGACCAGAATATGTTGGCTATATTACATTACATATTTACATGTAGTTTATGTTTGTAAGAATCAAAAAAAAGACGGCCAAAGCAAACAATTGCCGCTTTTGAACTATTTGACATTCCTGACCATCCTATGTGGACAGACAGCATCGACATTTTCAGCCAGAAAGGCATTTAATATTTGGTCGCTTTAGATAAATAGATATTGAATATGGCCCACTTGTCATAACCATAAAAGTTATACATCCAAGCAGATAATTGAATTGCTAAACAACAGTTCTTGGACTTTGACAAACCTGAAACCTAAGTATCAGACAATGCATCATACTTTACCTCACTTGAAATTAAATCTTTATTGAAGCTTTTGCTGTCAATCATATAATTGTTAGCTCACATTTTCCTAGATCAAATGGAATGGCTGAGCGTATGATACAGCCAGTGAAGACAAATCTAACTAAGGCTCATCAGTCTCATCAAACACTTAATGATGTCATAAGCGTATTTAGATCTACACCTTCAGGTAAAGGCCGCCCAGCTCCTTCAATTTTACTACAAGGTAGAAACTTTAGATCAACACTACACATCATTCCTAAACAACTGAAATCACAGTATATCAACACAGAGAGGGCATAGGTTTATGGGTAAAAATGGGACTCACAGAATATGAATGAAAGGAAAAGTTATAAAACATGCTGACACCCCATAAAGTTTTATAGTATGATTAGATGATGGCAGGGTTTCCAAGAAAAACCATTCATTTCTTAAAACAAGATAATTGCTTCCAGTTGGTCTAGTTGGTAATCTAGTCTATAATTGGTCTAGTTGCGCACAACCAAGTTATCTTTAAATGCTTAGAAAACTTTCATTTAGAAAACCTAACGCTGAACCGTTGGCTGAGACAGTGCCCATTTCTGTGGTTTGAGAGAATGTTGCGCTCTGTGTGGCTTCAGTAACGTCGCCAGGAGTAAAAGTTTCAAATCTACCAGATCAATACAGTGGAACTATTTATGGTTAGTAATTGACCATAAAAATTGTACCTTTGGAAAAATTTCAGCACTGCGGTCAATTTATATTTATAGCAGTTTAGATAATGTATACCATGCACACCTTATCCTTTTAATTTTTAATCAATCTTGTGGCCAGTACCTTTTTGCTTGTATGTGTGCTTTATTGTTTTGTTTAAGTGTTTAATAGAATGATATGTTATAAATTCATCACATTTCGTAATAGATGTTAACTACATTTTACATGTGGTACCTTGTGGAAAACATTTTGTAAAATATGATTACGGATTACCACAATAAATGTTGCTCATATATATATATATATATATATATATATATATATAGATATATATATATATATATATAGATATATATATACTGTACATGTTTGTGGGACCAATACTGCAGCTAAAGTCATCATCCTGTCATTGTCTTGTATAGCTATAAACTATTATCCTGTCATTATTCTGTATAGGTGTAGTCTATTATCCTGTCATTATCCTGTATAGCCGTTACTGTCTTGAGTTCAGTTGTAGTTTAGTCAGTCAACCATATGCACATACCCATCCTAAACTCTCACCCATCTTATAATCTACAATGACTAATACATACTACAAGCAACTTAACACTGCTGTAGCGTCTCAATTTAAACTGTGCCAGTCATTAAATATGGCTATTTTCATTCCAAAAGCCTGTTTGCTTTTCTAATCCACGCTACAATATCTTATTGGTTTGACAATACTTGCTTCTGAGTCCACATGTACAGGGTGAAAGTAACCACACAAGACAAACAAGTTGCATTTATACCTACTTCATCAGCGCTTTCACACAGAAGCTTTGCCGTGCAGAAGCATTAAGTGTTAATCAATTACCCACTTTCACCATGTAATGTCTCATCACCTATTGATGTACTTTTAGAGTGTGTGTCCTTTGATGTTTTTATTGTTTTCATCATTAATTATATTCATTTAATTCTATATCTAAAATTTATTGTAGAAATTGAAGTAGTCTGCTAATTTGAAGGAGAAATCATGTGAGTACATTGGAGTATGTTTCAGAGCAGCTATTTCTGGGGTGTCAAAGAATCACATAATGTGAGCTTAGATAAAGCGAGCGAAAAGGGTAAAAACTGTAAAAAGCTGAACACATCGGAAGATTGAATGTTGACACGAATTATATTTTTCTTGAAAGGTATCAAATTAAGTTATGTACTAGTAGTACAGGAAACTTAGAAAGCAATTTTCACATTGTTGATTCACAGGCACACGACTTCTAAAATATTCTGTCAGATTGTAGTTTAATAAAGATTCAATGCTGTATGTATCCAAAAGTCTTCTTTATATTTCTATATTATGCCTTTGGTAAATATTACTATACTTTGGGTATTTCATTATTTTGTTTGCATTATGTGTCAATATCTTGAATTAAATGCGAAACATTAAATTGGCAAGTAATACTTGAGGTCTCACACTAGGTCCTTGATATCTTCATTCTGCATAACAAGTTATATAATCACATAGAGTGGTTAAGAAAATATTAAATTAATAAAGGTTCACTGTTCATACTAGTTAACACGTGAACTCAGTAACAAGAAGTATGCTATTTAGAACAAACAACACAAACTAGTTCTGCTTGATGGATGTAAGGTGGGCAGTATCCAAGCCGGTTGCAGCTTCCTTGAACAAAATAGAACAACGCTCCATCTGTACTAGCATGTAGTCCAGTTAAGGCTTCTGGTTCTTTGTCCATACATACATAGTTATACGCTCTTTTGTGACTGTAGTGTCCCGACATCAGATATCCTTCGTACTCCTAAACAAAAATGAGCTCCGTTTTTATATTTAATAATTACTCACAATTTTATATTTACTTACCAAATTACATTTGATTATTTATCCTAATGCAAATATTGATCTATTTTTTTCTCATTGGCATCTCATCATTCAATTGGGAGTTATCTATTATTTTGTGATAAAATTGATAAAACAACATCCTTATTATCATGGTAACATGCTGATGAAATCATTCAAGCTTAAATCATCATGTGTCAAACTGAGCATCTGAGAAAACTTGCTCCAAAAATATCGTATGATGCTATTCTAACTTGTGTATGAAACTAGCAAATTAATAACTTTTTTGCTAATGCACATGTTACAGATTACATGTAATTGGACACATGAATCCACCAAACTTATAAGACGAAATTGTTGTTTGGAACTTGTCTCTTCCAATATCAGCTTATATGCAAAAAAATCTTATATCGGATGATATATGGTGCTTCACCTTATTCCAAGATGATGGACAGGTTCTTTTAGCAGGTATCATAATAGTTGTAGATCTGCTAGGAAGGTAGCATCTGGAACAAGGTACTGTACATTCTGGTCATGCATACGACTAGGAAATATATTCGAGTCAGTCTGGTACTCTGCTCCATATATGTAATTACCCGTGTTGCTAGCTAAATACGAGTTATACTCCGGCTCTGAAGGTAGACATGTATAGACAGATGACCCTCCTTCATGGCCATAGTGTTGCCCTGCTGCTAGTCCTGTAGGGTACATTAAGAAATCACGAAACTTAAGTAAATGCAATATTAATCAGCACTTGAAGTCACCGGTAAGAATTACAAACAATGTATTATAAAGATTCTGCAAAATTATTATATTTTAAATGAATGACCAGTCATCTTATCTGCCTAATAAAGTTAGCTGCAATGAATTAGATGGTAGTAGATATATTTTGTAACCAACCTGTGTAGAGGAGCTGTGAAGTGTCACCACACGATTTTCTGCCCCATCTAATATATGAACTTCCTCCTCCAGAAGCTGGTTGTATGTCAGCTACAAAATGATCAAGTTCCATGTTACAGAGTTTCCAATTTTTATAAAGAAATTTCATAGCTCTCAATTCTTCATTATCGCAGATGTAAGTCTCATACTTTCCCGGGTAGCACTTAAATATTTTGTACAAAATAAAAAGTAAGGAATTTTTTAGTCTTTCATCATAAATCACCTATTAAATCTACCATGAGCAAACTTCCTGTTGCTTTCAAAATAATAGTTTTATTAAATTCAAGTTTTTCTTGATACCAATTCTTCAATCGTTCACAGCGTACTACAAAAGAAAAACTCAACTAACCAGCTGAAGAGGGTTCCCTCCTCTCTTCATCTTCTTGCATTTGTCGTTCAATTTCTTTCAAATTTCTGTTGTTACTTTGGAGGAGACTCAGCAACCCATGAGCAATTGTTTGATTAAACTCTAGTAGGAGTTCATCTAAAAATAATATTGATGTTTCTTATTTCAAAAATAATATGTTTTTCTTTTTATTGAAATCAAGTGCTTTTTTAAAATGATGTTCAACTAGTTTATTATTGCAAACATACCATTTTCAGAGTGCCTGGCAGATGGTCGAGCTACAACTGACTTGGTCTGGTTTACCAACTTTTCAACCCTCGTTTTCAGTCCAGTCAGGTCTGACTCTTCACAATCTCTGCCATCTCTACCGTCTCTACCATCTCTTCCTGGAGGTCCTCTTAAGTATGAAAGTTGTCCTGTTGGTAAAATATGTTACAATAGTTTTTGTTTTCTTTTGATGCTGAAGTATTTCATTAAATTAAAATAATCTAAATATGCTTTGAGTAAAACCAATAAAAACTTGAGTAAAAGCTTTAAAAACTTCCAGGAGTGTCTAGTGAACTTTTAAGCAATACAGAACAAACCAGCAATCTGATGAGAAAAGGATATATTTAAAGTTTCCAAAGACTTTTTTCTGCCTGTCCAAAATATTTTCATTATACATGTACATGCAAAAACATTCTTAAGCAATTCCACTGATATCACCAACGTTTTACCTTTAATAACCATTTTATATGTAGCTCTGATTACACCTGTTAAGACATCATCAAGTCTTAATCAATAGCAAGTCTCTGTTTACTTTCTACGTTTACTTTTCACTACTTTCAAGTTTATTTGTATGAAGGAGTTTTGCTCTCCTGACCAACGCTGATCTTAATAGTGAAGTTTATACTTTTGTTTAAGCTTCACAATTAAACTTGAGTTAAACTACAGTTTTATCCTTTATAGATATCTAATATTTTGAGCAAATAAATAGTATACCAAATTTATCTAGCTCACAAGCCATAAGTAGTGTCAGTTTATGATATATCGAGGTCATTTAATAATTACTTTAATGTGCATATCTATTCTTCTTATCAATCAATTGAGAATTGTCTCTTTATGTTAGTAGTGCATTGAGAAAACAAGTTTTTTTCATGACACCGTAACAATAACAGTATTTAAATTGAAAAAAACATATATTTAGCGTAGAGCTGAGGAACTGAACTAATCCACTGTTAAAGTACCGTTGTGTCCTGTTCTACTTTTTGTAGGAAACTAGCAAACTAACAACTTTGTTATTAAGTCTATTGCTTTGATATAACAGCTGAATACCAAAGATTTATTAAAATTTTGCTATATTGAGTGTTACATTTTGGCTAATTTACCTGGTGATAATTGACTTAGTATGCCATCACTAACTCCCTCGTCTTCTGCTGATCTTTTTTGTATGACTTGTTCCATATCAGTTGAAGACATCATTGACACCTAGATATGAAGTTTTCAAGTAACACAATCCTATAAACCTCAGCGTCTCAAACAGCTTCTTATCCAATAAGTGAACAGCACAAATTCATTTATCTTTCGATAAATTGTTTTACCATATGATGCGACATCATTTCCTGATTTTTTCTCAATACAATCAAGATTTATGCTGAAGAAGAATCTATGCTGGGCACCAGTGCATGTTTTATGTCTACTGTTCCTATTATACACAACATACTTTGAACATACATCGTTATAATACTATCTGTTATATAAGATTGCAAGTCCTTGGACAGTTATATGTACCTGCACTTTAAGACAATTAAGTATGTTAAAAAAAAAACTTTTCAAATGAAAACAACTTCTCATGTGACCATTCCAATGTTAAAACAAAAATTAAAAGAAATTAAGCTCTGCCGCACAATCCTACTTGCACCAGTTCAGAATATATTCTTGTTAAATCGACTATTACTAAGATCAATTGTCGTTAATCTCCTGTACAGATTTCATAACTTCTCACCTGTATTCCATATTTTTCTAGCTGATCTAGTCTTGCGGTTAAATGATTAACATCCTCCTTTAACAACTGGTAACTTATTTGAGAGTAGACAGAGAGAATCAGAGCAGAGATTGTTATAACAGCAGTCAATACCTGGATGACGTCATTACGCTTCTGTTGCTTGACTACGTAGCCTTTGTCCATTATGTAATTTAAAATTAGCATACGAAACTTACAGATCATCTACCTCAAATAACTAATTTTACTCAGATCGCTGCATTTACTGCTCACCATATTATGTATTAACATAATAATTATAATTTAATAAAAGTATAGTAACTCAATAATAACAAGGCATACCGGACAAGCAAGTTCTTATATGCTAATTTATTATGGAATTTCCCTCTCATGCTTTTAACCAACAATATTTTTATTACATACAAATTGTATAATTTTAAAATTGTTTACCTGCATAAGTCAAATTTTTAAAGGACCCTGAACACGTAAATCTATAAATGTTAATGATTAATTACAATGCCATCATAATGTACAACTATATGCTGAGTAAGCCTGTTTTGTTTTCATTGTTTTGGTATTAAGAATCTTATTTGATGTTTCTCCATTTGTATTACCACAAAATATGTTTAGAAAATTTGGTATACCTCCAAAATGAATTGTTAATTTTATTTTAAAAATCTGTGTGTATGCATTTTTAAATTCAAAAACTTACTCTAAGCGGTATCAAAAACTAGTTGTATGTGTATGTACTTGCCTTAGGCAGCAGCTTCTTTTGGCGACTGATATTGATGTATAGCTGCTTTTATACTCTGGTAAAGCATCAGCTTCCGTTTGTGAAAAATTAGGTCAAATAATATATTTTAACAGCATCATTTGGTTAAAATATTTCACAATACCAGTTTTACTGATTTACCAATTTTGCTAGCAAATGGATTCAATCAGTTCTGACAGCTGTCTATCCTAGATCATCTGCAGTATTCATTAAGATAGAAAGTTAAAGTTTGGTATGTAAACACTCCATTCCATTGAAACAGATTTAATGTGGATCACAGAGTGTCAGTGCTTCCAACCTACACCAACCTCTATTAAACTTTTGATGAAGTATGTTTTTTCAAGCATTTTTTAATCTGCATTGTGCGTTAGATAGGTTTTTCTATAATCTTGGCACAACAAATAATGACAAAAATATACCTTAAGATAGACCTAAATGATTTCTGCTGCAGATCAATAGTTTCAACTGAGTTCAACATGTATCATTAATTTATACTTGATTGCTGTGAAGTACTTGAGAGTGACAAATCTTTAGCAACACTCAATACTTCATTAATTGCATGGTCATTAGTGCCGCCATATATTTTCACTTTTGTATGCTTTTTAGAATTATTTAGAGAAGATTGTAGATAGCAAACATTATTTAATGAAAAATATTGACAAAGAATATCATGGCTTAAAAAGCGCAGCATTTAGCTACTCAATAATGATGCAACAATAGAAAGTACATGTAGTATTTTTAAAAGAAAAAGCCCTTAATGATTACAAAAACTAATAATATTCTAAGAGATTGAAATAGACCAAAATCTATAGAAGATGTTGCAAGAAATAGCTGTGCTAAATTGAAATGTTTAGAGGCTTTTAAATATTTATAGAATATCCGTATTGTGTTTGATTAATGATAATATTATAATTAATGATATCAACTCTTTAAAGAAGTTATTGATTCTGTTGTTTTTTGGTTTAAGACTTATTTAGAATCAGCTAGATAAACCTTGACTCTGTCACTTTTTTAAAAAATCAATAAAAGCTTGCCAATAGGGAATATTTGCTTTAGTAATATTATAGTCAAAGCCCAACATATATGGATTATTAGCTGGCCTGTGTCAGAGAGCTTCTTTAGTATTTGTTGTTGTTCTTGTCTGTCGTAAAACATAATCACCATGTGAACGTTGTCACAAAATGTTACACGACAACTCTATGACCATGTACAACCTGATGAAAAATGGCCTAGCAAGTGATATCAAACTAACATACTCAGTATATCAGTACTACTGACTTGTAAAACTAACTTACTCTGTGTATCAGAACTACTGACTTATTGAACTATCTTACTCTATATAATAGTACTACTTAGTTATAGAAGTAACTTACTCTAAATATTAGTACTACTGACTTACAGAACTAACTTACGTCATAAGTTGGTTATAATAACCCTATGGCAAATATTAAAGCTGGAAGGAATTAAGTTACCACGTTATCACTAAACTTATAGTCAAGTACTTGACATCTATTTTATATTTATATTTTTTGAGCTTATTTTTCCAATCTATGACACTTGCATAACCTTTTCTGGTAGACTATCACTCGAAGTATACGGACAACCAACTTGCTTTTGAAAATTCATGAATTTTCACAGCAAATAAAATTGATGACTGTTCACAGCACTCTACCCAATGTACCAACTAACCTCAGTGCTTGCATTCGTGCCGAGTCATTTCATAATATATTTAGTATTAAGGTATTGTGTTGAAACTTATTACTCACAGTTTTTGACCTTGGCAACGCGTGTTGGAATATTTATATTTAAGGTTGTTTATTTCTTTCACCAAGTGGCAATAATTACCAAATATGATGTAGCATCTCACACTTATGATTAATATAATTTATTTCATGGGACACAAGCGATATCAGACTAACATACGCAGTATATCGACACTACTGACTTGTAAAACTAACTTACTCTGTGTGTTAGTACTACTGACTTATAGAGATACCTTTCTCTATATACTAGTACTACTGTGTTATATAATTAAATTACTCTATATATTAGTGCTACTTAGTTATAGAACTAACTTACTTCATAAGTTAGTTATAATAACCCTACAGCAAATATTAAAGCTGGAAGGAATTATGTTACCACGTTATCACTAAACTTATACTCAAGTACTTTATACCTATTTTGTATTTATATTTTTGAGCCTAATTTTTCAATCTATGACACTTGCATAACCTTTTATGATAGACTATCACTCGCAGTATACGGACAACCAACTAGCTTTTGAAAATTGATGACTGTTCACAGCACTCTACCCGATATACCAACTAACCTCAATGCTTGCACTCATGCTGAGTCATTTCATGATATAGTTAGTATTAAGGTATTGTGTTGAAACTCATCACTTGTAGTTCTTGACCTTGGCAATGCCGTGCTGGAATCTTTATATTTAAGGTTGTTTACTACTGTCACACGTTAGCAGTATTTACAAAATATGTTGTAATAACTCACAGTTATGGTTAATATAATTACATGAGATTTTTACAGTTTTTCATTGCAATTTACAAATCCTGAATCCAAACAATAATTCAAGCCTCCTTTATGACTATCAATGCCTGCTACAACAATGCTGCCTTTCTTCATCCAAATTATTCACTTCTACCACACATGGACAAGTGTTCTGCTGTGTTCCATTAATTCCAACTTTTGCAGGTAGAACTAATCAATCTAAAATGAACCTGAACTGCTACTTTTGTGAAGTCAAAAATGAACTGATATAACAAGTTTCAGTAGAGCTGCTCTAATGAATTGTCATCAACCAGTTTTTGACATTGAGCTGGTGTCAGAATCTTCTTTTCATTCATCTTCAGATGAGCTTTAGTTTCTGAATAATGTCTCTGCATATCTCTTTATTTTATGTTTTTTTTTTGTTTTTTACGCTCAGACGCTCGAGTTTTGTCCTTGGCATCTACATCAGTTTCCTGTTTGTCTCTCCAAGTATTTTTATGTCTCCAATAAAAGATTCTGGGTTACATAAGACCTGACCAATGTAATAATAAATAATTCTTTTTTTTGTCATGTAAGGATAAGAATATTGTTTAGGAGATCAGATCTCCCCAAGGTTACAAACAAAAATACCAATGTTCCATATTTTACTGTATTATATTTTAATTGGTAAATTCCTGGCAATGCACGGGTAATAAAATAATCACCCAATGAGTTTGAGTAACTTAAGAGTAACTTAAGCTGACTATAATTAACTTATAAGTTAGTAAATCAACTTACTCAATAAGAGCACAGCTACACATAATAATCTCTCATGCAATCAATTATGGTCTTCAAGCTTGCTAGTACACGTAGTAACCAAGAGCGTTTATCAAGGACTTCAACAGTGCGGAGTGCTACTGGTGTAATGAGCATGGCCACAATTATTCCATTATTAGCAATGTACCTGCCTAAACTAGTAGTAAGCACACTTGTCTGCCAACCTTGACTTTCCATGATCAAAACGAAAACCAAGCAGAATGATAATTGCTATAACTTCAATGCTATAACTGGACACTCGACCAACAGACAGACAAAAAACTGAGATTAATATACTGTATATATAAACTTTATTACGTTATGTATTGTTCAAATATGCTATATCCAATTGCTTGGTATTATGCAGTGTTAAAAAGCTTATATCACACCATACAAAGCAAAATATGTTGTCTTGCACTATATTGTAGTATTATTTAATACATATAAAATTTTATCATATTATCTTATAGCATGTCGTGTTATGCTATACTAATACTCTGGCAGTCCGATGTGCCATGTGTTGCACATCGGAGTTCATGCAGTTATCTTGCAACAATAATGAGTTGTTAATTGAGAAAAAGGTAGCATGATGGGCTGCCATGCTGGTAGTTGGGAGTTCAAATACCACATGATACAATATTTTTTGAAGACAGTCATACATGTAACTTCAAACAAACAGCTGCACCTTTAATGATAGTAAAGATGGCGGCAAAGATTTCGGTAGAGATTACAGTAAATATTACGATAGAGAATATGGTAAATAATTTGGTTAATATTACGGTAAATATTGGGGTAAAGATTATAGCAAATATTATGGTAAACATTACGGTAAAAATTATGGTGGAGATTAAAAAATACGGTACATATTACAGTAAAGTTAACGCCAAGAATAATGGTAGAGATTACGACAAAGATTACGGTTATGATTATGGTAAAGATTACGGCAGATATTATGATAAAGATCATCATAGAGTTTATATTGAATTACAACAATTTACAATATATTATAATATAATGTAGGCGCTACACATGTTACATTGTATCAAATTATAACATGTTGTATTAAATTGTATTACATATATTATGACAGATGTTGAAACACTATAACAAATAGTATTATCAGTGTTGCTATAATAATAGTGTAGCACATATTGAATTAGTAAATTCTGTACTTTATATTACAAGTTTTATAACAAAGTGAAATATTATATTATTTTATATGAGTATAATCATATAAATTTCTAATGTTCAGTTTAGTAAATGAACATTTTACTAGCTCTAATTCATGCATCTTGTGAGAAGTCATATTGCGCTATCTCACTGCACATAAGGATATTGCTGATCTTGTAGACAGAAATTTTTTTAAGTTAAGGTAAACAGAAATTAACTTATTAGAAATTCTGAGTTATTCGCTGTTCAGCATGCTACAAACTTTGACAAGAGCTTTATGTAAATTTGAAAAGATGCATAGCAGACAATTCATGTTAAAAGTATGAGACAACATCATTTCTTCACACATGCAAATAATGTAAGGAACTGAGGTAGTAACAATAGAATTTGTCTTGTTTATTTTAATTGGACAGTAGCCTAAATATTGTCACTTTTTAAATGTAGATTGTGGCTATACACTATGCAACCTGTGAATACGCAGCTCATCTGGCATATTCACATCTCCTTTTCTCAGGATAGTAACATGAGTTTTCCAAATCAATTACCACCAATTACCAAAAAGGGAGATAGCTGTGAACATACTTGCGAGTTATGTTATTTACCTCACCATCTATTATCTTTTCCAGTTCTTCATAACTATTGTCAAAATTAGTTTCTTTTCTAGATTTACCTCCCCTGAGCTAGCCAAAACTGGGGCTACTTGCCGCTTATAGAATGAATCAAGTTTTAGATTTTAAAAAACATGAGCAAACGAATAAACAAAAATATGTTGACTAAGACCAGACTTGATTAAAACTTATTAGATATACTTGGAAGTTGTGTACTCTTTTTCAGCTATTCATGCAAAGCATTGTTTGTATTAGTAACCAGCCATATTCTCTCAAACTCATGATACTGCTCATTCCTCGCTTACCTTATATCAGTTTATATACATTAAAACCTATACATTACGTAAAGTGTCCATTAAGGTAACTGCCCAAATTCTGATTGAAGGGTCACATGTTTTGCTGCATTTGGGGTAAAAATATTTATAGCGTTATATCTATAATATAGACAGCTTTCATGGCATTTTCATGATTCATTGCTCTCATGATCATTGGGTTAATAAACGGTTAAAAAGTATTTCAATGCAATCAATTTGTGCAGATGTTACAGTGTTGATTTTCATATATAAATGTCACCAGCTGGATTATCACTGGAAGCTAATTTTTATCCTAACCTTGACTCCTGGATGCAGATAGACGAAAAACAGGTAGGGGTTACTCCTTTTATCGGAAAGTATGGTTTTGTTTCTGAGGACCTACGTTTAGTGTTACATCTATAATTATATAGACAATTTTCATGACTTTTTAGTTTGTTGTGTTAATAAATGGTTAATAAATATTTCAAGGCGATCAATTGGTGAAGATGTTGCAGTGTTGATTTTGATCTCTAAACTTCACAAGCTGGAGTATCACTGAAACCTATTTTTTATCCTAACCTTCAGCATTGGAGGCGGATAGATGAGAAACAGATAGTCGATGCTCTTTTTATAGCAGAGCATGGTTTTGTTTTCCTTTATTGTCGGCATATAAAATATGTGTTTTAGTATTACTTTGCTGAATAGACTTTGATGCCTATAAAGAAATGAACAAATCACTGTAAACAGATGTTGAATATGTGTCATTCCTCATTGAACTATTGTTACATTGCCGCAGTCATTGTCTAGAAAACCAGTTAAATTGATCCAAAAAAACAAAAAATTTGATGGTGAAAACTAATAATATGTAAGATATTAAGACATCTTAAAGAAGGAGAACAATTTAATTTTGATGACTCATTTGTGTTGAATTGATTGTCAGTCCGAGCAAATGCAGACGCTATGCATTTACTTGAGAACAAATATCTTGTTATAGCAACATTGCCATAACGTTTCCAAGAAATCACTGCATTTACACAAGCCATGCAATGTTTACAGATTTAGTTATATAGACAATCATTGCTGGCATGCAATACTATAAACTCGGTCTAAAATGAACAATCTCAACTTGAGTCTGTCTTCAAAGTTTTCTCTCAAAACCAATGTTATGATAGATCTGTCTGTGAAGTTAAGTTGTATCACTTTGTGACCAAACGATAAAATGTATGTTTTGGCAAATGTGCGTCACATGTACCAAGTTGTGTCTTGCAATGTTTATGTTTTGACATAAGTCATGCTATAATAGTTTTTACATAAAATAAGCACTTTTGGCTACGACGAATGAGTCTTTTACACATGATTGCGATATGCACAATTTTCACTACGAAAATATATCATCTTGTTTGAAATTTGACATAAAAGTTTCGATAACACAAAAATTTATGCCGAACCTATAAGTGTGAGGTCAGGACACCCTAACATTCTTGTGTCAGAAGCTGCGGAAACAATCGGAAGGAAAAGCGCTAGTAGTTCAGGAAGACAAAATCAGAAGACATGGCAGACCATCATCAGCAAAGAGCTGAAAAAAAGGCACGAAAATGACGCAGAAAGCGTGATTACACTGAGTGAAATAGAAGATGAATAGCTAGATGTTGTTGAAACATTGGGGAGAAGAATGGAAGAAAGACATAAAAACATCCTCTTGTATGGGAATGAGACATACAGAATGTTAACTCTAAATCTTATAATCCCGACTTGACCATGGTTTCTGTGATCATGACACATATTAGCTGATTACAAGTGCAGCACATGAACATATTAGCTGATTACAAGTGCAGCACATGAACATGTCAGCTGATCACATATGCAACACATGAACATATTCGCTGATCACAAGTGCAGCACGTGAACATATTTGCTGATCACAAGTGCAGCACATGAACATATCAACTGATCACAAGTGCAGCACATGAACATATTGGCTGATCACAAGTGCAACACATGAACATATTAGCTGATCAAAAGTGCATCACATGAACATATTAATATTAGCTGGTGAAACTGATCAATGCTATACACCCTTAGTATAAATGAACTAATCAGTATCTGGGAATGAGACATACATAATGTTTGCAAAATGTGTAGAAGACCAATTAGATGAGGGGACCAGACACTTAGAAGATATGTGTTAGTCCTTAGCAGTGAAAGTTGAGAAAATGAAGAGGAAGGAGCTAGCCTTCACAAACTCGCATCTTTGTAGGTTGAGAAACAGTTACTAAGAAAAAAAGAAGCCAACTATAACAAGATCTTCTTTTCATAGGTTCAGGAATAAATAAGAGGACAAGAACAAGCCAGCCAACACAATCTCTCCTCTTCGTAATATCCAAAAAAGTAAGGTTAAACTCAAACTTAATACTATGCTTGCTAGTAATAACAGAGACTGAGTGAAAGTTGGCTTATCCTTCACAAGTGAATACACAAATGAACATTCTGAAACATTTTTTCACGAAAATTGAAATGTGGTATGAATTAAATGAGGTCAAACTGGTTTTTGCACAACATAAAATGCAAAAGTTAATCAAATTTTGGGTCGTGTTAATAGGAGGTTCTTTCAAAGGGTTTTTCATCAGGTGTCCTAAACATATTAAAATGAAAATGGAGTTTTTATCCAATATCAATGCAGTGAATCAATTAATAAATCTCGTGTAGCCACAAACATCAACCATGGATTTGTCCATTGAAAAATAACTAAACATTGTAAGCGGACAACTCTAGTTTAGTTCTGAGTTATTTGCTTGGAGCAAATCTTTCTGGCGAGGCGATGTGTGTTGGCACACAGATATGCAGGTAAATGAGAAATACTATTAATGCTGTTGCAGATTGTTCTAAAGCTTTGAGAAATGCAAAGTGGAGATAGGTAATAAAATAAATTTTAAACGAGAAGATTTTGTAACTTTCAGTTGGTCTAGAAGTATGTATGACAGCTGCTGGTTTTTTCAATTTCTTTATATAGGCTTGTTTGAATTAGCGCATTCGCTGTTATAATAACACTCAGTCTGTCACTTTTTCACACTTGAATGTTTATATTAAAAGCTAAATAACACAAATCAAAATTAGTTTGCAGCACAAAAGTGAAGGTGAACTATTTGTAGCCTCTTAAGCATTGTCGAATTTTAAAGTCATACCTAATTTATATCATTAATAAATAACCCACAAAATTGGAGTTAGAGGTTTAAAATCAAACCGGTACTACTCTCAATCTAACATGCTTATTACAATAGCTAGATATTGTAAAAACACACTATTGGAGTTGCTTCCTAAATGATGTACTTGTAGACATGTACATGTAGAGTTGCGTTGAGCGCAATGTCACGACAGGCTGGGAAATTGGTGCGCTCTCTGTTGCTTTTTTTGAAATTTGAAGTCATTCTGAAAAGCAATGGGTAATAAGTCAAAAAAGAGGAAAAATCATATTCTGAAACTAATAAAGAAGGGCAGATAGGCGAATTGGACAGTCAGACTTCTGAAGAAGAAACAAGCGGAGTAATAAAATCCAATCAGCTGCCATGCATTTTGTCAGGGATCAAATCTCTTTACAAGAAAATAGATCATGCCGAAAAGACTAAAACTACCTTTGGCATTCTGGGTAAGCCTGAAAACTCCCAGCTAGTAATAAATGGTACTGCTGCTGGTCATGAGGTTTCCAAAAGTAGTTTAGTGGTTCACCTATTATCTAACTATAAAGTGGAATCGATCAAGGAGAATATAGACCCTTCTGGTCTAGTAGTGCACTCGAGTGTTTCAGACTTGTATACTGTAAATTTTTACAACACTATGAGTAGAATACTTGTGAACAAGCTTACAAATCTTGACACCTTCTTCTCTCACTCTGAACGGATATTTACCACCTTCACAGAATATCAAGAGAAGGCTCTTAATTTGCAAATAAAAACAAAGTGCATTGATGAGCTTTCAACGCTGTCTTCATCTAATTCTCCATCATATATTCAATCAGTACTTTTGTGTCTGTCTACAATTAATCATGAAGCCTCAACAAGTGTAACATACACTACTTCCAAAAAGCTACAGAAACATGTAAAAACTGTTCAAAATTGAGTCCTACGGTAAAATTCTTAATCTCCAGAGATGCGGATTTGGAAACAAAAATTGACAAGTTACTATCAACATCTATTTCTACAGAAAATGTTAAGGAAGAATTTATCAGGTATTCATTATGGTCCTCAAATCAGTTTGATAACAAAGTTTTAGCTATGCAAAAATCATTATCTGATGAGCTCAAAGAACAACAGAGTTCTTATGATAAGACAACAAAGCGAAATCTTCATTTTCAAGATTAACCACTAAGGAAACATTCAGCTAATGGTACAGTGTGTTCAAACCCAGAAAGTAAATCATGCAACGAACAAAATATGCCTTCAATTTTAAACCTTACCCTAATGGTTGTTTATCAGCGTAATCTAGCAAAAGCTGTCAAGCAACCAGTTCAATCTAAACAACAGAAGACTGCTTTTTTTGGAAACAACAACATTGTGGTTTCAATTTGACCAAACTCTTCTCTTCATAAATCATTTAATCAAGACACGGTACGCAAAGCTATAAATAGTCAGTACGGGTCAACCATCATTAAACTCATTACTTGTTACAACTTCAAATCAAACAATCCTAGAATTATGATTTAGTTCCAATCTCGGGACATTGCTAAAGGAGTTACAGATTGCTGGAAATCTGACCTGGTTGATGGATCATCCTGTAGACTGTCCATTGAACCAGACTCTCTTAAAGAGAATGCAGTTATTGTTAAAGGTGTCCCACTAGATGCAGATGACAATAAAATAAATCAAGATATCAAAGATACTGACCATGATGCCTTCATAGAAAGCTTGCTCAAAGATGGTAAAAGATTGAGGTTCTTGAAGATTAAATTCTCCTCCCCCCTATTCTACCAAAATTCCATCTCACATGGAATAAGTATACCATCAACTCATTGTTTTTGTCATGCTGAACCTCTTAAATGATGGATCTCTCTAAAGTATTTTCCATTGTTCATTTAAATATAAGAGGTTTATCTTCCAAAATAGATGAAGTTGAGTATTTGATTTTTAAGTATAAATTTAAAGTTATTTGATTTTCTGAGACAATTCTTGGAACTAAACACGGTGATAATTACTTTAAAATCTCTGGTTACAATATGATAAGAAATGATAGGAACTATAACCAGGGTGGTGGCTTATTATGCTATATTCACCACGCCATTAATTTAAAGTGTTTCAAATTTGGGCAACTGGACTTTTGGGCGACAGTCACTAGGGCGACAGACCCTTAGGCGACACTTTCGGTTCGAAAGGCGACAACTTCAGACGGAAAGGCGACACAGCAGACAAACCGGCGACAATTCCAGACTGAAAGGTGACAAATTGGTTTGCTGTTTGGTTGAAGGCAAGGTAATGTATTGACAAACTATGAAAAGCTGCCGTCGTCTGCAATGCTTACGTATATTTTTGAAATGTAACCTTGACAGTGTTATTGTTTTTTTACAAACGTTTTTATAAATTGAAATAGCAACATGTATTTTTAAACGCCATTGGTGAGATTTCTCTGATTATGCTAGCCCAGACAATTAACAAAATATTAAGGTTTTTTTCTTCTAAAAATGCAAGCTTATTCTCTAGCTTATTCAATTAATATCCCAAAACTTGTTTTTGTATCAGAATGTTTGATCAAAACTGTTGGAAAAGTCACGTTCTCGGCTGAAACGTCGACAATCTTGTCTCTGATTGTTGAAACTTTAGAGTTATCTTACCTCGAGAAGAAATAGTTTTATGGTTTTGGTCGTCGAAGTTCACAGTAGCTGGGAAAAGAGTTTGCTCTTTGTGTGAGATGAAAAGACAATTCCCTATTATTGTGACTTATCATTTACTTGTGGAAATAATGATTTCCTTATCCTGGTTTCTTTACAATTATGATAATAATTCAATGTCCTTATAATGCAGACTCAATAGGCAGTTCACACTGATCTATGTTTGTCGAGATTTTATTTGAGTATGAAAAATGAAGGCTTTTTCTGACATAGGTGTCTAAGATATATCCATATTTTACTAACCTCTGCAGCTTGCTGCAAAAAAACTAAACAGCATCACAGAAAGCTTATGGAGAAATGATCCATTCCAAAGCATAGAAAGCAACCGGTCCTGATGCCATGTTACCTTTAGAGTCACTTGAGATATTTGACTGAATTACCCTTGTCACAGATCTCGATGGCACACACAACCTGTAATTTGAGACAATGAGAAGTGATCAACACCTCAAATACCTTTGTGATATATACTCAGTTGCAGGTTTATGCTGCCACGTGCCAAATCATATACTATATTTTGCATTTTAACGCGCACTGTGAATCTTTTTTATACACGACTATTTTAACAAAGGTCAGACTTCAGAAAAGATGGGAAGATATTACATAGAAAGCCATCGGATTGAACTTTAATGACAACTTTATTAAATAGTGGTGTAGGGAATTTCCTGTAATTATTTTTGTGTATGATTGGAAGCGCAAGTGCATTTGAGTACCTGCAAGTCACTGTGTATAATTATACTCCTGTAATTCAAATTATCTTTTCATTTAAGTTTTAGAATTAGCAGAAAGTAATATTCAGTTGCCAATTTATGACCGTGAACCTGATCTCGTCATTCTAGATAGCAAAGAGAAGTTCTATTGCTAGATGGGTTTATCTACATAGTATCAATCAGAATAAAATCATTGTAAAAAAATTTAATGCTGCAAACTATTGATATACGTATTTTTGAAAGTTATATATGATAAAAATCAGCTTTACTATTTGTATAAACACACCCAAAAAAAATTTATTAATATGTATTAAGCTAAATTCATATGTATGTACTTATTTTCATACTGCAATCAGAACAAGAATATACATTAATTTGAGAGCTACTACTGAGGGTCCTAATACATGATACATGAGCCAAAGGTAGTATAATGACTCATCAACAGCAGTATGCTAGTGAATCAAGAATGCATCGCTTCAAAGGGGTTAAAAAAGTTGGTACCTCTATGATGTCATAAATTAGGCGGTAAGGAATCTCAGACTCTTGCCACACTGATAAGCAACTTGCCAGTTTTTCCAAGCATTCAAGGAAGGAAGTGAAAAAAAAAATAGTGACTGGCTAAATGACTTCTGACTGTGTAGAGTTGACAGACTCTAGAGTTAAATTTGTGGAAACAGATGAACAGAAGAATAGTTGGGCGATTAAAGACAGATTAATCTCAGTAGTTTTTTTAATAATAACCATCTCAATTAAATGAGTATTTGGTACATTCATTAATACAATATGAAATTCTACTGTGTGTAAAAGAATAATGTAATCAGATTAATGAGGATATAAGCAGGTAATAGATGCCAAGGAAATAAGGTGGAGCAATGCGTGAAAAATATACTAATGCAAGATTTCCGATCTGGGCATCAATAAAGTTGGCGTCTTGTTAGTGTTCACTACTAATTCACAACAACATAACAGGCCATAACAAGACTTAATATTTTGAATTAATCTTGCCCTCAGAATTGTCGCCTTAGTGTCCAGAATTGTCGCCTGTTTGTCTGCTGTGTCGCCCTTCCGTTTGAAGTTGTCGCATTTTGAAGCGAAAGTGTCGCTTAAGTGTCTGTTGCCCTATTGACTGTCGCTCAACCGTCCATAAATCAAAAAATTTGCTATTAACGAAATTGGTGCTGATAGTCTTTCTATTAAAGTCATTCCAGTTATTTTGAGACCTTACACAGTATTTTTTGTTTATAGACCTTCAAATTCCACAGGAGATTGGAAAAATAATTTCAGATTCCGTAAAACAGTGTTACACCAACACTGAAGAAATTTGGGTATTAGGTGATTTCAATATCAATTTATTGAACACAAATGAAAGTTCCAATTGAAAAAGGAAGTTGTGTAATCCACTGTCTTTAAAACAGCTGAATGGCAAACCCACAAGATTAACTGAAAACTCCTCAACATTAAACGATCATGTGTATACAAATTTTTCTCATCACGCCAAGTTTTCTGGAGCACTTAAATTGTCTATGAGTGATCATAATTTAGTATTTATTGTAAGAAAAAATGGTTTTGTACATAAATCATTTCCTCCAAAAATTACTTATAGAGATTACTCCAGATTCGTTCTTGACGATATTTCAAATAAGTTTTCCTTCATCAGTTGGGATGATATTTTGATTAAAAAGAACACCAATGACATGATTAACCTATTTAATCAGAAGTTTTCTTTGGCTGTCAATGAGTTACCATCTCTTAAAACTAGAAAATTAAGTCAGAATCTTCAACTATCTTGCTTGACAAAGAGGTACAGCAAAATATACAGTTGAGAGAAAAACTGCAAAGATTGGACTGCTTACAAAAAGCAGCACAATGTTGTCACAAATCTCATTAAAAATATCTATCGACGAACTTGTTAAACAGTCAAAGCTTGGTGATACGCGTAAGCTTTGGCAAGCTTTGAATGTGAAAGATAAGAAACCTAAAAGCTGTTACAATTGTTTGTCAGCTTCAGAACTTAACTCACAATTTGTGTCTATTGCAAGTAAACTTTCGAGTTCAGTTTTACCATCATCTAATCTTTATTTGTCTTGTCAAAACACTGAGTTGAAGGCCACATTTAATGAGTTTCCAAAATTTACTCCTCATGATATTGTAAAATATATTGGTAACATACCCATTTCCAAAGCATCAGGCCTAGACAATATTCCTGTAAAATTGATTGAAGCAACTCTTCCATTCATTGTACCTATTATCACTGCTCTTTTTAACAGAATATTGATTGATGGCTTGTTTTCCTTCAGCATGGAAGCATGCACGAGTCACTACATTGTTTAAAGAAGGAGATAACAGCAACCCATCAAATTTCCCCCCATTTCAGTACTCCCTATTTTATCTTAAGTTTTTGAAAAGCACTTAAATATTCACATCTACTCTCATCTGTCCAAAAAGGATATTTTACATCCTTATCAGTGTGGTTGCAGAAAAAGTAATTCATGCACTTATGCTGTTCATAAACTAATCTCAGAGTGTTAGGATCTAAAAACCAGAAGTGAAAAAATTTGTTTAAAGTTTTTGGATTTCAGCAAAGCTCTTGACTGTGTCAATTACAAAATATTATATTATAAACTAGAACTTGCTGGTTTTAAAAATAAATCGTTGCAAATACTTCAATCCTATTTTGACAAAAGGCGCCAATAGGTTGTCAGGAACAATAAGAAATCATTGACACAAGAAATAGATATTGGTGTTCTACAGAGGTCACTTATTGCTTCATTATTATTTTTAATATATGTAAATGATCTTCTTAGATTTATTCCAAGAGGCTTTGCCTATGCCGATGATACCATTTTTGAATTTTTCACAAATATATGCAGCTTCTTGAGGCGAACTGCAATCTCATTATGCAAATTATCAGCAACTGGTGTACCTCAAACCATATGACAATCAATTAAAAAAAATCACACTTTCTTCTTTATAATACTGATGAAAACCTTCGAAACAGCTTTACTCTTAAGTTTAACAGTCAATCCATCACTTGTAGACATGAGACAACATTTTTACGATTTGTTTTGACAGATCGACTCTCTTGGACTAATCATGTCGGCACTATTTGTAGTAAGGTCACGAAGTTATTGACTCTGTTCCAGTTTTACAGGCCATACATGACCTCAAAGTCTGCTATTGCATTTTATTATCAATTTATATTTTGCAATGTTATTTATGGTATCCACATTTATTATATTCTAGCTCCAAGATATGTCACTAAGGACTTATTTTTGTTGCAAAAAAGAGCATTTGGACGGATTGCTAATCTATATTATATTCCTGCGCAAATTACTCCAACGAATGATCTTTACAAATCTTTGCGTCTTCTTACTCTGCCTCTGCTAAATGTTTATTTTACTTCAGTTCAATGTTTCAAGATTTTTCAAGGTTGGTGTCCTCAATTTTTACATGCCAGTTACAGGTTCTCAACTCCCTAGCTAACTCTAAGTTGGAATGCCATTGATCATTTGGCCAATCAGAACGCTCATTAGATGCTTAGAAGCAATTATATATAGTCATCACGCCAACTGCAGCTGTCCAATCTTCCTTTGTGATCCGACCACTTATGAGCAAGCACTTGGTGGTCACCATCTTTATGAGTGTGTCACGTTGCTGCCTTTAGATATGGTTATACCCGCTCTCATCTAACAAGTCCATCATAAAAGGGTGTTGCATTCTATTGAGGTCTACCTTGAAATTAGAGACTTGTTGAGCCCAGCTGCTGGCAATATGATTGATTTAGATTAGTTAACCAGCATTTCTGCACTACTGAATGCCTGTGAAGCTGGAAACTTAACTAAATAGGTTCCTCCTCAATTGTATGATACCAGCAAATTGGAGTTTCATGCAAATTCTAGTCTGGTCAAATACCTAGACATGGTAATCTTCATACGTAACTGCTACTGTCTATGGTTACCTATTTACTCTACTTAGATTTGCGAATATCTGTTTGTGACTGAGTATACTCAGGGCATGATCGATAAACTTGTTTGTTTTTCATTTGAGTAACATAATTTCATATTTATAGTTTTGTAAGGCAAAGCTTGTAAGCACGAGAACAGTACAAGAAAGAGTTTGAAATATTTGAAGTAAATGCGTCGCGTTGTAAGGATGTATTTGCTCTATTAACTGGCCAACTTTGAAACTATTGCTTGATTTGATTTTTTGAAAAAGTCAGCTCCTATCTCTCCCGCAGTTGGACATACATAGAAATAATTGCTATAACCACCGGGCTTAAGAAACGATACACAATCTTGGCCAATGCTATATTTAATGCTGTTGTCTGTCTAATGAGAAACATAAAATCTATCTAAGGCAGATGACTAGAATAGAAAGCTGTGGCAGCAGCTGCTCATACAGTTGGCAGATGCTTGGACTTGACACTAGCTGACAGAACATATTTTAATGATGTACCATTGCATCTGTTTGCAGCCTGCGGTGAATCCGTCCCCCTAGGAATGCGTTACCCAGTCACCAACTTTACCGACTCTCGCAACTGCCAGAACTACTAAAGATGTCAAGGACTTTCCTGCTCTCAATGTCCGTGTCCAGAAAATGAGACATTCAATCCTCTAATGCTGCAGTGCGACACTAGTACCAGCGAGTGCCAATGTCAAGGAAATACTCCTGAAACGACTGTCATTATAGATACCTCTACATCACAGAGTCTACCTACTACTTCAACAACAACGAAGACGATACCCGAAAACAGTCCTAATGGAATTGTTAAAATAGTTGTGATCATAGCGCTCACAGTTGTAATACTTCTCGCACTGATCGTTGGATTCTGTTTATGGCAGCGAGGAGTCTTCCCTCTCAAGTAAGTCACTGAGAATGAAGTTGTATGAAAAGATTTCCTTTAAAATAAGCTTTCTGAGCAAGATTTAATGTTGATTTATACAACTTTTGGTTCTATGAATCAACATCAACATACAAGCCAAAGTATACAACCTTTGGTTGTATACTTTGGCTTTAATAGTATACAACTTTTAGTTGTGTACTATTAAAAAATTGACACACTCTTATTTCTAAGCAGACTTATTTGACTGTTTTAAGTTTATCTAACATAAATGATACATACACCCAGCATTAGGGCCTTAATATGATGTGTAAACTGGGTATTTAAAATGGTTAAGGACTTATCTCCCTTGGTACTTTGGCAAACAGAATAACAAGGCCACGTGTTTGCAACGTTTTCCATGTCATATTTAAACTTTAAAATCGCCTGCTATAACAAATTTTACCTATTATTTCGTTTTGTCAATATACACTCTGCAGCATTGAATGCTTCACCTAATTTTTCACATGTGAACTTTACAACGTCGTGAAACTGATAGTTGCAAAGAAAGACAAATATGACATCCTGTTGCAAAGCTGTGTTAAGCCTGGTTCTCACCCCACCGTAAGGAGTGGTGGTAATGCAACCGGCGGCTACCGATGGCTGCTGAAAACCAGTAGGCCGACCTGAGCCGGCGGTAAAATATCTACCGGTGGTGGGTGGCCGCCAGCAAAGCTCAGCAAGTTGAGTTTTTCTACGGGCTGCTGCTTAGGTTGCAGGATGTCGCCGGTAACGAAAACCGTGCGCAAGCGGCCCATGCACCCAGAATGCATTGCGCGTACGCTTTCCACAAGGGCTTGGCAATACACCGACTTTTTCTTCGGGATACAGAAATTAACACCGCGTTGACCTTGAAACATACCTTATATTTTAACGCCATGCATAAAATATACCATTGTCTCAGAGCAGAAAATCTCTTCTCTACGTTATCACCTCCGGTACAGGACCAGAAGCTGAAAACATACAGCCTACCCGGGTACAGCTGATCACCGCAGGCACACCGCCGGTTGTTCATGGTGGGGTGAGGATTAGGCTTTAGATCGTATTCAAGAGAAACAGTTTGTTAACACCGCAATGTTAAGCAGAATCTTCCGCATGGCATCACCTTATTTCAAGTAATTTGAATCATTAGTTTTCGTGAAATTGGCTAAAATGTATATATGAAAACTTGGCAACGACTCGAAAAACAACTATGATGTTGATCCGTCATTTGGTTATGTATAAATATAGCATGAATAGACAAAACTGTTCATTTGGGTTAACTTGTGAAGTATTCTTTTTTATATTTAATAACAACAAAGGTGTTAACAAATTGTTTTAAATGAACATGTCACAACAGGACCCTTACCTACTAGCTCTTCCTACTTGTTGGTTGCAAGTTATTCTAGTTAAATTAGATGTAATTTTAACAAAATAGCTGTGCCTAATTTAATATTTATAATATATTATTAAACAAAGAATGTCAAAACATTGCAGTATACAATACTACAATAATACTATTATTTTACAGCGCTATAAAACTGTAAAACGCACGAAGCTACAATTTACTATTGCGAAGTATACAGTACATTTTCTCTATTTACTGTGTTAGAGATTTTGAAATTTGAACCAAGTTGAAGTTGAAAAAACTGAGTCCAGTCTGCTTATAAAAATGCCATAATTAACAGACACTGATACGAGACATCATAAATTATAGTCATTGAAAAGTCACATTGGCAGCGAGACAGATTAGGCCGTCTATAGACAGACAGCATCCACTTTCAGTGATTACAAACATACTGTAGGGCCTGTTACATAACACGTTCCAACTAGCATGAATAAACTGCAATTTCCCAATAATGGTGCGTAAGTGCACTTGACACAAAAGTGGTTTTATTTAGATTAGTTGTAATGTTACAAGCTGATTGCACATTTGCTACGCCTTGTCATCTCATGCGCTGTTGCATAAGATTATAAATTGGTTTCTGAATGCTACAATTGATATTAGTTCATCAGTGAGGAAAGCATTTCAACAGCGAAAGCTTGATGAAGTTCTATGGTGGCAGGCAGCGATGGGTGTTGCTCTTATTAATTGCAGCAGGTGCTTTAGGCATCCCTATCACTTAGGAGATAAACAAACAAACCTGATTGTAACTGACTAGGTTCTATGTTGTAGGAAAGATGCTAATATGCATCCCTCTAATAATGATGGCTCTTTGCACACCCTTCCAGTCAAAGAAAGACATGTCTACGCCGAGATAGCCGATGGAACGGTAAGCAAACAAAATATGAATTACGTTTATTGTTCTTTTAACTATTCGGTACATGAACATCTGAGTGCCCGAGAGCTACTGAACAATACTTGCCATTATTGCAAATGCAAAAGCAAACAAATTAGCTAAAAGGTTTCTAGGGTATTTTTGAGGCCTGCGAGTATGTTTTTTATTCTTGTTTCTTCGTGCAGAGAACTCTCTTGAAAGTGTGAAGATTCACCTAAAACGAATGGAATAAAAGCTATTTTTGGATCACTTAGCTTCAGTAATAACAATATGTAATGAAATGGTTAGTAAACAGATTGCTAGTAACTACTGGGCGTAAGAAGTGTGGTCCCCCAATTTTATTATACGAGCTTCTATAATCTATTTAGTTTACAGCTTAACAAAATCCAGATGATCTGTGAAATAAGGCTGAACAAATATGTCCTATAAACAAACTGAAGCCTCATAAGCTATGCCGTATGTGTATTCCCTGCTGGCAGGAGTAATTGGCAGCTAATGATAATATATTTCAACATACATGGTGGGTGTCATGACAACCTGACCCTGGCTGAACAATATATCGGAATGTCGTAAGTTTCCTATTAAACTCAATTAGTGAAGAGAATGCAATAATGAACAACTGAGAGTCACAATCTGGCAGCATCCTTTGTTTCTATTAGGTCCTTTAATTGCATCTAGTGTAAAATCTATGACTACTGAAAATATAGAGCCAGCAGGGGTCCTAATTCCTTCACAGTTTTTTATGTATTCATGGCGCATTTTCTTAACGTAGGTTGATCAAGAGATGCAAATCCGAGGCTGTAATGATGAACTGAGAAAACAACTACACCATATATATGCTCCACCGATTTCAATTACATCGCCAACAGCGGCTTTTCTACACCCTCATGAAACTTTTGTCTTGCCCGCAAATCACCAATTAAGACAATATCCACAGATAGCGGCCTACCCCAACTCACCCCAAACAACAATTCAAAACGGAGATTGGGCTAGATTAAGCGCAAGAAATCAGGAAAATAAAGGCAACACGAGTCAGAATAATAACCCAACATGGAGGGCCGGATGCTGCCCCAACTGTCTGATTGATAACAGTAGTATGGTGAGCTGCTCAGACTGCTCTAACTGTTCGACTCAGGAAACTATTGATAGAAGTAATTTGTTGAACTACAGTCACTGTACACCTCATCATCCACAACTCAACTTTGTTAGCAGCCGGCAGGAAAATGTCCAACTATTAACAATTTTTATATTATCTCACTTTTGTTAGAATTTTAATTATTTTAATCGTGTTATTCCAGGCCAAATGATTCTAAAACTAATAAATAATTTATAATTTTTAGACTGACTTGATGGATAAAAATTTTTTGATACTGAATTTTTTATTATCTATATGATAATTTTTTTTTACTTAAAAAGCTTGTTTAGCTTTTGACTCTTTCTACTCTGTACTCAGCCTGTTCAATGTATAACATTAATAATAAATATCAGCTATATGAAGAGTTCATGTAGATTGTAGAGTATATCCTTCAGAGTCAGCTAGTTACGATGATGAGACAGTGTTACTAATCATTGAAAGTAAACTGGTCATCAAACCTGAAAATCTAGCGTTTTAATTGTTCAAAGATGCAACTAACACAGCCATAGTTGATTTATGTTGTTGTTTGTCATTGATGCAAGAGATTTTAATTACCAATCAAACTTTCTATCCACGGGTTAGTAATCTCATGTAATATCCAAGAGATAATGAGCTTCAACAAGAGGGCTTAAAGTAAAGGATAAAGTACATTAGGATAGCTAATGGTAGACAGATTATAAAATCAAAGTGACAAGATTAAGAAACCAGCGAAGAAGCACTGAACGTCAGCAGAGACAAAGCCTTTAATATTCAAAAGACTGTGTATAAGTGAATTATATTTTGGAGAAGTGTAGCCTTTGCCGTTGTTTATAAATTGCTGGATGGAAATTGCTGTTTCCATTACTAATTGTAAGGAAATCATTGTTTTGTATTTGGTTAACATGAGCATTTGCTGTTTTTATGTTGCACATTTGTTGTATTGAATTTGCAACTTGTACAGGTCACAAAATTTTTGTTGTTTGATTGTTGACAAAAAGCTAATTCCATGGCAGCAAATCGATACTTCAACTATATTAACGCTTGCATCAAAGTAATTTGTTAACTGTTGAGGAGCATAGTGGATGCCTAGAGTACAGGGTTTGCTCAAAAAGCATCTCTTATGCTATGTGAACTATAAATCTTGTATCAAGCATTTTTAACTAATAACTGCTGTGTATACCTTTTTATGTTTTGTGGTTCTCCACGTAACTCGGCATTCGGATGAATACAGCTCGGCAGCACTGCTTATAAGTAGGTTGGGAGTTCATAAAATGTGTTTATCCAAGCAAACAGGTAACACTGAAATAGTATTGAGCCTAAAACCTCCCAGATAAAAGTGTCACATTTTAAGACTACGTCAGTTGATTTCCCTGACCCGGTGTATCTTGTCTAGTTGAGTCTAAATATTCACCATAAAATACGGAGATATTTGGTCACCTTGTATATTACATTCACAAATCAGTTGCTGTGATTATCTTGATTTTTGTTTTTTATTAGCTTTGGTATTATTAAAATACATAAATAAGTTGTCAATCAAAAAACAACTCTATATAGAGAGAATTCCATATTAATGATAAACATTCACAACACAGAAATCAGCCCGAGACCTTTAAAGAGAACAGAAGAACAGTACAGTGGTAAAATGCTATGGCAGGTGAGCCAAGTAAAAATAATGACTCGTAAAATTGAATGAATTCTGAACAGTTATAGCTGTCACTTTATGTTACTAAAAAATCAATGGAACTTACTAAGTCGTTGTTGTAGTTGGCTGCTCTTGATTAAAAAGGAGAACAACTCTTAATTAGCAGTTTGTACCAGACAGTGATTGTATTTTGCTAGGCTAACAAACATACATGTATCAATAGAGTTAATAAAAAGAAAGATTCCTGTTATTACATTATTGAACAAAGAAGTCTAGTGACATATGACATTGTGAGTTCACATAAGCGCTTTGTGAACTGTGAGACAGGCAGGTGTAGAGATGACGAATTTAGTCTGGGTGCCCAACAAAAACACTTTAAACCATTAATTTAGCAATGATTCAGCATTCATAAGTTTTAATCACAGACAAATGGAGAGAACATTAAGAATATTTTAGAGAAAATAAAAGCGTCTGACATGGACAGATTTCTATAAGTGTCAGCAGGTATCAAAGCAAACTGTATATTTAAAGGTTCATTTGACTAGATTGCAGACTGAAGACGCAGGAATTGACGTAAAGCAATTAATACTTCAACTATTAGTTGACACTTGCTATGGAATGACTCAGTCTCTGAATGGGTAGTTATCGTGCCTTCAACAACATCTACCCCAACAGAATCGCCTTGATGCAGTCGGTTCTTGGCTACGGTGAGGGTCTCCAACCAACGGGGCTTAGCAGGACCATATGCATTCTCATGCAACAGCTGAGGTATGCAGAGTAGAGAGTCTCTAAGGATGGTCAACATAGTAACGCCATGCGATATGACTGACAGTTCTTGCAGGTGTTTGTCAATGATATGGTGGAGAACAAGCTCGAATGTCCCACCAACGGCTATTGTGCAGAGGTACTCTGGGGGAGGATCTAAAAAGAGAAACAAGCAAGCTTTTCCTCCTGTCTTCAAACAAGGCAAAACTTGGGTTATACTCTCCCTCTTTAGACCTGAATGTATAGAGCTGAATTGATCACTTGAAAGATCAATCCATGATAATGACAAAAATACGTATTTCCGTTGCATTAAACCAAGATGCCAAGGGTTAATCACAACTATTAGATAAGATTGAACTGATTTTAACGATTAAAGGGCTAAACTAACGATTATTGCTGCATTGTCCATTTAATAAAGATCTCAAACCAGCCACAAATTTAAGAGTAAAGAGCCAAGGCACAAATCGACTTATGATCAAAACACAAACCAGTCTTAGTAAAAAATGGAGCTGATATCTACAAAGGTAAAATGTGCTGAGAGATTTAGAAACACTGTCATAATAGTGCTTTCGCTGCCACAAGCTATCATATGAGGTAATAGTAAGTTTGTAGCTTAATCAAAGCAGTATGCCTCAACATGTAATAATTCACACATGTAATAATACAGACAAACCTACACGCCAACTACAAAATAGTGAGAGATCTATGAAGGTTTCCCTTAAAACTTCACCAGACTGAAGTTGCGAACTTCACACCATTAAAGAATTAACATACGTCAGGAGAAGACGATTTTTTATAATCAATTTGTTACAAGACGATCATTCAGACTTATAAACACAGGCAGAAGGAGACTGACTGAGACTTAGATAAGAGCTGATAAATGTTAAATATAATTTTTCAAATAAGAACCATTCTAGACAAACTATAAAACTGTAGAGAGATAGAGAGGGAGAGATAGAGAGGGAGAGATAGAAAAAGGGAGATAGAGAGAGGGAGATAGAGAGAGAAAAAAAGGGAAATAGAGGGAGGGAGAGAAATAGAGGGAGAGAGCGAGAGATAGAAAGAGGGAGACAGAGAGGGAGACAAAGAGAGGGAGATAGAGGGAGAGATGTTATAAGACAGATCAACATTTTCAAAGTCTATCAACTAGCTATCTTTAATTTAAAATGGAAATTAACAAACTTTCAGACTCACATTTATTGTATACAAGATGTCAGGTAATGTTTGGAATTCAAAACTGTTAAGAACTCAATTTGGATTGGTCTTCAAACTGACAAAAACCTTTTCACATTATCTATCCTTTTTGGACCTTTTTACATGCGTCGAGTTAGTCTGACATAATCATTCATAAATTGTCACAGTTTTAGCAGACTGGAATCATGATAATGAACTAAGAAGATTGTTTGTGCTACAAACAGAGCTTTATAGCTAGTACACAAAAGTCTAGTACCTACTCCTAGGCTAGTACCTGACTAACATATGACAACAGTTGCAGGTGAGCTAAAACCATGTACAGCTGCACTGATAGTAAACAGCTGGAAAGAAAAAAAGTATTTACAAATAAGAACTTTTACTTCAGGCTACAAAACTTGTTAAATATCCTGTACATAAAGCACTTCCTCTGTGATTATTTCGTTGCTGCGAATGAAGTCATGATAGAAAAAGGTATTGGTGATTGAACAGGTTTGCGAAGTATAGCCTGAGAACCAGTGTAAGGGTGCTAGAGATTAGTGAGACATACTGATTCTATGTAGCACTAGAAACAAAGTTTTGAACTCGAGCTGAACAATAAGACTTTCATCAGCAGCAAGTTGCATTATGATTGGATGATTGGTCACAATAATTATAATATATCACCCTATTAATAGGCATGACTATGTCATTATAGCAAAAACTGCCAAGCAAAACACCAGTGAGCTTTTTACTGCTTTCAAACTGCCTGAAATGAGGTCTTTAAGTTCATGAGCGATACCTCCCGTTGGAGCTACTAATACTAATGTGGACACACCATATGCATCTTTTGGGATGAGATGAAAGTAGGTAACTGTTCCAAAAGTTATTTCATTACATTTACTAAATGGGCAAACATTGTCTATAGCTAAATCATTAATATCATAGACTATTGCTTTGTTGCAGGATCTGGATAAGAATTCAAGCTCGTCTTCGGGAAGGGCATGAATAACATCCATATTATGTTGTTGACAGAGATCTTTATCAGTAGTAGAGAGTTGGTAAACAGTAATGATTAGCTGAACTCCAAGCCTTGTGATCAACTCAAGGACTTTTGATGCGCGTACGCGTTTGTGATATAAAGCTGCATCTATACCCTCGTTATCATGAAGAGAATATTCTGCGATGTTATCACCATCTGTAGCAGTGCTGTCAAAAGGACATGAAAACACAACAAACCTCCCTTCGTTCACACTAATTTTAGCATTTTGTAGACGTTTGAAACGACAAAACTCTCGACTTAGTAAATATCCAGGAAATAAGGCTGAGGCTGACAAGGATTGGCCGACATTTTCAATAGGAATATATTTTTTGTTTTTTAACAGATGATGTACAACAGAATCGACAGACGAGAAGGTCTTACATTTTCTCCATGTTTTGATCAACTGAACTGAAAGTGATCCAAAATAAAAAGCCTCTTAGTCAGCAAGATGACTCTTGAGGTAACCCGCGGTAAGGTTTACGATATGATGAGATGAGTCATGAGTGACTAAAGCGATGTCTGATACAAGACAATATTGGCTCATCAAAGTAAACAAATGGTTTAATGTATGAGCCAGAAGATGCTCTATCTCTTGGCATAGCTTCGCTCTCTGAACAACTCTGTCTTTTTTTTGAAAATAACTGAAGCAAGTAGGATTTCCAGACAAGTGAGCAACTTGTACGAGGAGTTCATTTAACAATAGTAAAAATGATTTTGTGCAATCACCAAACTTATCATAATAGGCTCTGATGTGAGTCATAACACACTCATAAAGCGGACTTTTCAGTTCCAAAACCTTTAGTATTTGTATGCCCTGATTCGTTATTAAAACGCGTCCTGTTGATGTTGAAATGACGGTGTGCTGAAAATTAGTCCCAAATCCTGACCTAATTGAAAATGAAAGAGCTGAGGATGCATTTTTAATGGAGTCAAAACCAACATTGATCACCTTCGACATGTCACCTGATGTGACGTCTTCAAAATTCAGCAATTTAGAAAACAACCCTAGTTTGCAGCGCTATTTCCATAAAGGATTCTTCTTGTAGCGTCGCATATTTTGTACTAAAATATATTAGCAAACAGTGATATTAAAAACAAACTTAATTGTAAAAGTCACATGAAGGGTCAGACTAATTTTGATAACAACTAGCATGATTAGGAAAACTCGAAAGAAAATCAAATGCTTAAAGGTTGACTTGCAACAAAATTCATTACATTACAAAACATTACAGTTATTTGATATGAAAAGATTCACCATGTCTTACTCTGTTGTGTTGTAGGTGCAAAATATGTAGAAAGGTAATTACAAGCTCTTAAAAGCTAAAAAACGAACAGAAAATTGCAGCCACACGAGACCGCCGTAGTTTGGATTCCCTTTCCAAAACGGCTCAAATGGTGATGTAGTTGTGAGGGATGGTTTCTGTTTACACGTTCTTGCAACCTTATTCGTCGAAATATTTTCACAAATATATTTCACGCATTCAACAAAACTATGTCTATTGTTGTTACGCGTCTGTTTTATCGTCATTGTAATGCTGTCACTTTTAGCACTGATATCTTATAACTTAACGGAAAAAAACCGTTAAACTTTTTAACCTTAGCTCGAAGGAATACATATCATTGTCTAATAATCATGACGAGCCTGTTGGTCACCTGTGATAACCGAAAAGTGCTGTAAAAATTATTTGCGAAGTATTGGGTCACATGATCAGATTACGACTTGACGATCGAATAATGTAGAAACAAAACTGTAAAGTAGCGAGCATCTATATTTGATACGGGGTGTTCGGTGAAACCCGAAGTGTTTGTCATAAACTAGTACTACGATAAGTTTTATATTGAGCTTTGTATTGGCCTTTCAATTCAAGTGAAAACATACATGACAAGACGATAACCAAATTTCGTGGTTACATCATCGAAATAAGGAGATTCCAATCTACGGCGGCTTTTCGTTTTTGAGCTTTTAAGAGCTTGTAATCACAATTCCACATACTTAGCACTTACAACACAACAGAGTAAGACATGGTAAATTTTTTGATACCAAATAACTGTAATGTGAATTTTGTTGCAAGTCAACCTTTAAGAAACTTCAACTCACACACAACGTGAAATACATCCATAAAATCCTGTATTAATTTGACCAAATCAAAGGTAAAAACTAAAGAATAAATATGATTAAAGTACATCAATTACATAAGTACTATTTCAGCTTATTTAAGTTCTTCAATATCTCTGCTTTCAAATGAGCCATTGTTTGACATGGTGACACAGACATAAGTTGGTGTTTATAAGATTTCCCAAGAGCTTTACCTCAGAAACGTTCAATGGTATAGACTCGAAAGCTGTGACGTCAGAATTTTCATAATCGGTGTTATGTGCTCTTAACGCTTATTTTTATTGCTTACCGCTTATATTTATCAACTACGATAATGACGCTAGTGGCAGGCAAAGGTAGGACAACTCCGGAGAGCCACTGAAGATGACAAAGGAATCGGTGTCATTAGCTCTTCATGTACAGATTATTTTTAAGATAATTAACTCAGATTCCAAGCACCATTCTATATTTTTCTGATGATATTAGGAATTAGCCCTCTCCTTTTATTGTGATGTTGAGGGGCACGACTGAGGCTAATTAATTTCAAGCATTGCATGATCTCGCAAAAGTGCAATCTACACATAGTTTTAGGGCCACGCCACTGTAGGTCACAATTAAATCGATGTGACTTCATTACCTCTACCACCATGGGTGGTTAAGAGCAAGGTACGTTGTTAGTAGTCATTTTTGTTTTTGTTTAATTTTGTTGTAGAAGTCAATTGAATCAAATCAATCGTTGGGGTTGACTCACTGCACTCCGGGATTGTTCAAAATAGAGAAGCCTACTGTAAATAACTTAATCTGTCTATAAGCCAGTATCATACACAAAGTGATTAATTTAACTGTCCAATATACCTGTTTTCTATTTTCCATATACTGTAATTTATTTGAATATAATATGATATAAATATTTTATTTTTTCTCTTTTTGATATTTAATTACTAATTAGTTATTAATCAAGTTATTAATCATTTCTGTATGTGACAAACAATGCCATCATATAAAACGATGTGATAATAATTACTATAAATGTTTAAATGAACGAAAAAATGAAAAAAGTAAACTTTAACAATTACCCGAAATCTATTAACTCAGAACATGTGTTTGCATTGGTCGGGAGTTAGCACGATCCCCGGGCATTGTTGATTATCTAGAATGCTAGTTTATTATTACCGCTCTCCGGGTTTAAAAACACCAATTGTCACAGACAAATGCAGCTTCAATGACAGCGGAAAGGATCGACGATCTAAGGCTGAATGATAATCAAGACATCCCATTGTGAGCACCGCAACCAAGTGTTTTTTTATTGCAGGACATACTTTTGACACCCTATTTTTCATTGTTCTATTATTCTTTGTGTATTGAATATAGGCTCATTCGAAAGCCAACACACTGATGTACTGAAATATATGATAAAAGTATTGATGTAATTGATGTGCTTTAAGAATAAAATATAGTTCACTCTGATGACACTGTTATAGAAATGTAGTCTATTATTTCGCTTTGATAATTTAGCTCGTTACTTCGCTGAGACAACCAGTCATTAATTAAAATAAAACAATCTACATTGTTACACGGAAAAAGTGTTATTGTTAAACCTACATTACCTGGTCAAAACAGCAAAAAAATAATTTAATCAAGATAATAGATACAAGGAAGCTTAGGAGTACTCGAGAAAACAACACAAATGTAACATCTTTGCCACAATGGCTCATTTTTCTTGATGGTTGAGGTAGATAATTATGGTTCAGTTGGTGGTTTGTATGTTTAAGCAGACCTCAAAAATGTGATGGCACTATTTTTAAACAAAGCAACAGTAAGCTCGCAAATTGTGAGGTATTAAAGTTGGCTGTTTTTGACTACAGCAAACATAAGCATGTAATATGGATAATGTGAATTCAATTGATGCATATAATATTGTCTCAAAACAGATTTAACATTTAGGTGATTGATTAATCAAATAGATATGTCCATGTTCTATAGTAATTGAAACATTAGTGACAAGCAAAATAATGTTGAAATATCATTGAACGGCCTTGAAAAACACAATTCGTGAATGATCTTATAACAATGTAGTTTTGAAAAATGTTGCTTTAGCGTCCTGTTCGAATAGTTGATGCACCAAAAGGAGAATAAATGAACCTTAACTTTCAGTCAACGTAAGCTTGATAAGTGGAAAACTGTAAGCATAAATTACGCAAACAGAATCTCTAACGTTGTGCGTTAATGTTTCAAAACGAAATAAAAAAATTGAGTTATTTATAAAAAATGTTTACCAAATTGGAACCTATTTAACTAAACTTACTTCAAACGTGACAAATCTCCTACCTAATTAAATTCTTCAACACCAGCCAGTTCGTATATCAGAACTGTTTAAAATTCATGCATCTCAATAGCTAAATAAGATTGAATAATTTGGGTAAAGTGTCTAACATAAAGACATCCGCTCAGACATCCATAATATTTACAGATTAAACGGACCAAAACTGTCCGCTAAAGTAGATAGTCCAGTGCATGTGATGCTGAATTGTTAAATTTTTTTTAGTTTAGGAAACCAAAAGCAGAGCAGGATTTGACTGTTCCAAAAGATAGCTGTAATGTATGTCTTTAGAAGTTCATTTTGTCGGAATGGCCAACCTTGCCAATACTCAATCAGCGACAAATTTATTGGCAGCGACATTTGCCATTTACACATGTACTGTGTGCGTGGCAGTCTACGGTGACCTAAAAGCTTTTAAACAACTATTTAACTTTGTTTTATATACAAGGTGATTATATCAATGTATTTCATACCTATTCACTGAACTATTACACAAGTGAATAGATGCATTATGCTATTAAATGTATTTTCTACAGACACAAGGGAGACAACTTCAACAAATAATTGTGGTTTTCATTGAGATTTGATAAATAACAATACACACATATTGATAACTTAATAATAGGATTTAGCTCTCATCTTCCTCATCATCATCCTCCTCATCCTCTTCTACACCCCTGTTAGTGCATTCTGTATTAGTGCAGCCACAAAGGTCGCAGCATGCGTGGTAAGTTGGCCATCTTACATGAGCATCTTTGACGGCAGCCATTTTTGTCGCACTTGCAATGTACCGTCTTCAGAACTTGTGGTGGAATGACAGATTTTTGATACCAAGTTATTTCTTGTGTGTCTTCTTTAGTCATGTGCCAGCCATTACCTTGAGGTGGAGGAATGTTGGGCTTGAAAGAAATAAAGTCTATATATGTGCAATGTTAATTCATACCATAAACAGCAATGGCATTATATCAAATTGTTAGACAAGCATGTGAAAGCTCTTTATTAGCAGTCCTAGGGTGTGTAGATGTTAGCAGGATAATAATGTAGCCATGTTGAAGAAGAATTATATAACACAAATCAATTGTTTTTTCTACTAAGATTACATTGCACTGATAGGTTTATGTTTGAGGTGAGTTATTTCCCCCTGCCGAATAATTATGATCCTTAACCATATTAAAGAGTCTCAAGTTGAGATTTATTAATAATCTAGTTCAGCGCCACTATGTTTGGGGTTGTTGTTTTGCCTCAAACTACAACTGAAACAGATTGTCAATCTTTATAGTGGAAGGGCACACAAATTACAACATATACCATACACCTTTTATACCTATTATTCTACACACTCTATACATACCACCTCTTTCCTGCGTAATCTGTTAAATAAAATCATGCTTTGCAGTGCTGAGTGTTTCACATGACAAACAAATATCAAAGATAGAATACCTGTTCACACAGAGACTATAAAGCACTAACAACAATAATATTCTTAAAAAGAAATAGAATAGGAAATTTACCTCTCGGCGTCATATACATATTTATCATAGCAGGATTTATGGTATTTCAGCTCTCGAGCGACAGCATCACTCCAGCTAAACTCCCGCAAAATACATTCATCTCCAAAGATCTCTGCACAGTCCTAGAGTTTATCTTTGAAAAATAGCAAAACCAATAGCACAACTCAAACATATACCATAAATTACAGGTTACCTTTAGTAGGTCAAAATCGGATGATATCGCCATAATAATACTATGCCATAAAACCAACTACAGTGTAGATCAAACCAGCCGTCACAGATTATTTAAACATTCTTCATTGACTTACCTGCAGTGTTGGACTGGGTTTTTCGGAGTTTATCAATAGTAGTGGTTACACATCCAGTCTTGCACTTGCGTTCCTTCTGACACAGAATACATATTGGAGGTAAGATTGGTCGCTGGTTTGCCACTCGTTTTCTCTTAGCAGGCCTAGGTGTCTCCCCTATACCCTTATTTTCCAATTGAGATTCATTAATATTGACAGCTGGGTCTGTCTCTGGCTGTGGTGATTTTACGCAAAATGTGCAAGCTTACTTTCATTTTTGCAAAGAATATGTTTATATTATGATGGAATAAAAGGCTAAGCTGGGGTGGCGGGTTCTCAACCATGTAACTTGACAACCCTGAGTCAGACCATTTTACACATACACACTAGACTTTTGTGTACTCTGCGTAAAACAGTTGCATCTCATATATACATAGCCTTAACCCTTTGCGATACTGACGCTGGTTGGCAGAGCGACTATTATGTCACCACGCGAACGTTTTTTATAAACTGATTTCTGGTTAGCGTATTGTCTTTTTTTATTCAATTTTTTTGCTAATAGTAAACTACAATAGATTGGTTTCTACTAGCAACAAAAAAAGCCGTTTTGAGAAACAAAAACGATCGTTTCAAAAACGATCGTTTTTGTAACAGTGAATGAACGAATAATCAGAAATAAAAATATATTTAAATAAAATTGGGAATTCTGTTTGTAGCTTGTTTGTGCTTTTGTTTCTGCTTTCTGAATGTTTTCTCCAGAGTGGCACAACTTTATTTACTCTCGTGGCGTCTTCCGAAGGCTATAAGCAAATGAGATCGTTGTTTGAGATAGCATTACTCAACTCACTTCAGTTCTCTTTTGAGCTGATTGTAATGTGTTCTTGTGAGTGAAATGGCTGTAACATTTCTCATGGCAGCTGATAGTGATATCTTGAGAGGTGTTGGTAGTGGTAGAAGATGATGATACTTCTAGTCCCTTGGAAGATCGTTGCAAATAGAGTCTGAATAAACTCCTTTGTGGCTCAAGATAATAGTTAATATATTTCTGAGCATATGACTCGGCAGTGCCGAGCCGCTTTGATGATAAAACAATCACGTTACAGTTGTCATTTTCTGATTTCAGTCTGATTGAAAAGCACATGAGGTAGCAGCCTTTTTCTCCATTTCAACTTGCAAACATGCATGCGGCTTACGCACTACTTTTTTAATAATAACAAACCGGATTACTCATAGTAAAGCGCATTGCTTAATATGGCGTCGTAATTATAAAATCATGACCGCGCGTTGTGAAATAGTGCAACTGTATTTTGTAACATTTTTATTAGAAATGGCAAGTTTTCAGATTCCAAGAACTTTATTTTAGTTAATTTATGTTACATTAACCATTTTAAAATTATCAAAAAAACTTCTGCTGGCCGTTTTCTGATATTTTAAAATTCAGCATCACATGCACTGGACTAAGACTTGAAACCAAATCTAGCGTAGTACGAACATACACTATATACACGTACAAAATATGTACGTACTACGCTAGATTTGGTTTTTAATCTATTTTAGCGGAAAGTTTAAATTGCGAAGCGCTATCATTGTTAGCGGCACCCCTAAGCACTTACTACCCGCCCGTTTCACCGACTCTCAAAAAGCATGGGCTGCTGTTCTCCACAAAGGTCACGGTCAACACGCCTTCAAATTTTTCTTTAAATTGCAGTCTTTGACTGCCGTTTTATTTAGTTCTTCGCAAACCTCACACTTTTACTAACATTCTGTGGTTGAACGTTTAATGGTATTTATTTGGGAACTGACCATGAAATTAGATTTGTTGCAAACTTCATTAAACAAAAGGGTGTTATTTGTGTAAGTAAATGAAGTCGAGTATTACCAATGATATACAGCCCCCTGTATACATACCTGCCAACTCTCACGCATTGGGCGTGAGACTCACGCAATCACCCCAAAGAAAAAATGAAAATGCGTGAGATTTTTGCCCCAATTTCCACAATTTTATATATACTATCATTGATACATCAATTGCCCCAAAACCAAATCTCACGCATTGCCCCACTCTTGGGTTGGCAGGTCTGCCTGTATATCATTGGCAAGGGGGGCTGTATATCATTGGTATTACGCTGTTGTGTGGCTGTGGAGAAATTATGTTATGCATAAATAATCCAAATCCACACATAGCATCAGTGTTGAATTTGCTTATCATATTATTCTATTTTGACTATGTTTAGTTTGTGCACTTTTATTTAGCTTGTGGGAACTAATTTGATTATTACTGGTTCAAATATAGTGAAGGTGTTAAGCTATTGTAAGCAATGCTGATATTTACCAGTAAAAGTTACTTTTTTATTCTATAAGTAAAACAATTAAAATACACAACTAACAAAATTATAAAACAATAATATTTAATGACAAAACATTTAGAATAGCTAATGAAAGTTACATCCTTACTCGAACGGTCGTCTATGATTGTTGATCAGTCCTGTACAGCTGTTAGTTTCGACAGCCAAACGAGAGTCATGAGAGGTCATAGGTAGAGTGTCGGCAGTTGAGATAGTGGCGTAGAGGAGGCTCGGCTGGTGGAGGAGAAGGAGGCTCCATTGGTAGAGAAGAGAGAGAGAGAGGCTCCTCAGCATGCAGATGGGAAAGCGTCCAAGGAGGCCCTCGGGAAGAGAGAAAAAGCCAGAGCTCAAGCTAGAGCCGGAGATAGAGATGGGGATAGAGATGCTGAGTCATTGGAGCTGTTATATTTGATAGATGTCTGGCATGTGAAATGGTTAGCCTGTAGGTGTAGGTTGAGTGGTAATGTTCAATGCTTTATGTCAAGCGTATGAAGATATATTGTTTGCGTAAGTCTTTAGCTTGTGCACGTGATGTCGGCGTGTAGTGTGAAGCTCGTGACTTACCCCTGGTATCTAGGTCATGTTTGACAGGGGTGGCAGATCTATAAGTGTGCACTCTTTTGATTCGTCTCTAATGTTTCTCTGGTGGTTTTCTGGTGAAGGTGGTTGGTAGGTTTAATTGCTTCCACTTTCCTTTGGTGGTTTCCACAGGCGGTGCTGATGCAGTTTCCATGACTGATTTCTTCCAATTCGGAAGTTTATAATTTTCTTTTGACGTTTTCAATTATTAGATCTTTTGACATTTTTTAGGCGCCTTGCTGCTTGTGCGCATTATATGCTTATCCTGTGCTCTGGCTGCATTCCCTATTGGTATATTGTTTTCGCAGTATTTCCATACAACAACGCAAAAGGGATGATGGGGGGGGGGAGAACATCATGTACTAGGCTGCTCTACATCCTATTTAACTTGTGGTTGTAAAAATTTAAAGTTGTATCATCCTGTATTTTATTCAAACAAAAGGAGAGAAGTCTGGCGACAAATTTGTGCAATTGCTTATTCGTGCAATTGTTAATATATATTTGAATATATATTAACAAAATGTCAACCAACACGACTTTAAAAAGGGGTTTCTTGTAGACTCAATTTGTGATTTTCCTAAATGGCCTGCAGAACTTTCGAGACAACAAAACAACTGTACATACCGCTATCTTAGAATTCTCAAATTGTTTCATAAAATAGATCATGACGAATTAATATTTGAGCTACAATCTCAATACAATGTAAATCCTAAGTTTTTGTTGTGGGTACAATATTTTCTCTCCAAAAGGTTGTGGTGAATGGTAGACTATCAGAAATTTTGCTAGTTACATTTGGAGTTACTCAGGCTTCCGTTTTAGGTGAAGCGTGGTTTATCCTATACATAAATCACATAGTTAATACGATTAAGCATTCAAAAATCGGGCTTTGTGCCAATGATGTCATTCTTTAATGTGATGTTAAGTCTAACCAGCACTGCATAAAATTTCAGGATTACCTTAATGGGCTTAATAAAAAGCAAATAAATGTACATAAGATGCAGTTAAATCCCATAAAATTACGTGTTACAGTGTTTGGGCAAAATATGCTTGCAATAACAAAAGACAATAAACAGGGAAACAATAAAGTATTAAGGTGTGAATATCGGTAGAGATATTAAATGGGATGTGCATATTGAAACAGTGTGTTAAAAAGCAACTAGGATGCTTGGATTAATAGAACTGGTACTATTTCAAGCTCCCCCAAAGTAAAGTATGTAGCATACCTCTTCTCGTGTAGGCTGTTGCTGGAATATGCAATGAAAACTTGAGATTCACCCAGGGTAAAACACACGAATATGTCTAATCATGCTGATTCTCAGTGACTAGTTGTATTGCAACAACGAACTTACTACATTTTGCCTTAAAACCTTTGCCTTCTGCAGTTCGAGTAAAATGCTGCCAAACAGGGTTATTTTTTGTGAGGCATGTTGGAAATTCAAGGCACTGCTTTAACTTTTCAAAACACAAGAACTTGATGAACTGAATTCTGACAATCCAAGTACTTTGGCTTGAACCCATTAAATGGAATGTTAGTTTGCAAACGGTTTTTTTCGGCTGGTTTAAACCGCTTGGTTTTTGCCGAGCCAACCCTGCCAAATAGCTAACATTTTTTTGCTTACTGATTGCCTATTCTTGTCAATGCCATAATTTTTTTAATTGATTTTTCCGAGCCATTTAGGTATGACAAGAATGATTGTACATGGCTTCTTTACAAGTTATGATAATTTTTGTTATGTCATAAGATGTCTCAGATTGCTATCATAGGTTTGGTAACTTACGACTTTTTTAGGTTGAAAATTTCATCTTCAAAGAGCTACTAATGCTACATGTACTTGATGTAAGCTCTCTAAAGATAACAGATGCAGAAGTTAAAGAGAACCTTATCAAAGTTTTTTGAAAATTTCTCGGATTTTAGTTCTCTGGTGAGTATCTGATAAAAAGTTTAATCTAGCAATTATCTTCTCTTGATATTAAATGGTGTAAGGCATTAAACATATATCACTGTCAAATTTTCATAGTTTAAATGCACTAGCTAACAAATTTTCCAGGTGAGTTCCGAACTAGAATTAGGTGAACCTTTTACACGTCTTGGAAGCAGACTGCAACATATAATCTGGAACCAAAGTTGCATATATATACTGTAGAACCTAAGTTGTTTAGTATACATTTGAGCACACCGCGCAGCTAAAGAGATATTAGTAAAGTATAGTTATTCCTTGACTTTCAAACGTTTCCGATGTCGTCTAAATCGGATTTCCACCAGAAAATTCGAGATCCTTCACACCTTGAACTTTGACAAAAATGTCACCTTTGGAGCGAACCAAAAGCTGAGTTAACCTGAATACCTTAAGTATTCAACCTCTATTGTGAGCAGTTGCAATTGTGATTCGTGTCAAAAAGACATTTTTTAAGGTGGGCCATTTTAGACGCACAATCTTTGATACAATGCTTAACTATATCCTTTATTAACGTTTCTACAATTTTTTCTGATTATTATGTTACCTCTTACCATAGCATGGATTATGTTGCTACCTTGATTGTTTTGATGTTAGGATTGGCAAAAATAGAATGTTTCTGTTGTGCTGTTTTATGTCACACACTCCTTCATTGGATGTTTTATATCTGCAACCTGAGCATAGGCGAGCTTTCGCTACTTTACAGTTTATATAAAAATTGCTAAAAACGAAATGAAGGGAATGTTGATGTAATGTTTATGATCTAATATAGGAAATTTTTTCTTAAAATAGATCGCAGTCTATTTCTATATTTTTAATTAATGGTAAACAGTTGACAAGACTTTGAGTAAACGAAGGTGAGGTATGACCAGCTACAGATACAGCAGTATGGTACATTCCACAATCTGTTCTAGTCTATTCATAGATTTTCATGAGATGATCATTGTATTTCACATATGACCAACTTTCTTATTACATGCGTACAGTTTAGAGTTTAAATCATAAAAAATTGTTTGAAAAAGCTATTTTCTAGATTTGGAATGGTTTAAAATTATTTTACATTGATTATAATGGGACAAAAGTGACATAATGGGACTACGGATTATATTGATTATAATCCGTAGACCATAATATAATAGTCTTTTAATAACACCCTTACGCTATTCTGTTTAGCATGCGGATAAAAAGATACAAAAAACCATATTAGTAATTGATACTCACCTAGTACTGTATATTAGTATTTTATGTGTTGCTTGTACTATTCACATGAAGCTTGGTTTGGACGTGGGCGTATTTATTATTTAAATTGAGGATATATTGACACCTCGATGATATTTCTTTAAAGATGTAGTTGCGTCAAAAATGAAATTAGGACCCATAAAAGGCTAAAACATCAGCTACAATTTGATGCCAGTTTTGTCTTTGTAGACCAACCCTGTCCAGAGATATATGCGTTTGAATGAGGCCCTCTTTTAAAAAGCTCACGTTCCAGCGGGTGCCCATTTCGTGGCGTCACAAGCTTGTTATCTGAAACGAAACCACGAGCGATAAATATGAGGTCGATTCGTTAGCCAATCATGCGTGCGAAATTTTTATATAGGCCGTAATAAATGTTATCACTCGTAAAACGCGTTGTCTGTGATCTCGAAGATTCTCATCATAGAGAATTCATTCTCCTCGTTACTGATTCAACGCGTTTCAACAATTACTAAGTTATACATAGTTTTAAAATGGCTTCAAGTTCGAGCGACCGCTACTCAGAGTTTTCTGAGCAACTTTAAGTAAAATATTAGAGTAGACAGCCTATGGCCAAAGCTGACAGGCGTCAGCAGCGTTTTGCGGCAGAAGAAGACAGAATAGAGGTAAATTAACTTAGAGTCTTCTATACTTTAGTAAATGTAATATTTTTTATAGTCATAAATACATATACTGATTAATAAAATGATAATTTTTTGCTATCTCCAATCATCGTTTCATAGCTTATCTGCCATTTTACCTAGCTATAATATTTTTTTCGAATTTTCTTTGGTAAATTAGAGTCATGATTACAAATTATTTTCACTCGTAGGAAGTGGGTAAAATCGATTGATCATTGCAAATCTTTAATTTCCAGAACCAAAGCTTCGAATCGTTGGCTTGGCGTACTTGTGCCTTTATTAAATGTTTATTCGTTTTTAAAATTACACTCGCAATCTATTCAAATCCCAATTTGGAAGCTGTCAATAGATACGCTTTAGAATGACATATCCATGAATGACATATTTATTGCATCTACTTTGTTTACATTTACTTGTTTTACTGATTACAGAATGTTTATGTCGTCCCACCAGCCGAAGAAGCTTTGTCAGTGTGGAAACTGCCATAAAGGAGAAAGCCAGACTTGAATGCGTGCTGGATGATGTTTTGTTTGAGTTTGTTGCAGTAGATGAATTTGTCTTATTGTATCAGCTAATACTATGTGAGTGGCCACGACTTGATGAATATTTTTAATAAAAGCTTTATGCCGAGATGAAAATATTTTTGCTTGTAAAAATTATATAATAAAATAATATTGTTGAAGATAATGCAAAACATGATTTGCAGAATAGTGTAGTGAATCGGATATGGTATATGGGTGTCCACAGAACTGGAGAATGTGAGTTCAAATCCAGTTTGCAGCAGACTTCTCATTCTTAAAACTCTATCCCTGTCTACATTCTTTTCAAAGAGGTGGCTTGCTTATTTCACTAATTTAGTATTCGGTAAGAACACTACTAGCAATGATATACAGCTGTATATCATTGCTACTAGTAAGAAACTAGTATGTAGGCAATATGTAATAGGCGACATAATGTGGGCGGGGCTTATGGGAGGCTGTATATCGTTTGTATGGGTAGCTGCAGAACTGCTGATACAAAGACCGCGTTCTACATAAAGTGACTTGACAGAATTACCGTAGACCGGTAGAATTGGTAGTCGGTACCCAAATGTTTACACGACATTTGGAGAAAGTGAGTAGAACAAATTTTCAATTTTCGTTATTTGAGGCCTTTGAAACATTCTTAATAATGCATCTGTAGCAGGATTTAAAATTTTATTCTAGCCAACATGAGCAAATACAAAATAAGATATATGCCAATAGAGCCGCGTTAGACTAGACTTTTATCGCAAATAGCCGATGTGAATACGAGAGATAGAGACAGGTTGCCAAACGCGTGACATCATTTTTGGCGAGGCTGGGCACGTTTTTGTGGCCTGAGCGTTTTTACGGCGATCAGATTTTTTCGGTTTTAATCTTCAAATATCTTGGCAATGCGATCGCGTAACACAACAAACAACATATCAACTGATAGAGAAAAAAAATTCTTTCTTTTAAGATCAACTTAAATTTTGACGCAACTACATCTTTAAGCCAATCATTATTTCTGATATATCCATAATTTTAATCACTAGAATGACGTTTTCAAAGAAATGCTCACACTACAGTCTGATCATCACTACAGTCTGATCATCACTACAGTCTGATCGTCACTACAGTCTGATCGTCACTACAGTCTGATCGTCACTACAGTCTGATCATCACTACAGTCTGATCATCACTACAGTCTGATCATCACTACAGTCTGATCATCACTACAGTCTGATCATCACTACAGTCTGATCATCACTACAGTCTGATCATCACTACAGTGATCAGCGTAATGCAAGTTTTATCTCTTACAGTTATAAACTTTAGGAGATAAAACTTGCCTTTAAACTTACGAGGTTTTGCAATAGTGTCAAATTGAAACCTGACGTAATATATCTAACTTTGTGGTGTATTTAAAGGTTTCCATTTCTTATATCATTTCTAATTAGTTGAAATGGTTGTTTATAATATTATTATTATTATTGTATCAATTATAATAGTTGATAAGATTTTAATGGGAGGAATAGACTTTGCTAATCTTCAACCTTGCAGCTTAAATTTGATGGAACTGAATAATTTAGGCATGACAATCCTGTCATCTGTGGGCAATACAATGTATTATGACTAACAAGTGCATAACAGCGTACTAAACTAACTTTTTCTCTAAATTCCTGTAGTTTCATTTGAAAATCTTTACAAATCTATAGGTTAATATAGCGTTTGTCTTATTCATACACATAAACTTTGTTGGCCATGATATAAGTTCAGCCTGTTGAACTTATATCATGGGTATTAGGTCATTGCTTGTTATTTTATTGTAAGCAACACTTTTAGTGCTTGACACGAGGAGGCAACTACCTGTATTTTATGCTGAAAAGCTTAGAATGAGTTTGTTTACACGGACTTTGTGTCATAATTTATTCTCCTTTTTCAGTCGCAAGAAGACGCAAACAAATCCAAATCATCCAGTCAGAGAGGGCGTTTGCTGGAACAGGTATCATTTTAAATAGTTTTAATACTTGCCATTCATTTTGATATATATTTAATATTACACAAAATGAGATGTATCACTAGTAAGTGTGGTTTATGAATAATTCGGTATATAATTATTTCTAGTGATTTATAATGCCTGACTGTTTCAAAAACTACAAACATAGTATATGTATGGAGTTAAATTATCTTAGATTTTAGACAAGTGAATCCTATTCTTCATAGTTGTCATTTGTTCGTGAAAGTTTGCATTTGGCTGCTTCTTGTATTTAAACTAAAGGTTTACCATTGTAGGCAAATACATAAGTTATATGTTTTTGTGAAAAGATTTTGTTAATGTCTGAGTAGTAGTAGATGGAGTTATCTTCACCAACAAAATATGATAGGACAACTCCTACAATACACTATATCGAGTACACAGACTACAATAAAGTGTTTCTAATGTAAACAATTAAACAGAGGGTCAAAAAGAGAATGTAGTTTATGCAGTTGTCTATGTAGTCAAATTTACTACACGAGAACTTATATTGTTATAAACTTATATCTGTTATACTTATGATATCAGAATCTAAGATCCTTGAACCTGCACTCCATACTAAACAGTTGTATGTGAGTTGGGAGTACTAACTTATTACTTATAATAGTAGATATAGCATATATTATATATATTTTATATGATTAGTATTAAATAATATATATTGTATCATGACTATAATTGTAGAATCGAATTGATGGCCTTTTAAAAAAAATCAACGTTGGTGACAATTTCTAGTGATTCAACACTGTCATATGCCTTCACTAGAGCTCACTATTGAAAAGTATATACGCAGTGACATGATGCGGAGTAGTCAGGTGTTATGTCACTACTTTGTGCTGTTAATGGTACACTCTACATTTAGCATATACCATTTGCAGATTAGGAGGCCAAATCCATACTATAGCGATATCAAGATATTGGATGCACAATAGAGTGTTGAGTGTGTCTTGGTGATAGACAATCGCAGGTAAATATGTTGTTTGTTTGTTTTATTTCATTGAAAATAATTACATGGCAGCGAGAAACATAAAAAAATTGTGCAATGAGGACCCACATGCTCATTACGATAGCCAGTAACGCCGCTGGGCCCTGGTTACCAGTTGGTTGATTTATTTAGATGGTAAAAAAGTACACATTCGCTATTCGAGTAAATCAATGAAGTGTTGCTTGATGTCTGATTTGAAACGATTGCAGTATTTGAATATTGCAATCGCTTCAAAAATCAATAAAATGTGTTTAATGAAAGAAATGCTATGTTTTCACCTTACGGTTACTTGGACTCCTTCACTCAACAGAAGCTTCTTATGTGAGTGGCTCTAGTTCAGCTGCTAGGTGGGCACTTTTCTCTTTGTTTGTTTTGTTTTCTGTGAAAAGCATAGATATAGTAAACCCCTACTATATTTATGGTTTATGGTTTACTATATCTATGGTTTATGGTTTACTATATCTATGGTTTATGGTTTACTGTATCTATGGTTTATGGTTTACTATATCTATGGTTTATGGTTTACTGTATCTATGGTTTATGGTTTACTATATTTATGGTTTATGGTTTACTATATTTACGGTTTATGGTTTACTGTATCTATGGTTTATGGTTTACTATATCTATGGTTTATGGTTTACTATATTTACGGTTTATGGTTTACTGTATCTATGGTTTATGGTTTACTATATCTATGGTTTATGGTTTACTATAGCTATGGTTTACTATATCTATGGTTTATGGTTTACTATATTTACGGTTTATGGTTTACTGTATCTATGGTTTATGGTTTACTATATCTATGGTTTATGGTTTACTATATTTACGGTTTATGGTTTACTGTATCTATGGTTTATGGTTTAATATATCTATGGTTTATGGTTTGCTGTATCTATGGTTTATGGTTTACTATATTTATGGTTTACTATATCTAGGGTTTATGTTTTACTATAGCTATGGTTTATGGTTTACTATGTTTACGGTTTATGGTTTACTGTATCTATGGTTTATGGTTTACTATATTTATGGTTTATGGTTTACTATATCTATGGCTTATTGTTTACTATATCTATGGTTTATGGTTTACTATATTTACGGTTTATGGTTTACTGTATCTATGGTTTATGGTTTACTATATCTATGGTTTATGGTTTACTGTATCTATGGTTTATGGTTTACTATATCTATGGTTTATGGTTTACTATATCTAGGGTTTATGTTTTACTATAGCTATGGTTTATGGTTTACTATATTTACGGTTTATGGTTTACTGTATCTATGGTTTATGGTTTACTATATCTATGGTTTATGGTTTACTATGTATGGTTTATGGTTTACTATATCTATGGTTTATGGTTTACTATATCTATGGTAAAAAGTATCATAGGCTGTATATAATCTATAGTAAACAGTATTATAGGCTGTGTATGCAGTGATGTTCTTCATTAATGTACTTAATACACAAAATCTTGTTTCTAGAATCTGTTAGGTTTAAACAAAGTAATGCTTCTTTTTGCACTTGTTTGATTATTGATATGAAAACTCTGGAATGTGCTTTGGGATTGATTTTCTAGAACATTCTTTAGGGCTTATCTTTATTGTTCATCATTCCTTATTGTCTACTGCCTTCAGTGTATAAATTTTGTTCCATATCTGAGGGGCAAGAGGTTGGTATGCTGTTCAAAACTTCCTGCCAGTGTTTGTAGTCGATTTTGTGTTATCAATATCAGAAAGTTTGCATACTCATCATTTTGCCACTTACCCTGATGCCAAGGCAAGCCTCCTTGATAATTGATATACATGTAAATTACTACATGGTGTTTATATTAAGATAATTAGTATACTTACCAGTCTCGTGTGCTGTGAGAGATCGTCATGAGTAATCAATATGTGCATAATTATCCCATGAAGTGGTAAGGTGACTGAGTGGGGTAGTGGTAGCATGCTCGCTTTTTAATCCTATGCCTGTGGTTTGATTCTTGTGGGAGGCGATCTTTTTAATAATGCTTTTAGTGTGGTGTCGGATAGACAGATATTATTATAGTAAAGATTGTGTAAACAATGGTTAAACATTATCATAGTTATCACAGCTCATGTAGCATGATCACTACTAGCGGTTAGAGGATCTCACTAGGGGTGAGTTAGATAAGTTATTCTGATGAATCTTTATGAGTTGTTCAAAATGTTTGACTGATTATTTGTGTGACTATTATGCGATGAAAGTGAAATTTAATATTCATACAAATTTAATTATTGAATCTCTCGAGGTACTAAACACCATTTATTATATCAATATTTTCAAAGGTTGCTACTAATAATGCATGGCTTTACTGTGTAGTATTTTCAGAAACAGTTTGCCATCGGTCGACTTTTTTTTAATTGTAGGCTTGCTGCAGGACTTGTATCTGGGAAAGTGGTTGTTTGGGATATTCTGGTATGTAATTGCATTAAGGCTGACATCTTGTATGTTTACAGGTAACCCTTTGACCAGGTATAAGCCCCCCCAAAAACAACCGAAACTCATGTAATTTATTTTCGAAAATTCAATAAAATTGATATTTTATGAACATGCATAGCTCAAATCTTAAATTTAGTTTTATGAACAAAATTATTTTGTACATATATATTCATTCACATATCTACTACTCAAAAAATATTACAACCATGTGCAATTGTCCCTGTATGAGATGCTTGGAAGCATTTTTTCGGTAGAGTCAAACGCTATAACGTAGCCGTGCGAGCCACCATAACGATCGTTTTCTCTGCATATTCCAAGCATATTAAAAGTCCAAAGAGTTTACATCACTTCTATCATTTGAATTATTTTTATTCTGATCGGACAAAAAATCACTAACGATCACAGGATAAAATAATCTTTTATTTTACCGCCTCTCAGATAATCGTTTCATATTGTAAATCATCGATTGATATCTTGTTGATGATATTTAAAACTTACTAGTGCTCATATCCTTTGTTTAACGTTACTAGGCGACAGCTTTATAAACGTCTACCGAAATAGACATAAATGTCGTTTCCCCACGCAACCGGTGAACGAAATTCTGGTCGTTTCCCCAGACAAAGGGTTAAGAAAGCTTTAGTTATGGGTAATTTAAAAATATCATATGTGAACACTGTAGGCTGGAAAGGAGTTAGCCATCCTCTACAACCATCAAGTTTCCATAAGTTTATTAAAATCTATTAATTTCCCTGGGCAGTGCACCAAACTGATCAGCATTGATAAAGATGGTCTCATTACCATATCCTTTATTTACCTCTAACTTATGTTTTACTTTTGTTCACCATATTTCCCTTTAAATACCCTCCCTTCCCTTTAATTACTCTCCCTTCCCTTTAAATACCCTCCCTTCCCTTTAAATATCCTTCCTTCCCTTTAAATACCCTCCCTTCCCTTTAAATACTTTCCCTTCCCTTGAAATACCCTCCTTTCTCTTTAAATACCCTCTCTTCCCTTTAAATACCCTTCCTTCCCTTTAAATACCCTTCCTTTCCTTTAAATACTTTCCCTTCCCTTTAAATACCCTCCCTTCTCTTTAAACCATAACTGTCACGAACAACTTTTATCATACTTACTAGGGAAATAAGAAACGCTGATTCCGATTTTGTACTCAAAATAAAGATTAGTCCACTAACCTTCAAAGTCATTTAGGATTTTTTAAAGCGTTTCAATGTCCGTTTCGAAAACAACACAATCGGCATTACAAGCTCCGCCCATAAATATGTGACAAAACCTAGCTTTTTCAGAAACGGAAGTTCGGAATGTTTAGTCCGATTTAGAATAATGGAGATAGGTGTCTTAAAACCCATTATTATCTAAATCCAGCCTGTAAAATAATTTCAGTTTTTTTATGAAAGGGATATAAACTATTTAAAATTGCTTGTAGCTTGTTACATGACGTTTAAATGGGCTGGACGCCGAGAAAAAATGAGCTCAAAAAGCGTGGTTTTTCACGAGCTAGCGGTGTTATCGCGCTTTTTAAAAATGCAATGCTAAATAGCTTATCTACCTTTCTGAAAAGACTGATATTATTTTTAAGGCTGAATTTAGATATTAATGGGTTTTAAAACACCCATCTCTATTATTCTAAATCGGTCTAAACGTACCTACGTAACTTCTGTTCCTAACAAAGCTAGGTTACGTCACGTATTTTTGGGCGGAGCTTGTTATGTCGATCATGTTGTTTTCGAGACCGATATTAAAACGCTATAAAAATCCTTCATTACTCTGAAAGTTAGTGGCCTAATCTATATTTTGATTACAAAATCGGAATCGGCGTGTCTGATTTACTTAGTAAATACGATAAAGGTTGTTCGTGGCAGTTATGGTTTAAATACCCTCTCTTCCCTTTAAATACCCTTCCTTCCTTTTAAATACCCTTCCTTCCCTTTAAATACTTTCCCTCCCTTTAAATACTTTCCTTTCCCTTTGAATACCCTCTCTTCTCTTTAAATACCCTTCTTTTCCTTTAAATACTTTCCCTTCCCTTTAAATACCCTCACTTCTCTTTAAATACCCTCTCTTCCCTTTAAAAACCCTTCCTTCCCTTTAAATACCCTTCCTTCCCTTTAAATACCCTTCCTTTCCTTTAAATACTTTCCCTTCCCTTTAAATACCCTTCTTTCCCTTTACATACCCTCCCTTCCCTTTAAATACCCTTCCTTCCTTTTAAATACTTTCCCTTCCCTTTGAATACCCTCTCTTCTCTTTAAATACCCTTCTTTTCCTTTAAATACTTTCCCTTCCCTTTAAATACCCTCACTTCTCTTTAAATACCCTCTCTTCCCTTTAAATACCCTTCCTTCCCTTTAAATACCCTTCCTTCCCTTTAAATACCCTTCCTTTCCTTTAAATACTTTCCCTTCCCTTTAAATACCCTTCTTTCCCTTTACATACCCTCCCTTCCCTTTAAATACCCTTCCTTCCTTTTGAATACTTTTCCTTCCTTTTAAATACCCTTCCCTCTCTTTAAATACCCTTCCTTCCCTTTAAATACTTTTCCTTTCCTTTAAATACCCTTCCTTCTCTTTAAATACCCTTCCTTCCCTTTAAACACCCTCCCTTCCCTTTAAATACCCTTCCTTCCCTTTAAATACCCTCCCTTCTCTTTAAATACCCTTTCTTCCCTTTAAATACCCTTCCTTCCTTTTAAATACTTTTCCTTCCTTTTAAATACCCTTCCCTCTCTTTAAATACGCTTCCTTCCCTTTAAATACTTTTCCTTTCCTTTAAATACCCTCCCTTCCCTTTAAATACTTTTCCTTCTCTTTAAATACCCGCCCTTCCCTTTAAATACCTTCCCTACCCTTTAAATACCTTCCCTTCCATTTAAATACCCTTCCTTCTCTTTAAATACCCTTCCTTCCCTTTAAACACCCTCCCTTCCCTTTAAATACCCTTCCTTCCCTTTAAATACCCTCCCTTCTCTTTAAATACCCTTTCTTCCCTTTAAATACCCTTCCTTCCCTTTAAATACCCTTCCTTTCCTTTAAATACTTTTCCTTCCCTTTAAATACCCTCTCTTACTTTTAAATACCTTTCCTTCCCTTTAAATACCCGCCCTTCCCTTTAAATACCTTCCCTACCCTTTAAATACCTTCCCTTCCTTTTAAATACCCTTCCTTCCCTTTAAATACCCTCCCTTCCCTTTAAATACCTTTCCTTCCCTTTAAATACTTTTCCTTCCCTTTAAATACCCTCCATTCTCTTTAAATACCCTTCCTTCCCTTTAAATACTTTTCCTTTCCTTTAAATACCCTCCCTTCCCTTTAAATACCCTCCCTTATCTTTATATTTCATTCCTTCTCTTTAAATACCCTTCCATCCCTTTAAATACCCTTCCTTCCCTTTAAATACCCTTCCTTCCCTTTAAATACCCTTCCTTCCCTTTAAATACCCTCCCTTTCTTTTAAATACCCTCCCTTCTGTTTATATTTCATTCCTTCTCTTTAAATACCCTTCCGTCCCTTTAAATACCCGCCCTTCCCTTTAAATACCTTCCCTACCCTTTAAATACCTTCCCTTTAAATACCCTTCCTTCCCTTTAAATACCTTTCCTTCCCTTTAAATACTTTTCCTTCCCTTTAAATACCCTCCTTTCTCTTTAAATACCCTCCCTCCCCTTTAAATACCCTTCCTTCCCTTTAAATACCCTTCCTTCCCTTTAAATACTTTTCCTTCTCTTTAAATACCCTTCCTTCCCTTTAAATATTTTCCTTCCCTTTAAATACCCTCCTTTCTCTTTAAATACCCTCCCTCCCCTTTAAATACCCTTCCTTCCCTTTAAATACCCTTCCTTCCCTTTAAATACTTTTCTTTCTCTTTAAATACCCTTCCTTCCCTTTAAATACTTTTTGTTTCCTTTAAATACCCTCCCTTGCCTTTAAATACCCTTCCTTCCCTTTAAATACCCTTCCTTCTCTTTAAATACCCTTCCTTTCCTTTAAATACTTTCCCTTCCCTTTAAATACCCTTCCTTCTATTTAAATACCCTTCCTTCCCTTTAAATACCCTTCCTTCCCTTTAAATACTTTTCTTTCTCTTTAAATACCCTTCCTTCCCTTTAAATACTTTTTGTTTCCTTTAAATACCCTCCCTTGCCTTTAAATACCCTTCCTTCCCTTTAAATACCCTTCCTTCCCTTTAAATACCCTTCCTTCCCTTTAAATACCCTTCCTTCCCTTTAAATACCCTCCCTTTCCTTTAAATACCCTCCCTTCTCTTTATATTCCATTCCTTCTCTTTAAATACCCTTCCGTCCCTTTAAATACCCTTCCTTCCCTTTAAATACCCTCCCTTTCTTTTAAATACCCTCCCTTCTGTTTATATTTCATTCCTTCTCTTTAAATACCCTTCCGTCCCTTTAAATACCCGCCCTTCCCTTTAAATACCTTCCCTACCCTTTAAATACCTTCCCTTTAAATACCCTTCCTTCCCTTTAAATACCTTTCCTTCCCTTTAAATACTTTTCCTTCCCTTTAAATACCCTCCTTTCTCTTTAAATACCCTCCCTCCCCTTTAAATACCCTTCCTTCCCTTTAAATACCCTTCCTTCCCTTTAAATACTTTTCCTTCTCTTTAAATACCCTTCCTTCCCTTTAAATATTTTCCTTCCCTTTAAATACCCTCCTTTCTCTTTAAATACCCTCCCTCCCCTTTAAATACCCTTCCTTCCCTTTAAATACCCTTCCTTCCCTTTAAATACTTTTCTTTCTCTTTAAATACCCTTCCTTCCCTTTAAATACTTTTTGTTTCCTTTAAATACCCTCCCTTGCCTTTAAATACCCTTCCTTCCCTTTAAATACCCTTCCTTCTCTTTAAATACCCTTCCTTTCCTTTAAATACTTTTCCTTCCCTTTAAATACCCTTCCTTCTATTTAAATACCCTTCCTTCCCTTTAAATACCCTTCCTTCCCTTTAAATACTTTTCTTTCTCTTTAAATACCCTTCCTTCCCTTTAAATACTTTTTGTTTCCTTTAAATACCCTCCCTTGCCTTTAAATACCCTTCCTTCCCTTTAAATACCCTTCCTTCCCTTTAAATACCCTTCCTTCCCTTTAAATACCCTTCCTTCCCTTTAAATACCCTCCCTTTCCTTTAAATACCCTCCCTTCTCTTTATATTCCATTCCTTCTCTTTAAATACCCTTCCGTCCCTTTAAATACCCGCCCTTCCCTTTAAATACCTTCCCTACCCTTTAAATACCTTCCCTTTAAATACCCTTCCTTCCCTTTAAATACCTTTCTTTCCCTTTAAATACTTTTCCTTCCCTTTAAATACCCTCCTTTCTCTTTAAATCTCCCTCCCCTTTAAATACCCTTCCTTCCCTTTAAATACCTTTCCTTCCCTTTAAATACTTTTCCTTCCCTTTAAATACCTTCCCTTTCCTTTAAATACCCTCCCTTTCTTTTAAATACCCTCTCTTTCTTTTAAATACCCTCCCTTCCCTTTAAATACCCTTCTTTCCCTTTACATACCCTCCCTTCCCTTTAAATACCCTTCCTTCCCTTTAAATACTTTTCCTTCCCTTTAAATACCCTTCCTTCTCTTTAAATACCCTTCCTTCCCTTTAATTACTTTTCCTTTCCTTTAAATACCCTCCCTTCCCTTTAAATACCCTTCCTTCTCTTTAAATACCCTTCCTTCCCTTTAAATACTTTTCCTTTCCTTTAAATACCCTCCCTTCCCTTTAAATACTTTTCCTTCTCTTTAAATACCCTTCCTTCCTTTTAAATACTTTTCGTTTCTTTTAAATACCCTCCCTTCCCTTTAAATACCCTTCCTTCCCTTTAAATACTTACCTTTCCCTTTAAATACCCTTCCTTCCCTTTAAATACTCTTCCTTCTCTTTAAATACCCTTCCTTCCCTTTAAATACCCTTCCTTCCCTTTAAATACCCTCCCTTCTCTTTAAATACCCTCCCTTCCCTTTAAATACCCTTCCTTCCTTTTAAATACCCGCCCTTCCCTTTAAATACCTTCCCTTCCCTTTAAATACACTCCCTCCTTTTAAATACCCTCCCTTCTCTTTAAATACACTCCTTTCCCTTAAATACACACCCTTCGTTTTAAATACCTTCCCTTTAAATACCCTCTCTTACTTTTAAATACCCTTTCTTCCCTTTGAATACCCTCCCTTCCCTTTACCCTTGTATTCTTTGTGGCATCACCTTTACCCTTATATTCTCTGTGGCATCACCTTTAGCCTTGTATTCTCTGTGGTATCACCTTTAGCCTTTTATTCTCTGTGGCATCACCTTTACCCTTGTATTCTCTGTGGCATCTTCACCTTTACCCTTGTATTCTTTGTGACATCACCTTTAGCATTATATTCTCTGTGGCATCACCATTAGCCTTATATTCTCTGTGGCATCACCATTAGCCTTATATTCTCTGTGGCATCACCTTTACCCTTGTATTCTATGTGGCATCACCTTTACCCTTATATTCTCTGTGGCATCATCTTTAGCCTTGTATTCTCTGTGGCATCACCTTTAGCCTTTTATTCTCTGTGACATCACATTTACCCTTGTATTCTCTGTGGCATCACCTTTACCCTTGCATTCTCTGTGGCATCCCCTTTAGTAATCAATATCAACAACATTGGTTTGAAAATAGAAAATATTCCTCTAATACTCATGACATTATAACTTTCTGTATCCTTTGCTGTGGGACTCTCGTAATCTTTCTGTTTGTTGCTACTTATTTGCTGTTTGGTGAACATTTCTTAACCACCACTACACATCTGGGACTTGGAAAGTAGAGAGATGCTGAAGTGTTTTATGCTAAGTGAAGATATATCTGTGAGGTTAGGGTATGACACCTTTTAAATTATGGCTTGGGTTTGTCAAACAGGTCTAGCTTATTGCACTCACATTTGCCTCTACTTGGCGCTTTTAAGCTTTCAGTTATTGTCCTTATTGGATCCATGATGATCTAATAATTGACAGGATATATTTGATATCTGTCAGCGAAATAAATCTCTGAAGTTACTCGGCGAATTTTTATACCAAAATTAACTTTTTTATGCAGGTGATATTTAGTTTGCGCGATCAGCAGCCATTACCTTTTGCAAATACAAAACATAGCATAGCCAGTTTTAGGTTTTTCCAGCTTGTTTAGCGACAGCTATTAGCAATAATTTTTAGATTTTTTAAATAAAGTAAAGATGTCTGTTTATATGTGAAGACAAAAAAATTTCGAGTTTTTAAACAAACTAAATTTTGCATGAATCTAGAAACCAAAGTAATGATACAGGCAAACTTTAAAAGTTCTGTCCGGTACCGCTGATCTAATTATCACTCGAGAATATCTCCTTGCAATACCTGGAGTTTTACCTGACAATACCTTGAGTGTTGCCTGGTGATACTTTGAGTGTTACTTGGTGATGTCTCAAGTGTCTCCTGTTCATGTTTTAAGTGTCTGCTGGTCGTGTCCTGAGTATCTTCTGATATTATCCTTGTTTGATCTTTGACAGGCTGAGAGTAAATGAAGGTATTGAAATGTTTATTTGTGGTCTGCTCTCATCCCGATGCTAACCACAAGGCTTGTGCACGCTATCACTCAATTCAACGATTAGCTATTCAACGATGTGCTGCTATGGCATCATTTTGCCATGAGCATGCATGGCGAAGAACTATGCTGGTGATGAATTACATAATCAGATAATTAAAAAGATGAAAAAGGGCCCGCGATATCAGGAATGCAATTTCACAACTTCTATTGGTTGTTGGTTAGCGGTCACCTACGGCTAATTGCTTTAGTGTGTGTGTACACCTTATCATTGGTGATGATGTCAAAACAACTACTCATTGCAGTCCATCATGTGGCTAAACATTGATTTGAGCGATAGTGTGCATTGGCCTTTAAAGTCCCTGTTCAACTTCTAACTATAACTAGTTTATAGACACATTTACTTTGAAAACTCCTTCATATGTCATCTGCACTTGTATTGACACAGTATTGTATTGTATTGACACACTTGTATTGTATTGGATTATATACTTATAACAGTAGGTGGTGCTCTCAGTGTTTCTATGAGATAGATTATATACTTATAACAGTAGGTGGTGCTATCAGTGTTTCTTTGATATGGATTATATGCTTATAACAGTAGGTGGTGCTCTCAGTGTTTCTATGAGATGGATTATATACTTATAACAGTAGGTGGCGCTCTCAGTGTTTCTATGAGATGGATTATATACTTATAACAGTAGGTGGTGCTCTCAGTGTTTCTATGAGATGGATTATATACTTATAACAGTAGGTGGTGCTCTCAGTGTTTCTATGAGATAGATTATATACTTATTACAGTAGGTGGTGCTCTCAGTGTTTCTATGATATAGATTATATACTTATAACAGTAGGTGGTGCTCTCAGTGTTTCTATGAGATGGATTATATACTTATAACAGTAGGTGGTGCTCTCAGTGTTTCTATGAGATGGATTATATACTTATAACAGTTGGTGGTGCTCTCAGTGTTTCTATGAGATGGATTATATACTTATAACAGTAGGTGGCGCTCTCAGTGTTTCTATGAGATAGATTATATACTTATAACAGTAGGTGGCGCTCTCAGTGTTTCTATGAGATAGATTATATACTTATACCAGTAGGTGGTGCTCTCAGTGTTTCTATGAGATAGATTATATACTTATAACAGTAGGTGGTGCTCTCAGTGTTTCTTTGATATGGATTATATGCTTATAACAGTAGGTGGTGCTCTCAGTGTTTCTATGAGATGGATTATATACTTATAACAGTAGGTGGCGCTCTCAGTGTTTCTATGAGATGGATTATATACTTATAACAGTAGGTGGTGCTCTCAGTGTTTCTATGAGATGGATTATATACTTATAACAGTAGGTGGTGCTCTCAGTGTTTCTATGAGATAAATTATATACTTATTACAGTAGGTGGTGCTCTCAGTGTTTCTATGATATAGATTATATACTTATAACAGTAGGTGGTGCTCTCAGTGTTTCTATCAGATGGATTATATACTTATAACAGTAGGTGGTGCTCTCAGTGTTTCTATCAGATGGTTTATATACTTATAACAGTAGGTGGTGCTCTCAGTGTTTGTATGAGATGGATTATATACTTATAACAGTAGGTGGTGCTCTCAGTGTTTCTATCAGATGGATTATATACTTATAACAGTAGGTGGTGCTCTCAGTGTTTCTATCAGATGGATTATATACTTATAACAGTAGGTGGTGCTCTCAGTGTTTCTATGAGATAGATTATATAGTTATAACAGTAGGTGGTGCTCTCAGTGTTTCTATGAGATGGATTATATACTTATAACAGTAGGTGGTGCTCTCAGTGTTTCTATGAGATAGATTATATACTTATTACAGTAGGTGGTGCTCTCAGTGTTTCTATGATATAGATTATATACTTATAACAGTAGGTGGTGCTCTCAGTGTTTCTATCAGATGGATTATATACTTATAACAGTAGGTGGTGCTCTCAGTGTTTCTATGAAAAGGATTATATACTTATAACAGTAGGTGGTGCTCTCAGTGTTTCTATGAGATGGATTATATACTTATAACAGTAGGTGGCGCTCTCAGTGTTTCTATGAGATGGATTATATACTTATAACAGTAGGTGGTGCTCTCAGTGTTTCTATGAGATGGATTATATACTTATAACAGTAGGTGGTGCTCTCAGTGTTTCTATGAGATAGATTATATACTTATTACAGTAGGTGGTGCTCTCAGTGTTTCTATGATATAGATTATATACTTATAACAGTAGGTGGTGCTCTCAGTGTTTCTATCAGATGGATTATATACTTATAACAGTAGGTGGTGCTCTCAGTGTTTCTATCAGATGGTTTATATACTTATTACAGTAGGTGGTGCTCTCAGTGTTTCTATGATATAGATTATATACTTATAACAGTAGGTGGTGCTCTCAGTGTTTCTATCAGATGGATTATATACTTATAACAGTAGGTGGTGCTCTCAGTGTTTCTATGAAAAGGATTATATACTTATAACAGTAGGTGGTGCTCTCAGTGTTTCTATGAGATGGATTATATACTTATAACAGTAGGTGGCGCTCTCAGTGTTTCTATGAGATGGATTATATACTTATAACAGTAGGTGGTGCTCTCAGTGTTTCTATGAGATGGATTATATACTTATAACAGTAGGTGGTGCTCTCAGTGTTTCTATGAGATAGATTATATACTTATTACAGTAGGTGGTGCTCTCGGTGTTTCTATGATATAGATTATATACTTATAACAGTAGGTGGTGCTCTCAGTGTTTCTATCAGATGGATTATATACTTATAACAGTAGGTGGTGCTCTCAGTGTTTCTATCAGATGGTTTATATACTTATAACAGTAGGTGGTGCTCTCAGTGTTTGTATGAGATGGATTATATACTTATAACAGTAGGTGGTGCTCTCAGTGTTTCTATCAGATGGATTATATACTTATAACAGTAGGTGGTGCTCTCAGTGTTTCTATCAGATGGATTATATACTTATAACAGTAGGTGTTGCTCTCAGTGTTTCTATGAGATAGATTATATAGTTATAACAGTAGGTGGTGCTCTCAGTGTTTCTATGAGATGGATTATATACTTATAACAGTAGGTGGTGCTTTCAGTGTTTCTATGAGATAGATTATATACTTATTACAGTAGGTGGTGCTCTCAGTGTTTCTATGATATAGATTATATACTTATAACAGTAGGTGGTGCTCTCAGTGTTTCTATTAGATGGATTATATACTTATAACAGTAGGTGGTGCTCTCAGTGTTTCTATGAAAAGGATTATATACTTATAACAGTAGGTGGTGCTCTCAGTGTTTCTATGAGATGAATTATATACTTATAACAGTAGGTGGTGCTCTCAGTGTTTCTATGATATAGATTATATACTTATAACAGTAGGTGGTGCTCTCAGTGTTTGTATGAGATGGATTATATACTTATAACAGTAGGTGGTGCTCTCAGTGTTTCTATGAAAAGGATTATATACTTATAACAGTAGGTGGTGCTCTCAGTGCTTCTATGAGATGAATTATATACTTATAACAGTAGGTGGTGCTTTCAGTGTTTCTATGAGATGGATTATATACTTATAACAGTAGGTGGCGCTCTCAGTGTTTCTATAAGATAGATTATATACTTATAACAGTAGGTGGTGCTTTCAGTGTTTCTATGGGATGGATTATATGCTTATAACAGTAGGTGGTGCTCTCAGTGTTTCTATGAAATGGATTATATACTTATAACAGTAGGTGGTGCTCTCAGTGTTCCTATGAGATGGATTATATACTTATAACAGTAGGTGGTGCTCTCAGTGTTTCTATGAGATGGATTATATACTTATAACAGTAAGTGGCGCTCTCAGTGTTTCTATGAGATAGATTACATACTTATAACAGTAGGTGGTGCTCTCAGTGTTTCTATGGGATGGATTATATGCTTATAACAATAGGTGGTGCTCTCAGTGTTTTTATGAGATGGATTATATACTTGTAACAGTAGGTGGGGCTCTCAGTGTTTCTATGAGATGGATTATATACCTATAACATTAGGTGGTGCTCTCAGTGTTTCTATGTGATGGATTATATACTTATAACATTAGGTGGTGCTGTCAGTGTTTCTATGATATAGATTATATACTTATAACAGTAGGTGGTGCTCTCAGTGTTTCTATGAGATGGATTATATACTTATAACAGTAGGTGGTGCTCTCAGTGTTTCTATGAGATGGATTATATACTTATAACAGTTGGTGGTGCTCTCAGTGTTTCTATGAGATGGATTATATACTTATAACAGTAGGTGGCGCTCTCAGTGTTTCTATGAGATAGATTATATACTTATAACAGTAGGTGGTGCTCTCAGTGTTTCTATGGGATGGATTATATACTTATAACAGTAGGTGGTGCTCTCAGTGTTTCTGTGAGATGGATTATATACTTATAACAGTAGGTGGTGCTCTCAGTGTTTTTATGAGATGGATTATATACTTATAACAGTAGGTGGCGCTCTCAGTGTTTCTATGAGATAGATTATATACTTATAACAGTAGGTGGTGCTCTCAGTGTTTCTATGGGATGGATTATATGCTTATAACAGTAGGTGGTGCTCTCAGTGTTTCTATGAAATGGATTATATACTTATAACAGTAGGTGGTGCTCTCAGTGTTCCTATGAGATGGATTATATACTTATAACAGTAGGTGGTGCTCTCAGTGTTTCTATGAGATGGATTATATACTAATAACAGTAGGTGGCGCTCTCAGTGTTTCTATGAGATAGATTATATACTTATAACAGTAGGTGGTGCTCTCAGTGTTTCTATGAGATAGATTATATACTTATAACAGTAGGTGGTGCTCTCAGTGTTTCTATGAAATAGATTATATACTTATAACAGTTGGTGGTGCTCTCAGTGTTTCTATGAGATGGATTATATACTTATATCAGTAGGTGGTGCTCTCAGTGTTTCTATGAGATGGATTATATACTTATAACAGTAGGTGGTGCTCTCAGTGTTTCTATGAGATGGATTATATACTTATAACAGTAGGTGGTGCTCTCAGTGTTTCTATGAGATGGATTATATACTTATAACAGTAGGTGGTGCTCTCAGTGTTTCTATGAGATGGATTATATACTTATAACAGTAGGTGCTGCTCTCAGTGTTTCTATGAGATGGATTATATACTTATAACAGTAGGTGGCGCTCTCCGTGTTTCTATGAGATAGATTATATACTTATAACAGTAGGTGGTGCTCTCAGTGTTTCTATGAGATGGATTATATACTTATAACAGTAGGTGGTGCTCTCAGTGTTTTTATGATATGGATTACATGCTTATAACAGTAGGTGGTGCTCTCAGTGTTTCTAGGAGATGGATTATATATTTATAACAGTAGGTGGTGCTCTCAGTGTTTCTACGAGATGGATTATATACTTATAACAGTAGGTGGTGCTCTCAGTGTTTCTATGATATAGATTATATACTTATAACAGTAGGTGGTGCTCTCAGTGTTTCTATCAGATGGATTATATACTTATAACAGTAGGTGGTGCTCTCAGTGTTTCTATCAGATGGGTTATATACTTATAACAGTAGGTGGTGCTCTCAGTGTTTGTATGAGATGGATTATATACTTATAACAGTAGGTGGTGCTCTCAGTGTTTCTATGAGATGGATTATATACTTATAACAGTAGGTGGTGCTCTCAGTGTTTCTATGAGATGGATTATATACTTATAACAGTAGGTGGTGCTTTCAGTGTTTCTATGAGATGGATTATATACTTATGACAGTAGGTGGTGCTCTCAGTGTTTCTATGAGATGGAGTATACTTATAACAGTAGGTGGTGCTCTCAGTGTTTCTATGAGATGGATTATATACTTATAACAGTAGGTGGTGCTCTCAGTGTTTCTATGAGATGGATTATATATTTGTAACAGTAGGTGGTGCTCTCAGTGTTTCTATCAGATGGATTATATACTTATAACAGTAGGTGGTGCTCTCAGTGTTTCTATGAGATGGATTATATACTTATAACAGTAGGTGGTGCTCTCAGTGTTTCTATGAGATAGATTATATACTTATAACAGTAGGTGGTGCTCTCAGTGTTTCTATCAGATGGATTATATACTTATAACATTAGGTGATGCTCTCTGTGTTTCTATCAGACGGATTATATACTTATAACAGTTGGTGGTGCTCTCAGTGTTTCTATGAGATGGATCATATACTTATAACAGTAGGTGGTGCTCTCAGTGTTTCTATGAGATAGATTATATACTTATAACAGTAGGTGGTGCTCTCAGTGTTTCTATGAGATAGATTATATACTTATTACAGTAGGTGGTGCTTTCAGTGTTTCTATGATATAGATTATATACTTATAACAGTAGGTGGTGCTCTCAGTATTTCTATCAGATGGATTATATACTTATAACAGTAGGTGGTGCTCTCAGTGTTTCTATCAGATGGGTTATATACTTATAACAGTAGGTGGTGCTCTCAGTGTTTGTATGAGATGGATTATATACTTATAACAGTAGGTGGTGCTCTCAGTGTTTCTATGAGATGGATTATATACTTATAACAGTTGGTGGTGCTCTCAGTGTTTCTATGAGATGGATTATATACTTATAACAGTTGGTGGTGCTCTCAGTGTTTCTATCAGATGGGTTATATACTTATAACAGTAGGTGGTGCTCTCAGTGTTTGTATGAGATGGATTATATACTTATAACAGTAGGTGGTGCTCTCAGTGTTTCTATGAGATGGATTATATACTTATAACAGTTGGTGGTGCTCTCAGTGTTCCTATGAGATGGATTATATACTTATCACAGTAGGTGGTGCTCTCAGTGTTTCTATGAGATGGAATATATACTTATAACAGTAGGTGGTGCTCTCAGTGTTTCTATGAGATGGATTATATACTTATAACAGTAGGTGGTGCTCTCAGTGTTTCTATGAGATAGATTATATACTTATAACAGTAGGTGGTGCTCTCAGTGTTTCTATCAGATGGATTATATACTTATAACAGTAGGTGATGCTCTCTGTGTTTCTATCAGACGGATTATATACTTATAACAGTTGGTGGTGCTCTCAGTGTTTCTATGAGATGGATTATATACTTATAACAGTAGGTGGTGCTCTCAGTGTTTCTATGAGATGGATTATATATTTGTAACAGTAGGTGGTGCTCTCAGTGTTTCTATCAGATGGATTATATACTTATAACAGTAGGTGGTGCTCTCAGTGTTTCTATGAGATGGATTATATACTTATAACAGTAGGTGGTGCTCTCAGTGTTTCTATGAGATAGATTATATACTTATAACAGTAGGTGGTGCTCTCAGTGTTTCTATCAGATGGATTATATACTTATAACATTAGGTGATGCTCTCTGTGTTTCTATCAGACGGATTATATACTTATAACAGTTGGTGGTGCTCTCAGTGTTTCTATGAGTTGGATTATATACTTATAACAGTAGGTGGTGCTCTCAGTGTTTCTATGAGATAGATTATATACTTATAACATTAGGTGATGCTCTCTGTGTTTCTATCAGACGGATTATATACTTATAACAGTTGGTGGTGCTCTCAGTGTTTCTATGAGATAGATTATATACTTATAACAGTAGGTGGTGCTCTCAGTGTTTCTATGAGATAGATTATATACTTATTACAGTAGGTGGTGCTTTCAGTGTTTCTATGATATAGATTATATACTTATAACAGTAGGTGGTGCTCTCAGTGTTTCTATGAGATAGATTATATACTTATTACAGTAGGTGGTGCTTTCAGTGTTTCTATGATATAGATTATATACTTATAACAGTAGGTGGTGCTCTCAGTGTTTGTATGAGATGGATTATATACTTATAACAGTAGGTGGTGCTCTCAGTGTTTCTATGAGATGGATTATATACTTATAACAGTTGGTGGTGCTCTCAGTGTTTCTATGAGATGGATTATATACTTATAACAGTAGGTGGTGCTCTCAGTTTTCTATGAGATAGATCATATACTTATAACAGTAGGTGGTGCTCTCAGTGTTTCTATGAGATGGTTTATATACTTATAACAGTAGGTGGTGCTCTCAGTGTTTTTCTGAGATGGATTATATACTTATAACAGTAGGTGGTGCTCTCAGTGTTCCTATGAGATGGATTATATACTTATCACAGTAGGTGGTGCTCTCAGTGTTTCTATGAGATGGATTATATACTTATAACGGTAGGTGGCGCTCTCAGTGTTTCTATGAGATGGATTATATACTTGTAACAGTAGGTGGGGCTACAGTGTTTCTATGAGATGGATTATATACTTATAACACTAGGTGGTGCTCTCAGTGTTTCTATGAGATGGATTATATACTTATAACATTATGTGGTGCAGTCAGTGTTTCTATGATATAGATTATATACTTATAACAGTAGGTGGTGCTCTCAGTGTTTCTATGACATGGATTATATACTTGTAACAGTAGGTGGTGCTCTCAGTGTTTCTATGAGATGGATTATATACTTATAACAGTAGGTGGTGCTCTCAGTGTTTCTATGAGATGGATTATATACTTATAACAGTAGGTGGTGCTCTCAGTGTTTCTATGAGATGGATTATATACTTATAACAGTTGGTGGTGCTCTCAGTGTTTTTATGAGATGGATTATATACTTATAACAGTAGGTGGTGCTCTCAGTGTTTCTATGAGATGGATTATATACTTATAACAGTAGGTGGTGCTCTCAGTGTTTCTATGAGATGGATTATATACTTATAACAGTAGGTGGCGCTCTCAGTGTTTCTATGAGATAGATTATATACTTATAACAGTAGGTGGTGCTCTCAGTGTTTCTATGGGATGGATTATATGCTTATAACAGTAGGTGGTGCTCTCAGTGTTTCTATGAAATGGATTATATACTTATAACAGTAGGTGGTGCTCTCAGTGTTCCTATGAGATGGATTATATACTTATAACAGTAGGTGGTGCTCTCAGTGTTTCTATGAGATGGATTATATACTTATAACAGTAGGTGGCGCTCTCAGTGTTTCTATGAGATGGATTATATACTTGTAACAGTAGGTGGGGCTCTCAGTGTTTCTATGAGATGGATTATATACTTATAACATTAGGTGGTGCTCTCAGTGTTTCTATGTGATGGATTATATACTTATAACATTAGGTGGTGCTGTCAGTGTCTCTAGGATATAGATTATATACTTTTAACAGTAGGTGGTGCTCTCAGTGTTTCTATGAGATGGATTATATACTCATAACAGTAGGTGGTGCTCTCAGTGTTTCTATGAGATAGATTATATACTTATAACAGTAGGTGGTGCTCTCAGTGTTTCTACGAGATGGATTATATACTTATAACAGTAGGTGGTGCTCTCAGTGTTTCTATGAGATAGATTATATACTTATAACAGCAGGTGGTGCTCTCAGTGTTTCTATGAGATGGACTATATACTTATAACAGAAGGTGGTGCTCTCAGTGTCTCTATGATATGGATTATATGCTTATAACAGTAGGTGGTGCTCTCAGTGTTTCTATGAGATGGATTATATACTTATAACAGTAGGTGGCGCTCTCAGTGTTTCTATGAGATGGATTATGTACTTATAACAGTAGGTGGTGCTCTCAGTGTTTCTATGAGATGGATTATATACTTATAACAGTAGGTGGTGCTCTCAGTGTTTCTATGAGATAGATTATATACTTATTACAGTAGGTGGTGCTCTCAGTGTTTCTATGATATAGATTATATACTTATAACAGTAGGTGGCGCTCTCAGTGTTTCTATCAGATGGATTATATACTTATAACGGTAGGTGGTGCTCTCAGTGTTTCTATCAGATGGGTTATATACTTATAACAGTAGGTGGTGCTCTCAGTGTTTGTATGAAATGGATTATATACTTATAACAGTAGCTGGTGCTCTCAGTGTTTCTATGAAATGGCTTATATACTTATAACAGTAGGTGGTGCTCTCAGTGTTTCTATGAGATGGATTATATACTTATAACAGTAGGTGGTGCTCTCAGTGTTTCTATGAGATGGATTATATACTTGTAACAGTAGGTGGTGCTCTCAGTGTTTCTATCAGATGGATTATATAAATATAACAGTAGGTGGTGCTCTCAGTGTTTCTATGAGATAGATTATATACTTATTACATAAGGTGGTGCTCTCAGTGCTTCTATGAGATGGATTATATACTTATAACAGTAGGTGGTGCTCTCAGTGTTTCTATGATATGGATTATATACTTATAACAGTAGGTGGTGCTCTCAGTGTTTCTATGAGATAGATTATATACTTATTACAGTAGGTGGTGCTCTCAGTGTTTGTATGATATGGATTATATACTTATAACATTAGGTGGTGCTGTCAGTGTTTCTATCAGATGGATTATATACTTATAACAGTAGGTGGTGCTCTCAGTGTTTCTATGAGATGGATTATATACTTATAACAGTAGGTGGCGCTCTCAGTGTTTCTATGAGATAGATTATATACTTATAACAGTAGGTGGTGCTCTCAGTGTTTCTATGAGATAGATTATATACTTATAACAGTAGGTGGTGCTCTCAGTGTTTCTATGATATAGATTATATACTTATAACAGTAGGTGGTGCTCTCAGTGTTTCTATCAGATGGATTATATACTTATAACAGTAGGTGGTGCTCTCAGTGTTTCTATCAGATGGGTTATATACTTATAACAGTAGGTGGTGCTCTCAGTGTTTGTATGAGATGGATTATATACTTATAACAGTAGGTGGTGCTCTCAGTGTTTCTATCAGATGGATTATATACTTATAACAGTTGGTGGTGCTCTTAGTGTTTCTATGAGATGGATTATATACGTATAACAGTAGGTGGTGCTCTCAGTTTTCTATGAGATAGATTATATACTTATAACAGTAGGTGGTGCTCTCAGTGTTTTTCTGAGATGGATTGTATACTTATAACAGTAGGTGGTGCTCTCAGTGTTCCTATGAGATGGATTATATACTTATCACAGTAGGTGGTGCTCTCAGTGTTTCTATGAGATGGATTATATACTTATAACAGTAGGTGGCGCTCTCAGTGTTTCTATGAGATGGATTATATACTTGTAACAGTAGGTGGGGCTACAGTGTTTCTATGAGATGGATTATGTACTTATAACACTAGGTGGTGCTCTCAGTGTTTCTATGAGATGGATTATATACTTATAACAGTAGGTGGTGCTCTCAGTGTTTCTATGAGATGGATTATATATTTGTAACAGTAGGTGGTGCTCTCAGTGTTTCTTTCAGATGGATTATATACTTATAACAGTAGGTGGTGCTCTCAGTGTTTCTATGAGATGGTTTATATACTTATAACAGTAGGTGGTGCTCTCAGTGTTTGTATGAGATGGATTATATACTTATAACAGTAGGTGGTGCTCTCAGTGTTTCTATGAGATGGATTATATACTTATAACAGTTGGTGGTGCTCTCAGTGTTTCTATGAGATGGATTATATACTTATAACAGTAGGTGGTGCTCTCAGTTTTCTATGAGATAGATCATATACTTATAACAGTAGGTGGTGCTCTCAGTGTTTCTATGAGATGGTTTATATACTTATAACAGTAGGTGGTGCTCTCAGTGTTTTTCTGAGATGGATTATATACTTATAACAGTAGGTGGTGCTCTCAGTGTTCCTATGAGATGGATTATATACTTATCACAGTAGGTGGTGCTCTCAGTGTTTCTATGAGATGGATTATATACTTATAACGGTAGGTGGCGCTCTCAGTGTTTCTATGAGATGGATTATATACTTGTAACAGTAGGTGGGGCTACAGTGTTTCTATGAGATGGATTATATACTTATAACACTAGGTGGTGCTCTCAGTGTTTCTATGAGATGGATTATATACTTATAACATTATGTGGTGCAGTCAGTGTTTCTATGATATAGATTATATACTTATAACAGTAGGTGGTGCTCTCAGTGTTTCTATGACATGGATTATATACTTGTAACAGTAGGTGGTGCTCTCAGTGTTTCTATGAGATGGGTTATATACTTATAACAGTAGGCGGTGCTCTCAGTGTTTCTATGAGATGGATTATATACTTATAACAGTTGGTGGTGCTCTCAGTGTTTCTATGAGATGGATTATATACTTATAACAGTAGGTGGCGCTCTCAGTGTTTCTATGAGATAGATTATATACTTATAACAGTAGGTGGTGCTCTCAGTGTTTCTATGAGATGGATTATATACTTATAACAGTAGGTGGTGCTCTCAGTGTTTCTATGAGATGGATTATATACTTATAACAGTAGGTGGTGTTCTCAGTGTTTCTATGAGATGGATTATATACTTATAACATTAGGTGGTGCTCTCAGTGTTTCTATGAGATGGATTATATACTTATAACAGTAGGTGGTGCTCTCAGTGTTTCTATGATATGGACTATATGCTTATAACTGTAGGTGGTGCTCTCAGTGTTTCTATGAGATGGATTATATACTTATAACAGTAGGTGGCGCTCTCAGTGTTTCTATGAGATGGATTATATACTTATAACAGTAGGTGGTGCTCTCAGTGTTTCTATGAGATGGATTATATACTTATAACAGTAGGTGGTGCTCTCAGTGTTTCTATGAGATAGATTATATACTTATTACAGTAGGTGGTGCTCTCAGTGTTTCTATGATATAGATTATATACTTATAACAGTAGGTGGTGCTCTCAGTGTTTCTATCAGATGGATTATATACTTATAACAGTAGGTGGTGCTCTCAGTGTTTCTATCAGATGGGTCATATACTTATAACAGTAGGTGGTGCTCTCAGTGTTTGTATGAGATGGATTATATACTTATAACAGTAGGTGGTGCTCTCAGTGTTTCTATGAAATGGCTTATATACTTATAACAGTAGGTGGTGCTCTCAGTGTTTCTATGAGATGGATTATATACTTATAACAGTAGGTGGTGTTCTCAGTGTTTCTATGAGATGGATTATATACTTATAACATTAGGTGGTGCTCTCAGTGTTTCTATGAGATGGATCATATACTTATAACAGTAGGTGGTGCTCTCAGTGTTTCTATGAGATGGATTATATACTTATAACAGTAGGTGGTGCTCTCAGTGTTTCTATGAGATGGATTATAAACTTATAACAGTAGGTGGTGCTTTCAGTGTTTCTATGAGATGGATTATATACTTATAACAGTAGGTGGTGCTCTCAGTGTTTCTATGAGATGGAGTATATTTATAACAGTAGGTGGTGCTCTCAGTGTTTCTATGAGATGGATTATATACTTATAACAGTAGGTGGTGCTCTCAGTGTTTCTATGAGATGGATTATATATTTGTAACAGTAGGTGCTGCTCTCAGTGTTTCTATCAGATGGATTATATACTTATAACAGTAGGTGGTGCTCTCAGTGTTTCTATGAGATGGATTATATACTTATAACAGTAGGTGGTGCTCTCAGTGTTTCTATGAGATAGATTATATACTTATAACAGTAGGTGGTGCTCTCAGTGTTTCTATCAGATGGATTATATACTTATAACAGTAGGTGATGCCCTCTGTGTTTCTATCAGATGGATTATATACTTATAACAGTTGGTGGTGCTCTCAGTGTTTCTATGAGATGGATTATATACTTATAACAGTAGGTGGTGCTCTCAGTGTTTCTATGAGATAGATTATATACTTATAACAGTAGGTGGTGCTCTCAGTGTTTCTATGAGATAGATTATATACTTATTACAGTAGGTGGTGCTTTCAGTGTTTCTATGATATAGATTATATACTTATAACAGTAGGTGGTGCTCTCAGTGTTTTTATCAGATGGATTATATACTTATAACAGTAGGTGGTGCTCTCAGTGTTTCTATCAGATGGATTATATACTTATAACAGTAGGTGGTGCTCTCAGTGTTCCTATGAGATGGATTATATACTTATCACAGTAGGTGGTGCTCTCAGTGTTTCTATGAGATGGATTATATACTTATCACAGTAGGTGGTGCTCTCAGTGTTTTTATGAGATGGATTATATACTTATAACAGTAGGTGGCGCTCTCAGTGTTTCTATGAGATGGATTATATACTTGTAACAGTAGGTGGTGCTCTCAGTGTTTCTATCAGATGGATTATATAAATATAACAGTAGGTGGTGCTCTCAGTGTTCCTATGAGATGGATTATATACTTATAACAGTAGGTGGTGCTCTCAGTGTTTCTATGAGATAGATTATATACTTATAACAGTAGGTGGTGCTCTCAGTGTTTCTATCAGATGGATTATATACTTATAACAGTAGGTGATGCTCTCAGTGATTCTATCAGATGGATTATATACTTATAACAGTTGGTGGTGCTCTCAGAGTTTCTATGAGATGGATTATATATTTATAACAGTAGGTGGTGCTCTCAGTGTTTTTATGAGATAGATTATATACTTATAACAGTAGGTGGTGCTCTCAGTGTTTTTCTGAGATGGATTATATATTTATAACAGTAGGTGGTGCTCTCAGTGTTTCTATGAGATGGATTATATACTTATAACAGTAGGTGGTGCTCTCAGTGTTTCTATGAGATGGATTATCTACTTATAACAGTTGGTGGTGCTCTCAGTGTTTTTATGAGATGGATTATATACTTATACTAGCTGTGCTTCCAGGTGTTGCCCGGGTATTAAAAATCAGCTTATAAATAATGGGAAGTAATGAGAGTTGCCTGCCACTTGCTATTAGCCTGGCATGTTGCCACTTGGGAATTCGAGTAAGCTTACTAATGTGAGCTATTCGCCTCCGTGACGTTACGCAATCACCCTGTGTAGTGCGCGAAACCGTTGGTTATTTGCTCTCATATAGCGAAATATGTCAGCTAGCTAACAGATCAATATCAGTGGCCTAATTGGCATGGGGTCGGACTGGTGAAGGGGAGGGTCCGAGATCAAATCTTCTTCGGTACGGATTCTTTATTCCAAGATTCTAATAATAGGTAAAGCTGGACATACTGAAAATAGATGACATAAAACAGATGACAAACTTTGAGAAATATATATACATGTATATATAGATTGTAACCATCATTAATTATTTTGCCACCATTATATATTTACCAAATATGGCATTAAGTAAATTATCATAACTTTCAAGCCACACAGTCTAAAAATGTTTTGAAATCAATTTCATCAGCATTAAATCTTACACCAGCTTGCTCCATAAAATTCCACAACAATTCTAGTCACTATGTCGACTATTTCCCATACAACCATGATCACATTCAGGTCAGACAATTGACCAACATTATACAGCTTACAGCATTATTATTCTAAAATAAAAATACTCCCAGCAGTGTTATTGCTCAATAAAAATCACCGAAAGTCTTTAAATCTAAAATTAGTGAAACCCTTGCAAGCAAAAGATTGCAAGGGAGAATAAAGTTTTTGCAAAATGAAACTACCCCCGGGATGGGTTGAAAACATATTTTCTATTGGCCTAACACATGCCGATAGTTGTTTAATTTTGTTTGAGTACGGATACAATAGTCTAATTAATCAACTACTCACTAATCAGAATGGTTTTGTATGAAGTCTACTAAAGTCGCACCATGCGGCTCTTAGCCCTACGCAAACACCTTGCCGAGTTGTACTGGGCTGCTTGTGGTAGTGAAGGAGTTGAACAGCTGATAAACGATTATTATTTACTACTAGCGTAATAATGTTGATAGTTGATAGTGTTCATAATGTACACATTCTTATCAGCTGTATTTGAAGCAATGACCATTAGTGACTGTTTGTTTTTATAGACATATATGAGAAGCAATGGGATACCAATGGTAGACTTACACTACAGCATGTAGATATTCTAGCTCGACCTGATGAGAAGTCACTCTTCTGTTCTGCTACCAGACTATCAGGTGTTTGTTTCACACTTTTGTTTTACACCATCTTCTTCCACTCTCCAGATGTAGCCTTGTTTGAATACACAAAAATGCAGGTAAAGGGATGGAGTTGAGCATTTTACAGACATTTGTTTCCTACCGATAAGTTCTCTCTGGTGCTGCTCCTGCTTTATACTTTCCATTCTATTAAATAATCCATATTCCAGCCAATATCTTATCTCTACTTCATACTCACTTGATAATCTATTTTCGCTCTTGACTGCATTTAGTCTAAATTGTTTTTAGAGGATAAGTTTGCAGTCGGCACATTATCAGGAGAAGTGTTAGTATGTAACTTTAATCACATGATGGAACCGACTGAATATCCTGCCTTCCTCTCATACTCTCCTGTAAACTGCCTTTTGAAGCTGCATGGCATAAGTCAGTTTTTACCTTCATTTGTGTGTTTTATTATTGGCTGAATTAGTTGCGTGTGTGTGTGTGTGCGCGCATGTGACCCTCACTTAACAAGGTCATTTTTTGTAAAGTAAACTATATGGTGAAGTAAACAAATGAAGAGAACCTGCTGACTAAATTTGATAAGTTAATAAGCTAATCCGCAACACATTAGTAGAGATGCCCCGATTCTAATTTCACCAGCCGATTCAGATACCGATCCGATACACCGACTCTTATTGAAAAATAATCTGATTCCGATACCGATTCAGATCTTCTGTGTTGCATAGATATTTGTTGATTTTATTATGCAAATATAATGCAAAGGAAATATAAATATTGATGTATTTGTTTCTATTCATGGAAAAAAGATATACATGTATATATGGTCACATACTGACATTATGACTTACTGTGCATCTAGTAACAAAACAGTTCATGTATCTTGTAATCTGCTATAAATAATGGTAATTACTGTACAGTACAGCTTTTTCTGTGATATTGATGTCTCTCTTCTACTGCTGAACGAACTGCTGCGCCTGTACAAGTTTAGAACCAATAAATGTTTCTTTTAATTACCGTTAGTGATTTAATTATCTCAGCGAAACGTCTTTATCTTCCATCGATATCGATGTAGCCAGTCGTACTGAAAAAGGACTCACTTGCCACAGATGGTGGAGGACAGGCTAAATACCGATAGGCTACTGAGGTTATTTTATGCGCCACAAACGATACATCATATCATCAAGATCAAGAGAGTTAGTTAACTTTATTCATCGAATGCTCAAATTACTTTCGTAATGCTAGTACACAGAAATATTACACCACATTCTTGTTTCCCATCATTGTGCTTTCATTCGTGATTGGCTGCAATAAATCATATCGCTGTAATTGGGAAATACCGCACTTGGTGATTACATCCTGACTAAAGCCAAAAGATTCCTCAGCTGTGTTGATGTTTATTAAGCTATAGACATGAAATAGATTGTGTGACAGGCCCAGAATTCATTAGGTAAAAGTAGAAAACTTGCAGCTGAATATTTTTTATTAGTATAACAGGCTAAAATATGGTTTTCTGCTAAATAATTGATCTATAAAAAGTATCTGAACTTTCCGATTTTTTAAGAAAAGATCGGCCAATACCGATTCAGATACTTAACACCCATATCGGCACCGATACCGATTCCAATATTAAAATTCTATATTTTAATATCGGGCAACTCTACACATTAGTGATTATATTGCTGACGTATTACCATTGAGTGTGGTAGCGGTAGGCCTGTTCAAACAGAGTAACACCCTGATTGGTTTGTTTCTTGCTTTTATAATCTTGCTATTTCCTGTAACACACACATGGAAACCCCAATTTTATTTCTTTAGATACATCAGTTTGTTTTTGTTTACTGCGAGCGCAAGCTCTGTTCTATGTCTATGTCTCTATGTATGATTTACGCCAAGCTTTCAGACCTCATACAATATTTCTTGTATAGAAGTTCAGCATTGATATGTCACACGGGGACATCTCGACATTCTTCTAGTCTAATTGTTGATGTGAGCCATATATGTTTAAAACATGATAGTGTTTTTGTACTATAAGAACTGACTGGAACGTAGGATCAAGTTTTGACTTATCTGACGAGTAGTTTGAAATTAGTTCTGTTATAAAGCTTTTCTATTTATTTTACACATGACTGGTATCTAATTGTCCAAAACATGTTCATAGAATAATCTCTATAAAACCCTTTTGGGAAGGCGTAACCTACTCTTGAGCAGAAACTGGTAGAGCAGGAGTCAAGACAATTCCATTGTGTACATAAATTGTATAGGGAAGATTTATTGTTCCATCAGTTTCTCTGTTGTGTTCTATACCAAGCTTGCTCAACCGTTGGTACCTGTATTATTATTATTATTGTACTTAATTCCTTTTGTTGTGTCTGGCAAGCTGGTTGGCATGGGATGGATCGCTGTCTGAGCATTAATTAGAGTTCCTATGTTTGCACAGGACTTGCTGCTGGTTGCCTATGAGAAAAGCATCCACGTCGTCTCCTTGCTATCTGGAAAGTGTGAATATGCACAGACATTCTCTTCCTCCCTTGGTCTTGTATACTATGTTCCAACAAGGTATCATTGAGTTTCGGTCTAGTCTTAACTCTTCAAAGTCAGCAAGCTGACTTTCTGACATTGCACAGTTCATTTGCTTGTTGCATGGCAACCACTAACAGTAGCTAAACAGTTTTTAGCTGTATCTCCACAAAATTCTCTACAAGACACAACCTATTTGAAACCCTATATTGTCAAAGTGAGTGTTTTTTATTTTTCCAAAGTCGGTAATCAAAAACGAAGGCAAATTTCCGGAGCCAAGTATCCCATTTAATTTTTTTCATTGCTATGACATGATCAACAAAATAGACGTGAATTTTATTATGTAAAATCTCTAGGAGTTTATGATTCTGTTTCAACCAATCAAAAGCGTTGAGTTTTTTTCAAATAGTCTACAAATAGCCCAAGTCAACGTTTTTATTTTGTCCAAACTATCAAATAACTTCCCAATTTTAAGCTTCAAAGAACACAAAATAGTATTAATCACACAACTTCTACAAGCTTAGTTATAACTCTTCTTGTTGCTTGATGTGAACATGTCCTCTGTAGTGCAAAATAATAAAGCTATCATGATGAAAAGGTTTCAGTGCTGCTCACTATGATGGTAACGGCTAATATAAGAGGTTACAGGTCACAAAACATGTGTAACACTACATTTTTGTTCTTATACCAATAATTTCCTGCACTTTAGGTGCGATTTGGAAATTATTTCTTAAACTATTTTTTCATATTTTTACAGAATGAAAAATTTAGTAAAGCTAGCTATTTCATGTATCATAACGAAGGACATTTTGTTTTGGAATAAAATGCAGTTTTCAGTTTGAAAAAATACCAACTACTGCTCAAGGTGTGAAAGATTATATATGGCGATGTCAGCTTTTACAATTTAAAAAAAATTCATTCCGATTTGATGAGTTAAGATGACCTAGTCATATAACATACTACCAGATGACCGTAGGGTGTGAACTTCCAGTATTTTCACTTTTTCAATAGGTTTGTATATCACCTGATGAACCTGATCGCCAAACACAACACTTCGTTTATATTGTTTAGTATTTGCTTTTACCAGAACTTACACGCTGCAGTACACCCATAGTATGTAACTTACATGCTACAGTACACCCATAGTATGTAACTTACATGCTACAGTACACCCATAGTATGTAACTTACATGCTGCAGTACACCCGTAGTATGCAACTTACATGCTGCAGTACACCCATAGTATGTAACTTACATGCTGCAGTACACCCATAGTATGTAACTTACATGCTGCAGTACACCCATAGTATGTAACTTACATGCTACAGTACACCCATAGTATGTAACTTACATGCTACAGTACACCCATGGTATGTAACTTACATGCTACAGTACACCCATAGTATGTAATTTACCTGCTACAGTACACCCATAGTATGTAACTTACATGCTACAGTGCACCCATAGTGTGTAACTTATATGCTGCAGTACGCCCACAGTATGTAACTTTCATTCTGCAGTACACCCATATTATGTGACTTACATGCTACAGTGCATCCATAGTGTGTAACTTACATGCTGCAGTACACCCACAGTATGTAACTTACAAGCTACAGTACACCCATAGTATTTAACTTACATGCTACAGTGCATCCATAGTGTGTAACTTACATGCTACAGTACACCCATAGTATGTAGCTTACATGCTACAGTACACCCATAGTATGTAACTTACATGCTGCAGTACACCCGTAGTATGCAACTTACATGCTGCAGTACACCCATAGTATGTAACTTGATTTAACATTGTTTCACTTCGTTGGAGATCTGAGGATTTACCTTCTGCCTGAATCATACTAGTTTACACATACACTTACTTCGAAACATTTTAATCTCTTTTGCTGCCAGATATTTGGTCAGATCTTTTGCTATAGTGCCAGATTAAATTTGTTTTGACCACTTTCAGACGCTGCTGTTTATTTTACAGCTTATCAAGCGATTCACTGCATCAAATTATCTAAACCTCATGCTCAAGTTTTCTAACACATTTCTAAATCTTATAAAATGTTCATTTCCTATCCTGAAAATCAAATATAACAGACCAAATTTTAATTGACATACCTACATGTACATCACTTCCGTGAATAATTAGTTTAAATCGATGCAGGACAAATGTGCTTCCTACATTTAATAACCATCTAAACTACAGTTAGAATTCTTTATTAATAGTTTATGACTTGTTTGAGTGCAACTGCATTCCGCTATGACTAAATTTGATGTTAAACAAAGCTGTAACAGTAACTAGCGTCTGGTAAAATGTAACCTATTTAGTCATTTCGCTAGCTGATAAAATTAAAAGAAATTTGACTCCAAATAGTTCTTAGATGCTTACCCCATCTGAAAATATGTTTTAAATGTTTCTTTTTTATGAAAATGATTTTAATCAGGACCAGATGATTAACTTAAAAATTGAAGTGTAATTTATCCACCATTGTAAAGACTTATCAAAAGATCGTCTAGCCTAAAATCTTATTTTATATGAAAAAACAAACTTCAATTTTACAAAACTCATTTAATGAGGTTGCTTCCTGTTAACGAACGTTAGCGGCTCAGTTTTATCCTCGGCAGTGTGTAGCGAAACATTTGGAAAATACATTTTGTGGCATCGTCAAAATTGGCTTTGAACAAAAGACTGTTATTAAAGTTTCATGGTTAAAGTAATCTAATATTTGTTGAGTGGTTGTAGCATTTAGCTTGATTAATTAAATTTGTCTCATCTATAATCATCACACCTAAAGAAGTTGGCTGACAAATCTAACTTTTTGGAATAAACCGTTGTGCATCAAAGATGGGCGAGGAAAGATATTTTTCACATCCAAAATTTGCTAAAATTACCCAAAGCCACTCTTTTGTATGGTTCTGTCTACAACTGATACAATCAAAAAATAAAATGCATGTACATTAACAATAGTTAACTCACTAGTATAAAGTTACCATATTACATATATGTAAGGTACTGAACGCTGCTCCTTTGGGCAGACACCATCTAAAATTATCACACTTCCATAAGAGCAGAGCTGGCTCAAAAAATCAAAAATATTCTACCGTATATCCCAGGACATATGCAGATTCTAGAATGCAAAATGTTTTTTTACCAAACTTATGGGTGTAGCTGATACGTGCATAACCCTGATTGAAAGCAAAGCAAATCACATTATGTTAACTTAATTTCAACAATTAAAACTTGAACAACGCTAAGCGCATGGCTAGTAGCCTTTTACTTGCAGTTTGTTTTATACAGTAGAGATGGCACTTCAAGAAAAGCCTCTTGTGCAGGCTAATTGAAAAATAAATACAATGGAACCGGTGCATGTAGCCTTATTCTGTCTAGCTTTTGTTATCACGGTAAGAGCGGGTAATATGCGCAGCCGCGCGAAGTAGCACTTGTTTGGTAATAGTAGGCTATGATGACAATAACATTCATGGTTGGTCATACACATAATCGCGAGCATTGCATGAATAGTATCACTAGTACAGATCTTACCAGAGAATTGTCTGATTTACCCATGAAAGGAAAATAATGTCTTACACTGCTTCTTCAATAATAATTACCACTATCATTAACACTTGCTATCAAATAAATATTTTACTGAGAAAATTAACTATTCGGAAAAACCAAATATTTGACATTGGAGCATATAAGTCGTCATAACATTTGACCAAATTAATTAGCATAAAATTTTACATCATCTGATGTCATAAAAAAGTAAAAAATGTGCTACAGAATGAGTTTAGACACGTTCATGTTCTCTTCATACTACTATGGTTGACAAGTTGAGCATATCCGAGTTACACGAGTTACCGCTATTACTACAGGTTAGTAGCCTATGGCATTATTATTACTGTTAAAATAAATACTCACTGTCGCTACTACTATTGCCCAATATATGATCATCAGAAGTCTATTAATCTACAGTTTGTGAAACCTATATAGCTGTAATGCTTCTGATCATCACGAAAAACAAATAGATATAAAAATGTGTTTTTGAAAAGTGAAACTAAGGTCAACGAGAGAAGCAAACATGTTTTTCATTGGCTAAATGCAAAAAGATGATTGTTTCCTTTCAATCAAGCGATGGCACGATAGGCTAATTATGCCACTACTCACCAATCAAAAACATTTTGTACTAAGCCTTACAAAAGTCCATTTCCGCAACTTTTATGCTTTGATAGGTACCTACGGCGTGTTACGATTTATATGATCGGCTCATCTGCAAATTCTTATAAGTTCCCTCTTTCAGGGCTGTTTTTTATAGACAGCTTATATATGGGGATTTATGGTAAGTGCTCGGCACAGTCATCAGCATCTCTAGAATCATGTTTAATTCTGACACAATACCAAAGCTCAGTCACCTGAGCATGGGCCAGACCTAAACAGTTCTAATGCTCAATCTGCTATCCTGGTGTTTTTATAGTCGCCTGCTGATTACGCAGAATAAAGGCAGCTGCAAGCTGCTCACATGGGAGGTGAATGTTCTGGAGGAAGAGGGTAGAAACAGATCAAATGAATCACTATGTACTCTCCACTGTGAGGGAGCTCTTCTAGCTCAAACTTCCACGGTTAGGGTGGGTGTTGGTATTAGATTAATTATTAATGTCATCTATAAGTGTTAGTAATTTTCATTAGCCACAACCTGTAACACGGAGTGTGTTTCTTAGCATTTAGAATAGTTCTGGTCATTAGTACCAAGCAATTGTGAGATATAGTTGCTGAAGTCAATGTTTTGATGGATACTGATTACAGGTCTAAATATTAGGGATAGGAATTGAACTGCAGCTTTTTTAAGATACTGTAAAACCTCTATTTGAACGCCGTGGCTCTTTATTTTGCAACCATTCTTTTATAGTGGCGATTTATTCCAGGTGATGTTCAATTAGAGGGTGGTGATGTATTTTTCGACTAGCTAGTCAGAATTTTAGGAAGACCAGTTTAACCCCTCTACAGGTGAAGTGATGTTAATGTAACCTATATTTTGCACATTCCTTTAGGCAGAGTGACATTAATCCCATCGGCGTCAGCATTTTTGCTAAACCATAAACGTCCAAGTTCCAGCCTGAGTTAAACAAGGAACTGCTTTAAGTACAAAAATATAAGCCGGATACAGTTATTAATTATTTTTCATGGTGCTTTCAAAGTTTTAAAGAAAATACTAAAGATTTAGAGTTAGCAACTGGACATAAAATTAAAAAAAATTAAATGTTTTTATTGTTTTAATGTTAGAATACGCCATAACAATGGCTACAATTACGGTGTTTGTGAAGAGTATTCTCATCATTCATCAAAATGCTTTAAAATCTTCAGGTCATATTATAAACCACATTATGGATGAATTTGAAACAGTGTCTCAGATTTAGACCTTAATGATTTCGAATCAGAGTGCAGCTCTGATGATTGTGATAATTGATCTTCTCAGATACACCTTTACTAAAATCATGCATTACAGCAAAAACAAAATAGTTAATTGTTGTTGGTGTCCCTCTATTGCTGTGATCTTGTGGACATTTTTTACTGATGACTTTCTACTATGGGTTTGTGAAGATCACCAAACTTCAAAGTAGCAGTCAAATAGAGGTAGCGCTCTATTTAAAGATGATGCTCTATTTTTAACCTTTCTCCTATAGTGGGGTTCTATTAAAGGTAGCGTTCGAATGACATATGGTAGACCCTTCTTTGTTGCAAATCGTTGATTCTTGGACTGTTATTTGCTGCTAGGTTGTGTGGGTGGGGTATGAGCTGTGAGAGTATGATTTGAGGTGCAAGGTTATGATATGAGTTGCAAAAGTATGATATGAGTTGCAATGGTATGATATGAGTTGCAAAGGTATGATATGAGTTGCAAGGGTATGATATGAGTTGCAAGGGTATGATATGAGTTGCAAGGGTATGATATGAGTTGCAAGGGTATGTTATGAGTTGAAGCAGTATGATATGAGTTGCAAGGGTATGAGATGACTTGCAAGGGTATGATATGAGTTGCAAGGGTATGTTATGAGTTGAAAGGTTATGATATGAGTTGCAAGGGTATGATATGAGTTGCAAGGGTATGATATGAGTTGCAAGGGTATGATATGAGTTGCATGGGTATCATATGAGTTGCAAGAGTATGGTATGAGTTGCAAGGGTATCATATGAGTTGCAAGGGTATGGTATGAGTTGCAAGGGTATGATATGAGTTGCAAGGGTATGATATGAGTTGCGAGGGTATGGTAGGGATTGAAAGGGTATGGTATGAGTTGCAATGGTATGATATGAGTTGCAAGGGTATGATATGAGTTGCAAGGGTAGGGTATGGGTTGCAAGGGTATGATAGGAGTTGCAAGGGTATGATATGAGTTGCAAGGGTATGATCTGAGTTGCAAGGGTATGGTAGGGGTTGAAAGGGTATGGTATGAGTTGCTAGGGTATGATATGAGTTGCAAAGGTATGATATGAGTTGAAAGGGTAGGATATGAGTTGCAAGGCTATGATAGGAGTTGAAAAAGTATGATATGAATTGCAAGGGTATATGAGTTGGAAGGGTGTGATATTAGTTGCAAGGGTATCATATGAGTTGCAAGGGTATGGTAGGGGTTGAAAGGGTATGAGATGAGTTGCAAGGGTATGATATGAGTTGCAAGGATATGACATGAGTTGCAAGGGTATGATATGAGTTGCAAGGGTATGAGATGAGTTGCAAGGGTATGATATGAGTTGCGAGGGTACGATATGAGTTGCAAGGGTATCATAGGAGTTGCAAGGGTATGAGATGACTTGCAAGGGTATGATATGAGTTGCAAGGGTATGTTATGAGTTGAAAGGTTATGATATGAGTTGCAAGGGTATGACATGAGTAGAAAAAGTATGATATCAGTTGCAAGGGTACGATATGAGTTGCAAGGGTGTGATATGAGTTGCAAGGGTATCATATGAATTGCAAGGGTATGATATGAGTTGCAAGGGTATGACACAAGTTGCAAGGGTAGGGTATGAGTTGTAAGATGAGGATACGAGTTGAAAGGGTATGATATGAATTGTAGGAGTAAGATATAAATTGTACGATATGAGTTGTATAAGTGTGATTTGGGCTGTAGAAGTAGCATTTGGGCACAGTGAGTAAGGTACAGTAGAGGCTCCTACAACGTAAATAATCTGTTCCAGAAAGTTTTACATTAAAGGCAGTTTATGTTACAATTACATTAAAATACATGTGAATTACCTACCTAATTCATTCCAAGATCGTTACGAAGTGATCTGATCTTTCATGAATAAAAAAAACTACCTTAATTTTTAAATTAATTACTACAGTAACTGTAGTATTTTTGGTTTGTGTCGACAACTTTTCTTATTTTTATTTCATCAATTTTGCTCATTCTATGGTCCAATATTGCGGTAATGTTACAATAAGTTAGAAGGAGTGCACACCTACAACCCCAATTTACAACACTTGTTCATTTTTTGCAGACTGCGAAGTTTATCCTGCAATAGAAAAATAAGAGAAAATATTTTATACGTCTACACTAAAGCAAAACAAAAATATATTTCACTCTAAATAGAGCAGTGACTATCTGTCCGTCTGTCTATTCGTCACCAGGGTTTAAGGTTATACTACAAGATAATTTTTGCCGATTCTCCAACTCGTGATAGGATTAGTAGTGCGACACTCTAACATCTGCATCGATCGATCGTCTCAAGTATTGCTGAAGATTATAGCGCCTACTGATTCTCTGTGCTTTATTATGGAGTGCCATTTGTAAAATTTTGTGATATCCACAATATAAAAACTTTTTTAGTATATAAGTTTACATGTTTAATATGTGAAGATTCATGTTTAGTATGCTAACTTACATATTTAGTATGCCAACTTACATGTTTAGTATGTGAAAATTCGTGTTTAGTATGTCAGTTCACATGTTTTATATGGCAAGATTCATGTTTAGTGAACTAATTTTCATGTTTAGTATGTGAAGATTGGTGTTTAGTATGTCGAAATTCATGTTTGGTATGCTAACTTTAATGTTTTGTATTGCGAAATGCGCATGTTCGCTATTCCGCTGCGATCCTGTTTGATATGCCAATACGCATGTTTGTTATTCAACTTTTATTTTATATGCGATCTCCTTTTTATTACATTTCGAAGAAATGCTCCTAAGTCAATCGCGCCCTGTTTTACACGTAGCCCGTGGCCCATCGATAAATAGTTGGCAAACTTGGAGAATTCCTCAATAACTATCTAACTTTTAATAACATCTAATAACTAACTTCCTCAATATATTATAAAAAAAGGTCGTTGAAGAACTCTACGTCGTTGTTACTACAAAACAGAACAGTAACCTACAATACTCACTTGCTGTGATAAAAAATCACATATATAGAAAGTTGAGTCTCAATATAATCTTGACTCTTACATTTTTTCAAAGTCAAGCAACTTTTGAATTTGAAAGAATTTTCTATTAAACGAGTGTGGCAAAGCTAGCTTGGGATGTACGCAAGTGAGGAAATCTCGCTATAGTGTCTTCGCTCCCCAGGGTTATTGATCGAAATTCTCCACGTTTGCTAACTATTTATCGATGGGCCGCGGGCTACGTGTAAAACAGGGCGCGATTGACTTAGGAGCATTTCTTCGAAATGTAATAAAAAGGAGATCGCATATAAAATAAAAGTTGAATAACAAACATGCGTATTGGCATATCAAATAGGATCGCAGCGGAATAGCGAACATGCGCGTTTCGCAATACAAAACATTAAAGTTAGCATACCAAACATGAATTTTGACATACTAAACACCAATCTTCACATACTAAACATGAAAATTAGCATACTAAACATGAATCTTGCCATATAAAACATGTGAACTGACATACTAAACACGAATTTTCACATACTAAACATGTATGTTGGCATACTAAATATGTAAGTTAGCATACTAAACATGAATTTTCACATATTAAACATGTGAACTTATATACTAAAAAAGTTTTTATATTGTGGATATCACAAAATTTTACAAGTGGCACTCCATACTTTATCGACCATCTGATGGACCAGACAGCTATGGCACTTGTATATATAATAGAGACATCGTTGTTTTCTCTCTCTCAAGTGCGGAACGAAAGAAAGCAATATTTTTGTAAAAATTTTGCCGACTTAACAGGTCATGTGATAAGAAATGTTTATGAAGTATGAAGCAAAAACTTTACATAAATGTTTTACGTTATCTGAAATTGTCAGCTGTACATCCAAGAGTTGTCTTCTTTCCTTTTTTGTTATCGTATAATCGACAGTTCCATTTTTTTTCCATAGGGTGTAGAGTTGTGCAGCCATGGCCTAATAACTTACTCAGATGACTCTCTAGTCATTATTTGGAAGGTAGGAAATATTTATTGCTTATTATCTTCTCAGTTCACTTAATAAATATTTAATTAAATATGAACTTTCACAAAATTTTAGTAGATTCTATCGGAAAGTATCAGAATTTTTATTATTTGCTATGGTTTTCAATGTTTGAGGTGATCTGACTGCCAGGATGTTTCAAGATTAAAATCAACAAAACTTGATCGCAGTTAAAACACATTTCACATGTATTTTTCACCCAGGTGTTTGAACCGCAATAAAGTTTTGTCTATTTTAATCTTGAAACATGCTGGCCGTCGGATCACCGCAATTAACCAAGTGCTACGTACTTCACCATCAAGTACTACAACTAACTAAGTACTATGTACTTCATCATCAAGTACTACAACTAATAAAATGCTGCATACTTCACCATCAAGTACTGCAACTAACTGAGTACTACATACTTCACCATCAAGTACTACAGCCAACAAAGTACTACGTACTTCACCATCAAGTACTACAACTAACAAAGTACTACATACTTCACCATCAAGTACTACAACTAACAAAGTACTGCATACTTTACCGTCAAGTACTAAAACTGACAAAGTACTGCATACTTCACCATCAAGTACTACAACTAACTGAATACTACATACTTCACCATTAAATACTACAGCCAACAAAGTACTACATGCATCACCATCAGGTACTACAACTAACAAAGTACTACGTACTTCACCATCAAGTACTACAACTAACAAAGTACTGCATAATTTACCGTCAAGTACTAAAACTGACAAAGTACTGCATACTTCACCATCAAGTACTACAACTAACTGAGTACTACATACTTCACCATTAAGTACTACAGCCAACAAAGTACTACATACATCACCATCAGGTACTACAACTAACAGTACTACGTACTTCACCATCAAGTACTGCAACTAACAAAGTACTGCATACTTTACCGTCAAGTACTAAAACTGACAAAGTACTGCATACTTCACCATCAAGTATTACAACTAACTGAGTACTACATACTTCACCATTAAGTGCTACAGCCAACAAAGTACTACCTACATCACCATCAGGTACTACAACTAACAAAGTACTACGTACTTCACCATCAAGTGCTACAACTAACAAAGTACTACGTACTTCACCTTCAAGTACTGCAACTAACAAAGTACTACGTACTTCACCGTCAAGTACTGCGGCTAACAAAGTACTTTAGTCATGGTTCTCATTTGATAATTGTCACTTGGATTGGTTTAATTGCGACATAAATCTTGTTTTCTGCATGACAATTTTGTAAGGAAATTATTTATGATATCATTAAACAGATTTTACACCTCAAGCTTGAACCTTGAGCTCCTTAGGTTTTTACATGCACTGATTATGTTTTGTAAGTTAATTCATTAGCTACTGAAAAATGATGAACATTACATCTTACTAGCTAGTTTTCTAAATTTTATTTACTCTGTGTCTTTCAGTTGTAACTTACTTCTTAACTGTGCCTCCTGCCATTTGTCATCAACCGCCACTTGTCATCATTTGCCACTTGTCATCAACGGCCACTTGTCATCAACTGCCACTTGTCATCATCTGCCACTCTTATAGATTTTGTTCCAGAACAAAGATGAGGAGATGATCAGGCTACTCACTGCCATCAACCAGACCAGCACCATCTCCTAGCTCATTTCTTGCTCAAGTAGTTATATTCATATTTCAACAATTTTACAATCAATATGGTGCTTTTTACAAACAGTTGAGGTTTTCTATAAATTTTAATTTTTTGATTTTAGAAAAATTGTCAAACAGTCGTTTGTACTTAATTATGTAATTTTTTGGGATTTATAGCCCTCAATAATTCCGGTGTATTTGATGAGTGTATGTCTAATCTAATGTTCTGTTTGAATTACGGCCTGCCATTATATGTATACACATGTTAACAAACTGCGCACAACAGGGTTTCCAGCCTCTTTTTCATATGACACACCGAATAATACCACATTGAGAATACACACCTATTCAATGTTAATCATAATAATCATATAACTTTCTGGATCCAGATCCCTTCCTGAGCCATTGTACGCACCAGAACTAGAACTTGACATTGGTCTGTATCTAAAACTACAAGTGGACCTCAATAAACCTCATAGTCCCCATATTGGGTGGTTTGCTAATTCTGCCATTATCTTGTCACCAGATCATTCCTTCCACCTTGAGCGCCTATGGGTTGCTCGCCTTTTACTTGCATCCCATTTCTTGTTGGTATAACATTCCCAACCTGTTGCTCATGCCTGGATTACTTGTCCATTACTGGCTCCACGTTCTTGAGTGGCATCACATTCTCAACCTGTTGTTTGTGTCTCGAAAGAAAGATTTTAGTTCTGGTACCTCTGAGAGTAGCTGGCGGCTGGTCCTCCATCCTCCATCCATGTCACAGCCACCAGACAAATCAGGGTATAACTCAAAAAAGTTTCTTTTGTTTATCTGGATCTCGCTCCACTCTAACGTAGTAACTATAAGGAGAGGTATTCTTATTCAGCACGGTACTCTCAGTTCCAATGTCAGTAGGAGCCCCAACGTGTACAACCTGCCCCAGTAAAATTTTCAGGAGTTGTTTTGCCCTATACTTCCTAATACAATCAAATTTACTTTCATGTGTTCTCTGGTATCTTTGAACTGACAATCGTCTACATCCCTCTCATAAGGCTGACCTTATTGGTCGGTCAAACATGAGTTTACTAGGGGAATATCCTCACGGCAATGGAGTTGTTCTACAGGCTGACAACCTGACATCTTCATTGTGGGTCTTGTACCATATGATAAATCCGGCATAAATGTTTTCTGCCTAAACACCATGTTAGATTCTACAGGTCAGTTACTAATAAGAAAAAGTCAAGAAGACCTAGAGGCTTGATAATTCTGTATATATAGCCTTTGCATCATGTGACATCTTAATCCGGTACCCGGCGAGTCACACAAAGCTTTGAAGCCCATACAAGCATAGGGGACGCATATATAACACGATAGTTTATCATACGAACATTAGTAACTATGGCTACACCAACAACAGATTGTAGAAAGTTACGCAACTGTCACGAGTGATGATGAGAGGCATCGTCAAGCTCACACCAACCCAGTAACTCTACAGCGCATCTACTGGTAAGTTACGCTGTCTAACTTGGAAAGTGAAGTAACAATTTGTCAAAATTAACTACTATAAATATTAATTCTTACAAGATAAAAAGACCAGTCAAACCTGAACCTATGAGCAGATTAATTTTTATTTGTGGAAGAAATCATTGTTTTGTACACTAATGTTTGTTTTGATGAAGATGTAGGAAATAATTTGTGCAAAAGGCAAATAAATGGCTTTCACAAATATAAAGATCAAATGAATGAAATAAATGATCTCACATTACCTATCAAAATTCAATCTTCAAGGTCAGCGAAAAAAGGGAGAGAGTTTAATAATAAATCATGCCTGCACTACCAGCCAAAAAATTTTTCTTCCAAAGGGTGGTTGTGCATCAGCGAGTTTCAAATTATTATTTATTTTAACATAGACTTACTTATAATGTTGTGTCAGTTTTTTTAAAGTCATGAAAGGCTGCTCTCTGTAAACTTTAAAGTTTAAACCCTCTTAAAATGCTCTCTTTAAACTCTTTAAGCAGTTGTACAGAACCCCTTTGCACTAATAGGGTTTACTTTCCATCAGTTTCCAAAGACTGACTTACTACGGAATCAATGGCTGGTAAATATGAAACGTCTCTCCTCTTTCAACTCTGGTAAAGGAAACAAACCGTGGCAGCCCACCAGCTCATCATGTTTATGATCAGTAAGTTGTAACATTTTATAACAAGACTAAGTTTAGTATAAAGTACTAAGTGCAAAAGACCACCTAGTTAATGAGCCTTAACAATAACGCTGCTAGTAAAAGTAGAAGCTGTTGTTTAGTGTACAAGAATCTTCTACAGGACTAAGAATTCATGTTTGAAGAAAATCTTAGTCTTTGTAGACAACTCATGTTATGGCCCATTGTGCCACTTCAACTGGTTTGTTTGCTTGTGGGTTGGTTAGATTTATCATTCTTGTGTAGTACTATATGTATTTTCAGCACATTGTGCATACTGTTATAGGTAAGTCGATTGTAATGAAAAGACGTTAGTATTACTTCTGTTAATGTTACTTAATATGTATATATCTGATTTGATTTTTATTTCAGGCATACTTTACTGATAACCGCTATTCAAAAGTGAGAGGCCTAAAGATCTTGAAGAAAGATGCAGTTCCTACAGTGTTTAATTTTGCACTTTCAAAATCACAGCCAAAGAGAAGAACGCACTTTGATTTAGCAAATTCATCAATTTGCAAGATGTACCACCAGCAATAAAAGCAATAATTTTCTATCATACAGTTGACATTGTAAAATTAACATTTCAACTCATCAATTATTAAATTAATGTCTTGATTGTTATTTCTGCTGCAAATCTGCCAATGAAACCAAAGCAAAAAAGTAGAAACATCTCCAACTTATAAGGTCAAAGTAATCCTCAAAATGTTTGCAACTTATTTATTCAAAAACGGATTTACCAATTATTTGATATAAAATTCCGGAGTTATCTTTTCAAACATCTCGGAAAGGAAAACTCCCAATATAATCACTAAATAAATATAGGAAGTCACCAACAAAGTAAAGAATGGAAAAGTGGAATCGTTGTATTTAATTAACCCTAGCTACTTATTGAGGTAGGTTTTGGAGGGTGAAAGTTAGTGTCTCATTAATATGTTATCATTTGGAGGCGTAGCGTTTCCGCTGCCACGGCTAGCTAACTATGACGTCTTGTCCAGTCTCATACCGTAATCGTAATCTCAGAAAACGCCACTATCTAGACTTGTTTTAAATGAGGTTTGAATTGACTTGCCTAAATAATTTTTGTGCAATGGCAGCACTTTAAAGCGCTAGTTGATCGTTGAAGATTATCAAAGACATGCTTGCTACTAAAAACCAAACAAATATTTAGGAAGCTTTTCCTGCAGTTTGAGGTGCATCAGTTCACTCGTTTTTAGCAGTATTGTTGTATTAACGATTGATAGAACTGGATTATCGTACCAGTTCCCTACAAGGCTTTGTGAATGGCTTAGTTTATTTATCTACCACAGATGTGCTGCGGTAAGTAGTTATTGCTAATAGCTCCTTGGTAAGGTCTGATCTTGATTAGTGGCTCTTTTAATCGATTTAACTTGTTTATTAAAGTACATAAGATTTTGCAGTTGACCTTTGCAAATACTGCAATTTAAGACTACAGTTCCATAATTCCTCATGACCCTATGTTTATTTTAAGAATCAGATACAGATGTACTAGTTATACCTTAAGACTAAATTATAAGAGTTGAAAAGTAAATGTCTGAAACTTGAGATGAAGCGACTCTCTTGTTCTCTCGATAATGAATTCTTCGGCTTCTTCTACTGATGCGTCTGACTGCTATGGGGAAGCTGTGCTAAAAGAGTGAAGAGTATGATTGAATATTCGTCTTTTTATTTTGAATAAAAGTTACCCTTAGTGTCCAGGAGTGAAACTATATATGTTTCAGGTCTTCAGTTGTGAATCTTGTAGTTTTTGGATGTTTCTGCCTACATTTTTTTGTTTTCCATCAGCAGAGATTTTATCATACATAATCTCTAATTATAAACTTTGGTGTAGATTGGTACCAGATGCAGATTTTGATATACTGCATGACGCAAGTTGCTATTGTCTGGCCACTGTACCTGTTAAGGAATCTGGTTAGACATTTATCTTAAAATGCACTATTTAGGAGTTAATCCTTGGTTTTAATCTGGCTCTGACCTTCAAGGTTTTAGTTGTTATTTATCGTTTTCATGGAAAGTTTCCAATGTTTTATTTGTGGATTGAAATCTGGGAGTTGGCTTGTAATAGTGATTTTCTCATCTCTGGAATTTGTAGATGCTATATCTGTGGCAATTTGTTATGAAATTTGCATCGGTGCTGAACATGGTGCTGTCTACCTGTACATGGCTGATATCAGACATAACGGTGTAAAACAATATGGTGCTTACTTTTTATGATTGAAAGTATTGTCATAAGATTGTTTAAGATAATATATATATATATATATATATATATATGTTATATTGGATTTTAACTGATATTTGATAGCAATAGTTCTGTGAATTAACATGTTATGGAGGTATGAGTGGATTCTCAATTACTCGAGTTAACCAATTATTAATAACATTATTAATAATAATAATGTTAATATTGTTAGAAATTCCACTGTCATACATCCCACGACCAAAGATATATTGGAAAAAAAGAAAGGGTACTGATGGTTGAGAAATGCAATATTAGCAGTCAAATGGCACTGCAGTGCAATAGGATAACTGCAATGGTAGCTGTAATGTACTGGGTGTGGGTGTTATTATATACAACAAATAGCAATAATGAGAGGAAAAGATTATATGTTTATATCTCTCCCCCTGCAATAGGAGAAATGCAATATTGGCCAATATTAGAAGTAAAATGCACTGATATTATTAGAATAACCAATATTATTAATATAGTAATAATATAAAACCAATACACAATTTTGTTTACATTTAAAAACGTCATAGTTTTCATAATCTCATAAGTATAATCTCATAATCTTAAAATCTCATGAGAATCGTTAGAACAAAATATCATCGTCATTTCCTTTACTTACACTGCGTTGTACATCAGTTAGAATACCGAAGTACTCAAGAGTCTAAAATGTCAGTTACTTTGAAATCGGCAAAAATGAAACGAGTTCAGTACTCTTATGTTAATTACAGAAACCTTCAACAATGCTATAGACTGGCGAAATATGCAGTTATTTTTTTCGTGAAATGCGCGCGACTTTATCGTTCTATTCTCTGTTGCTCGGCGTTTCAATATTCGGTCCTTACTTTTATTAAACCAAGGTTTTCAAGCTTTTTGTGGCGATTTTCGTCCAAATTAATCTGTCTATTTGTGTATAATTCGATCAGATGGGTTAGTTTTAGGAATTTGCGGTAACCTTTCAAAGGCTTGGTAACATATTTAAATAGGTTTATATGCGTTTTGTATCATTATTATACTTAACGACTTTACTGCAAAATAGTTAAATTTGTTGATAGAAATTCGTTGCAAAGGTTTGGTGACGGCCGTTAACGGATAATTTTTCGGGAGTTGTGTGCACATGTATATTTATCATAAATCTCCCAATCAATCGCTTCCCTCTTGTTTGGTCGTGGGATAATTAATATGAATAAAATTAATAATAATTACTAATATTATTATTAACAGTAGTCCTAATATTAGTAATAACAGTTACTAAAATTAGAACTCGCAGCCAGAGTTTATTAGTTTATTAGTTTATTTTTAACTCCAAGACAGTAATTATCATTTTTTTAATTGAAGAAATATTCACAGGGACGATTATATCATGATTAAATGTATTATTTAACTTTAGGAAAAGGAAATTATGCAGGAATTTGTAATAGCCTACTCATTTTATGAAGAGATCACTCGGCGAGTTGGGCACTCCTTGGATGCACGGAACCCGCCACGAGAAGCGTGTATTTTTGGTTGTTGAGACAGTCAACAATAGGATCTTACGTTCATTTACCAGGCATTGAAGAGAGATAACCACATAAATGGGATCTTCGCGAACTTCAGTAATAGTGACAGGATCACTCACTGCTCACAATTAAGGGTTGGACGGTTTCAGTAATTACCCATCAAAAGAGAACTTGGCTATCATAATTGACCCGGATCTGTTGGCATCATTCCATTGGCTAAGGAAAAACTGCGCCACCCTCAAGCCAATTTGAACGTCAATTGCGATGTGAGACGCTAGGTACCAAGGCTGTAATGCAGCCCTCGCGAGGCAAAGTAATTTGGTGAATGCATAATGTATTAGGAGTTATCCAAAGCAGGATGATAACTCCAAATTTTAAATAATAGTTTAAAGTGACCGAAACCGGACACAGTGAGCCCTGGGGATATGATGTTCCCCTGTTATACGATTTTTTTTGGCTCACAAAATGCACTGGGGTAAGGCCGTCTTTGGCAAGATTGTGACGCGCTGGTCATTTGAGTGCTTCCTCGCATACTTCTCAGCTCAGATGCGTAATTTTGGTATTATTCATACTTTTTTTAGAAAGCACTTGACATCAACCATCACTCAATGAGATTTCATCTTTGTCATGCAACTCATTAACAAATTATGAACCATTAAAGCTGGTGTGACACGCGGGGCCATAGTTTGACATGAAAAACTACATTTTGATCAATTAGTAAAATCTTCTGAAATTTTGGACTCATAACATTATCATTTGACAAGCTCAAAGGTCTATTGTTCCCCTATTAGGAATACATATCATTTTGTTTCCAGGCCAAATTTTAATGATCCTGTAAGGTTTGAAAGAAGACTACCACCTGTAACGCGCGGGACTGCGACGCATGGGACAAAAATAACATTATGAAAATTAAGCATTTTTCTATGTTTTCTAGTTGTTAGACCACAAATTGTTATGAGTTGTAGTTGCAACATTGCATATGTATGCACATTGCGTATGTATATTCACTTGTGCTAAACCAAACAATAGTTTAAAATTACCATATATTGTATTTATTTTATTTAAACATAAAACACATATAATTTGAAGGCTGTCAGACTTTCATGCAGTAAACCATTTAAAAAAAACATATTCTGCCATTATTATTGCATAATTTCCTATTACAAAGTATCTCAGTGACCTGGTAGTTGCTGCTGGTACAACAACTGGGCATACTTAAAGAAGCAAATTCCTATGGGTGGATCTTATGTCGTCGGGGTTTGGTCACTTGAGCTGCTTGTGTGCACGGTGTATGTACTTTACAGTGTAGCTACCTTCACTAGCTTCGATTGTGAGAATTTCCCCAAAGCTGACTTCAGAGTTATAGGCCACTGTGACCAGCATTTGAGGTAAGAGCTGAGTCAGTGTTTGTGAAGTATCTCCTATGGTTGCCTTTTGATTCGGTTCGCTGCTCGGTGTGGATGGAACTGGCTGATAAGTGGAAGAACACCATTCCATCAGAGTAACATCACCATCTTCCTTAATTGCTACGTGATGGCAAGATAGAATGCCACGAATTGGAGGTGCAGTAGACCAGCGTTCTTTGCAGCTCCTTGCCGTTTTAGTGATCATATTTTCTGAGATGTATAAAATCTTCATTGGTTTTACTGATTTGGAAGTTACTATTGTTGCAGCTTCTGCAAATGATTTTGCCGAGTTTACGACATACCATCCTTGATATTCTGCCATTAGAACCTGTTGTTTGATGCTTCTCCCAACACCATCTACTGAGCCTTTGCCATGTGATGTCTAAAAAAAACTTCCAGTCAGCTGCCATACCCATTGCACCCTTATGGCTTATCAAGTTCTGAAATGTGAACCGATTAATGTTTTGATATGCGGATCCATCACTTACATAATGAATATGTTGCAAGTTAATAGTTTCGGCTTTCAGAAATTTCACAAGTTCTCTATTAAACAGTGTAAGCAGCATCCTTAGTTTGTTCTAGGCTATCACTAACTAATACACAGCATTTGTAGGCAAGGACTCCATCCAGCTTATAATAAATCATGACAGTGAATACTGTCACCTAGTGCTGGGACGATATCAAAAATTCGTTTCGGTACGATATGATAGCGTAGTCAACCGATATATCGAAATATCGGTTATGTTATTTGGAGTTGTCTTACCTGCTAGAAAAACTGCCATGAAAGAACAACTCCGTAATGAATTTATATACCGGTATAATTCTCTGAAGAATCGGGTATCAAGTAGGTAGAGTAGAATATCCTTCGTTTTTCATGACGTCTTTCTATCGTTGTCCGCCATCTTTATGGAGAGCTTCTATCGTTAAAAACACGAAGCTTCTGCAATTAATTATGTTTGTTATGCTTTTGTTTGCCATTTTTTATTGCAGTATCAAAATAACATCAAAAATACTATTATTCATGTAAACATCAACGATACTTACACAGTCAGATGATACAGGCCATATTATAGTCATCAAATTATTAATAACAATTAATCTTGCCGCAATCAATACTCATAGAAGACCTATTCTTCAAATCTGAACTCTTGTATATAGTATCAATCAATTTATTTTTGTAAAAGTTATCCTGCATTACTTATTTGAAGTCATCATCTCATGTAAATTTTATTTTAATTTTTACACCAATAATCTCAAACTGAACATGAATTGTTCACTACTATTTTGCATTCAGGATACTTTCACATGTTTCATTTTATTTGATAATATGCCTGAAAATAGAGGCTTTTTGTTATTTTGTTATCAGCAAAATTAAACATTACTAACTAACATACTATTAATCAAGAAAATGACGATAGTTTTCTACAAAGATGGCGGCTTTTTCGCGGACGAGCGCATTTGCAAACAATGCGATGACGTCAAAAAACCGATGTATCTATATTATCGTCGATATCGTCCAATATCGACGGTATCCGATATTTCGATATGGGCAGAAAGCACTCGGTACGGTCGGTATCAAAAAGTGATATCGACGATATACCGAAATATCGTAATATCGTCCCAGCACTACTGTCACCCCTATTGTGGTGTAGTAGGTGCTTTGATTTCAGTTGCTTACAGTTAAAGTTCTCACTGAAGTCTGCGAATGATCACTGCCCCAATTTTCAAATTCTGTTTGAGGTAAATGTATGATTTGTGTTGACGGTTGGAAGTGTACATATGAAGGGAAAGTGATGTCAGTTGGTATTTCAGCAGTACAAGCAAGTCAGATGATGGCATCTGACCTTCGAGCTTGTTTAGGAAGCCGTTTTCACCATCTCTCCACTGATAGAAATTCACCTGTTCTTTAGCGCTAACAACCAAACTATCGATCGAATCAGCGCCACAAGAGTCACAATCCCTCTTCACACATGATTAATCTTCCATGTTACACGCAGTTCTTTTCAAAAGCTGGTGGACAGTAGTGGGCATTTCCAAAAAACAGACAGAGGGTAGAGTCCCAGTTCTTAACTCTGAATTTCGCAGTAGTTGCAAGCAGACAATTTGATCATGTCTAGAAACTGGCTTGCAATTTACTTGACCCAACTTTTTAAATTCACTAGGGCTTACCTTGACGGTCAGATATTCTTCATTGAAAATCTCAAAGATGACACTCAACGTATAGGTCAGCAGGTGTTTCCGAAGCTTTCGTCGCTTGTGGGCAGGAAGTTTGACACGATATTAACAGCAGTTTGGCAGTCATTAGAATACATGCCAGTTAAAACGCCTTACCAGTATCTATAAGTGAAACTTACTTTCTCTACTGACTGAAAATTTGATGCGTGATTGAAAGATAATTTTTGTAACCGTACTTTAAAAATACACATTTGGTTCAAAGATTACCTCGTGATTTGAACACTAGGTGTGTGTATGATAAGAATAGGCTAATATTGACAAGCTCCATGTTCTGAGTTACAAAACCTAAAATAATTCTAATTCATTATTTTTATCAAAGAAGCTGGCTTCATAGACTTGGAAAATCAAGCATTACTTTCACATGTCAGGGTATCATAGAGAATTCACAAACAACGGCAGACATCACCATATTATTGAAAATGTCCCGCGTGTCACAAATACTTACATGTACCTATAAAACAGAAACATGCAGTCTTTTCAGCAAATTGGCGAGTTTGGCTAAGCTATAGCAGCCCAAAATAAAATTATAGATAATAATTTTTTTTATCTCAGATAGCTTGGGAAGAACAGGCTGCAACTAAATGCACTGAAATTGTGACGCGCGGGACAAACTGATTTTGGCTCACCTGAATTATAATGAGAAACTTGCGTTTGCTCAGAAAAAACACCTGGGCTAGAAAATCCACTCTTGCATTGATTATAAAATGAAAGCAAATTTTATTTCAGAATGAATTGCAAAGTTTGAGATGATATGATCAATTGTCCCGTGCGTCCCACACCATACAGGAAAAACCTACTTGCATGCCCAATATTTTCATGAGAGAATATTTCATTATGAAAACTTTTTTGTTTTCACACATCTGAACATGTTCACTCGCTAATTAACTTAAAATTATGGTTGCAAAAGGCAGAGAAAAAATTGCCTTTGTGTGTGACACCATGCTTGGTCTTGCCCAATGCAATTGTTTTCCATCCTCGCCATACGAATTCTATTTCGCCATACGAATTCTACTTCGCCATACGAATTCAGTCATATATTTTGCTCAAAATTAAAATTTGGCAGTCAATTTGCTTATTACGTCGAAATAACAAAGAGGCCGATATTTTGTCTGCTGAAAACCTTCTCACAACGCATGGAAAAGGTATGATGACCCATTTCTCTCAGTTCAGCATTCCTTAAGTGAAAAACGATAATTTTTCTCCTTTGAAACCATTAACAAAGTTTGAGTTGCGATCCCTTCGAATAGAGGGTCTGGGATCAGACAGCGTTCCTTAACCTGCTCACAAAACCCACTTCAATACGTATTAAACAGAAAATTTTGGAGAACAGCATTGCTTGGGCTTTCTTGTCAACTTGGATTGAAAAGGGTTTTTATAAGGTCGGCTAAAAGTGATGGTGAAAAGGAAGCCGGAAATATATAGGTGATAAAATTTTAGCGATAAAAAAGTTAAGTTCTATTAAATAGTTGACAATACATACTAAAACTTAGCTTTAAGTGCTTGTTTAGTAATCTAAATTCAGTTAAATTCAAAGTTTATGTAATACGTCTGTCTCGAAGGTACATTGTAATGTTACATTTTATATCAGATCGTAATCACTAAATAAATTGAAGTTTCTGGATGTAACTATAGTTACTAGGGCTAACATACTAGCTTGCTACTATTTTTTAATATGTACAGTACTTATATAATATTTTGATAATTTTTACCAGGGGATGTTTGCATTAGATAATTCCTATTGGTTTGTATACCCCTTTATACGATATTTTTGCCATACGATGCCAAGTCTGGAGCGGATTGAAATTGCATGGCAAGGGTGCACTGTATCTGTGTATAAATAAAAAAACTTTAACATTCATATCGCGAAAGACCATTATTATGCGTGTCTATTAAGGGGATACTGAAATGTTTATATTGCATTTATAAAAACTGAGTTTCCTTGTAACATTCACATTCTATTTGACTTAGCAAAGCATATTCATAAACGTTACTCTTGTATAAATCCTTCCCAATATTTGTTCTTCGAGACTTTACTTATACATGAGTATATATGGTAATAACGCTCTTTTTTCAGTTAAAAACAATATCACGAAGCTTTTCATGTACATAATTCATCAATTGACTTATGGCTGGGATGAATTCAATCAACTCGCATGTTAATTTGTAAAGGATTTTGCTGTGACCTTTTACGGCTCTACAAGAAACCAAACCATATTGAGTATAGAAGGAAGTGTATGCATTTTTACAAATATATAATGAATACAGTTGAGAGTGCACATGCAATCAACTGTATGTAGCGATACTTTCCTGTGCTCTGGCTTGCTTGGCTCATTTGGGCTCCTTTTATACGATTTTATGTGCGTATGTCCAGCTATAGTTATTTAATCGTTATAGCTGCACATACACACAACAGACTTTGAGATTTATAATTTTTATATACATAGTGAAACCAGCATCTGCATTAGTTACACCATTCAACTGTGAAACATTTTTATAGCTTACTAATGAGGTACATGAAACTGGTTTCTGAACCCAATTTGCTCCATGTAAAGGCTCCGCACTTTTTCCAAAAGGGCCGACTCAGTAGTAGTTTGGACTTTCATTTGTTTGCTCGGTGGTAGATCTGTTTCAGATTTGCCGATTCGGTAGCTGGTCGGTCTCTCACTTGCTGACTCGGTGGTAAGTTGGTCTCTCAATTGCCGATTCGGTGGTAGCTCCATCTCTCAATCTCTAACTCGATGATCACTCAGTGATCCCCTATTGGCCAGTGATTGGCTATCTGTTTTTTTGGCCCAGTTGAGTGCTGACTTAGTCATTTTTGTTCGATTCTTTGTAATTTCGCTGAGGCCGAGTCTTGTAGCTTTAGCGCGGTTGGTTTGTCATGATGGCTGATGGGATAATGTCAGCTGTGATGGCTCTGTCATCATGACCGACATTATTTTTCTCTGCCATATAAGGTTGATATACCTGCTTGACCTACAAAAAATAGACTTTGCTCTGATAATAAGAAATAAAATCACCGGCCGTTGTCGTAAGAAGTAAACACTTGTGCTACTGTTTAGGTCAAAAAGTGTGTTTTTACTACTTTCATCAGCAGACATGTAAAGTGGCAGGCCTAACAAAATAGCAAAATAATGAAATTCTATGCAGGAAATAAAAAGTTGAAATTGTGTAATTTCGGTAGTTAAATTTTTACAGATCTATCTAATTTTTCTTTAGCTTTTGGAAAAATCATGTAAGTTCATTCACAGCATCATTATCCTTATACACATTTAGCAGCTACCTTCTTTTCATAGTGTTACACATAGTTAGTGGCTATCTACTCTTACAATAACCAAATCACTTATCAACACACATTCGTATTGACCTCTACACATGCTCATGAACTGTAATAGTTATACACATAACCAAAGTGGCAAATCAAACAACCAAGTCTGCTAATTGACCTAAATTGACATTTTGATTACTGGGTTAACATTCCTTTACTCTACTTTAAGGGCCCTTGTGTGCACACTATTTATGACACTGCTGTAATTACTATCACTTAGGCTGTGTATCTATCACAACGAGTAATAAAATAACAACTGGCAACGAGGATAGGATTCACTTGATTGCGCAGAACGTCATAGATTATACATGTCCATCAACAGCAGAGACTTTTGTTGACAGGCATGTATACTTGTTTACTTTGCATACCAAATATTAAATTACACCAACTATATCCGTTTTATCATCTTATCACATTTTTTTAGTCATATATTTTCTTTTGACACAAGTTCTATAAGCAAAAAGCAGTAATTTTTTCTCCAATCACTGGAACCAAGATGATGACTCTTTGGAGACATTCACTCTTTATTTTGAACGGTTTGAAGTATTTACCATAGCAAATGGCATTACATATGCTGCGAAAAAAAGCTATTTTATTGGGTCCTATACTGTCAGTTTTTTTAGTCTCACAGCTCCTGATATATCCAAAAAGCAGGGTCTTTCAGCATGTACACAATTTTTAACTGGTCATTTATTTCCAGTCCTTGATAATTGTAGAAACTATTCATTTTCCCTAAAACACAGCTACCCGGAAAAAACGTGACCCTGTTTCTAGCACAACGCTAAGCACTTTCGGGACACTGTTATGCTTGTGCCAATTTTTGAGTTTGAGTATTGCAAGTTCGGTTTGTATGTAAAATTTCATCTGAGAGCACACATCGTAAACTACACTCAGGAGCAGAACTTACACTAGACTAAGCCTTAGAAATAGCTAAGGGTATGAAGCAATACAATAAAGATGTTCACTAGATGACTATAAAACCTTATACACCACAGACTGTCCAAGTATCTTCACTAAATTCAAATAATGTGGGTGTATCATTTTCCCCCAAGAACACATGCTCCTAAATGATTTTAAGACCTTGTCACACTTGTGGTAGTATTCAACGTTTAAGACAACTGTTGACACCTGCAACCATAGTGCTTCAACTTTTGCTTAATAAGAACAACTAAATGCAGCATATCAGAGTGGCATTTTTATTAGTACAGCTCACCACAAAACCTTTTCTGTTTTGATATATTTTAGCCTCATTAGGATTATCTCATAGAAGAGCAATTGGGCTTCATCGAGTGACATCCCATGGGCATTACTTTGGTCAAGTTGGTCATACAGCACCCCAGGAATTTGATTGACCACCTGCTTACTTAACATAGTCTTGCAACCCCGTATCAATCAGGAACTGCACACACTTACCCTCCAGCCTTCTGGAAAATAAATAACTCAAGTTGATCCAGCTGAGAGTTTGCGCCCAGACCGAACTGTACTCTTGGTCCAGTGGTGACTGAATGGATGGCCATATTGTCTTGTCCGACATTCCTACTAGTCTGGCCAGCTCTTGTGAACTGAATTGAAGCCTGCCACTTTTCGAGGCAGAATCTGCAGGTGGTCGTGCTTTAGCTTGGCTAGTGTAATCGGGATTGGCCCTGCCACTTTTAAAGCAGGTACCATCACGCTCCTAATTCTCATAGGTTTGTTGAAACCCGAAAGCAAGCCCCCGGTATCCTTCCTGCGATTCGAGTCTCATATGGAGCTAAGACTTAGATGTGTCCATGTGTTTGTTCTCTTGTGCCGACTCATATCCTACCTGCTCTATAGGTTAAAAGAAATGACTGAGCCTTTGGTTTTGCGGTCCTCTAGAGGTGATTATTAGTGACGACCTCTGGAGTCAATTTTTCCCAGTAAATCAGTGTGAAGGACCTGAGCGCAATGAGTATTAGACTCCACTGCTGCAACACTACCAATTTACCAGACTGCGCTTTTTATGGCTGAGGCTGTTTTAGCGCTTATGTCTCTTTCTTTCAAATTCTAAGAAAAAGGTTGCCTTTGGCTTTGCCTGACAACTGTCATTTACTGTTTGGTGACTGGGCCAGTCTTGAATTTGCTTTATCTGTTTGGCCACCTGCTTCACCATCAGAGTACGCAAGTAAGCTGATGAATACTGGGGGGGTCCTCGCAGCCAGTTCTGACACAGGCTCCAGTTGGTTATCTTTCCTTTATTTTAAGCTGCAGAAACACTGGCAAATTTTGCAAAGGCGGTGCCAAACGCCCTCACTAACAAAAATTATTCCAGTTTGCTAGTTAGCTGATCATGGCCAGAAGGTGTCTCTGTAGCAGGGCTGGTTCAAGGAGTTGCGAAACATTTTGGCTATTATTGGCAGGTATTGCCCAAACAAGTTTGCATACGCGATACAGATTAGTCATTCAACCTCTACATCGTGTCCTTGCAGTGAGATCTGGTTGTTTTTCACGGCATTCAGCTCGATTTTGGTCTACCTTGTAGAGAGTCTAAAATTCATCAGCATTGCGGGCATCAAATTCAGCTTATATTTCATTGGGTTTACCGCAACCTTCAGCTTCTTCCTGGAGGCTTTTCCGGAAGTGTAATATGGATGCCCAGGCTGTTCACTGAAGTACATTTGCCACTTCCAGTGGCTGATAAATAATCAGCATACCCCGTAATGCCATACTAGATGGTGGTTTTCATTGATATACCTGGTCAGAGTCTCGGGTCCAGTCATCAGCACCTCTAGAGCTTTAAGGTTTGATCAACAGTTAAGTTGCCAGGCATAACCTCTTTCAATTTATAGAGACAAATTTTGATGCTTTTTATATAATTTATAAAAAATGCATTTAATATATTTTAATGCACTTTTTTGGTAGCAAACAGTATGTTCTTGAAAAATTCTGCGTCATCTAATCATCATTTGAATTAAAAACAAGTTTTCATTGTCAAATATTGATAAATGCAAACATTAATTTGCACATAAATGTCTCCGTGCATACTTTTACCAATGAACCCATTACCTATCCATACTTTTACCGATGCACAAGTACCTATTCATACATGCACAATTGCATAAATGTACCCATAGATATTTGCAGTGTCATATAAACTCATGTGTGTAGAAAGCCTACAAGATTCCTCTACAGCACAACATCAAAATCAGATCAACTGGACAGTGGTGGTCAAATATTTATGGATGTGTTTGTATATAAGAAATATACAATAAAGCCCAGATGTAGAGAAAGCGCAAAAGTGCTCTGTTCATTGCTTGCGTATTTATTTTTCATACACACTGGCGAAGCAAACTTCACTTTGCTTGACCTAGTTTTATTTAGTTGAACCCAATCAAGTTGAACCAAGTCAAAAGCTGGCCTGTCTACAGGGCCCATTGGATCTGACCTCAAATGTACCATTCTATAATTAGAATTCAAGTGGAAGAGCCAGCTGAGCCCAGGCTCCAAACAGCTGATTTCTTCTATTATCACCCCTTGCTTGGTGGAGCTAGTGTCACTGTTAGCGGCAATTCCTGGCATAGTCAAATCTGCATCCGCTCAGGCATCCCCATGCTGGTGGAGCTGCCTGATTCTTCTGACTGATGTGGTCAACCACCAGTCCCAGTCTGTAATGCCTGTGCCAATTTTATTTCTTCTTTTTTATCTTTTTTGGCTACTCGTATGTGTATATGATATCACATCCAGTTTCTCAGCTGTTTTTGGTAACTGAAACGATTGGTATCCTTTTGCATTATACCTTCTTCTGGGTTTGAGGATAACCGCTGCATGATTTAGCTCCTCCAGACATGAGTGAAAAGGTTTCAGACTTTCGCTCATGGTGGAGGGTTTCCCTTGCCTTCTCGCCAAGTACAGTCGATAGACCCAGGCTTTTATGACCTGGTATAGCCCTATGTATTTGGTGAGCAGTTTTGGTTGTTCTATTTTTTCTAGTGTTATTGTAATTGTCCGATTGTAAACTGTTTGTAATTATTAAATCAGTATCCAATCATTTTTCATTTTAAGCATTGGAGTAGAACAGACTTTTTTTTAATAAATACTTACTAAATGGTTCACATATAAACACCTTTGATGCTGGTTCCTTTTTTTCTCACCTGAATTGCACAAAAGACTCTTTTATAATATAAAGTTTCAGAGCATTTATATTTTTATCCTCATATAATGAACATTGTGTACAGCAATCAAATTCTTCAGATATTACAAATTATATAAAGTTTCCATGGTTGATGTACCTGCTGGAAATAGCAACGCCCTAAAAATGGAAAATGCCATAAGTGTCTATTTTCTAGGTGGTCAATTATAAAAAATCAAATATATAAATAAAACAATAGAAACGAGAAATACTTCATTATATATATATATATATATATATATATATATATTTAGACTAGACTAAGTTACTCAAGTACTTTAATAATCATACAATATATTCATTAAAGTCAATAGCTTTAAAAACCTTAGCATCACACACATGCAGGTGATGAATGTTATACAGCACTAGTCAAGTATCAATCATTGGTCTTTCATCTCCTAATTGTTTCAGCAGCACTTCCACTACCAATACAGTGACTTTATGAAGAAACCTAACTTTCAACAGCTGTTCTGAAAGAAGAAAAATGGACAAAGCTTTTGGTGGGAAACGTGGAGCTTCTTGTAGCAAGGCAGATGCCCCCAGTGAAAAGAGGACAAAGAGTAATGATTTTGAGGACCATCCGGATTTCTGGAAACCCAGTGAGTAAAGTAGTTGCCTTTTAGTGTCATTTAAACAAATGAAAACAGAAACCTAAAGTATGTATTTATCATTCAATAAATCATAATATGAAGTCAAATGTCTGACATACAATGCAAATACAATAACATACAATGAAATCACAATGAATGAAGTATTGCTAGAATTACCAGAAGAGTTGCATGTTCAAATACACTCCTAATTGGTTATTTTATCAATGAGTATTCGGCAATTGGGTGTCTATTGTTAGTATATAGATGGTTTTTCTTTTATGAAGCTAGGCTAGATTTTCATAATTTGACCAAGTTAACTCAACTCAATGTTCACTATTTATATTTCATTAAAATTGAATCATGCTGTTCTCATCTTATAAAAATATAGCGTGCTCCTTCAGAATATGATTACCCTGTTATACAACTTTTTTACCTCAAAAAGTGAAATATGATGATTTTTTCACCACGCCATACAAATCTCATTTCACAAATTCAACAAAATTTTTGCCCAAGTTCAAGTTTTGCAGTCAGTGTGCTTGTTACGTACATAAATAATAGTAATTCATATATAATTATAATAGTAATTCATATATAATTCACATAAATAATAGCAAGTTAACCGAAATGCTGTTCGGCAAAATTATTTTTACAATGCTTGAAAGAGACACAATGACTGACTTCTCTCAGGTCGGCAATTCCCATGTAAAGCGGTAATATTTTCCCTTCAAAACCAGTAGCAAATTTGGATTTGTAATCTCTTCAAAGAAGTCCGTGATCAGACAACCTCTTTTAACCTCCTAACAAAATTCCACTTCATTATGAAAACAACATCGGGTCGGTGCGTGCGTGTGTTTAGTAAGCTAAATTTTGAGGTGAATTCAAAGTTTATGTTATATGTGCGTCAGTCTTGAAGGCAGGAACTCTCTATGGTGCATTATAATGTTACATTTTATTGCAGATCATAACCACTAAATACGCTAAATACAATGAACTTATTGTAGGTAACTATAGTTTCTACTCCTGCATATGATTTTTCCACTATATGATACCAACTTTGGAATGGATCAAAATCGAATCCTGTGGGTGCACTGCACGCACTGTCCATCAACATTTTTCCTAAAAATATTGTTAACCTTTTAACAGGCAAATTTTCAGGATTATGTCAGACGCCCAGATTATATATCAGATTATATATAAGATATAATCCAGATTATATCAGGATTATATCAGAATATATATTTATAATATATATAAATAATATATATATTACTTCAGATTATATCAGGGCGAATTAATTTACCGGAAAATCAATTTTTTTAAAAAGGTTTCATGGCTGCTCATTGATCTCTTGGTAATCTGGCTCTCACAAATGATCTTGAGTCAAAGTGGATCTCAACTTGATTGATCTTGATCTCAAATGATCTTGATCTCAAATGATCTTGATCTCAAATGATCTCAAATGCTGATTCACGCACGCGCACGTACATGTACACACACGTACACATGTATACACATACACGTACACATACCTTCCCTTAGCCATCTAATGTTAACTAATGTATGTTAGTAAATCTTCACAAGTGGCCTTGCTTTTTTTATAAACTTCCTTGAGTTCCTGTATCTTCATAGCCTCACCTCACACATTATTTGTTGAAATAGATTATTTGGTTTTCTGCATAAAATAGTTTGGTGGATGATGCAATAGAATGCTAGCACTGATGCTATATCGTTCTTCAATCTAGCTATGACACTTTGATCTCTTCCAACCATGGCTTTTGCACCATCTGTTGTGACAGATATTCGTTTGTGGAGAGGTATATTCATATTATCAATTTCTCTAATGAGGGCATCATAGATAGCGGGGGAGGGGGGTGGTTTCTCCTAATCCAACCAAAGTATGAAACCCTCTTTTATTTCTTCACCATCAAATAATCGCTGACACAGGGTATAAGAATAAAACATAATACTATGCTTTATAGAGAAACATGCTGATGCTTCATAAAGAAGCTTGTAGTATAAATGTTTGGCTTAGTCACTTTGAACCAAAAATCATAAAATAAGTGCATCATTTTCTACTTGGTGTTGTATCCTCCTTCAACTGTCTCCTAAAATGCACTTGTATGACTTCAGTTTGCAACCACATGATAAAAATATCATTACCAGTTGATAGTGTACACACAGTAGCCTATATGCCTTACAAAGACTGCTAATTGAGTAGTAGGCCATTATATCAGTAGGCTCATCAATAGCGATTGAAAAGTAATCTACTTGGTCTATATGGGTTAGCAAAGTCAAGCTAATCATTAATGGTTTCAATTATACCCGTAGAAGTTTTCCTAGAAAGTCTGTATAACCTTGAATTTACTAATCATATCACTCTTACCTGGAAAAATTGTTTGCATAGCCTCAACCATGATTTATTTTACAATCTCAGCATGAGAATAAGAAAGCATTGCTTTTGTAAGAGTCTTTGACACTCGTAGAAAAGCTTGTGTAGCTTGTTTATCAGCAACTGTGAAATGAGCTGAGAAAAGTGTTGCTGAGAAATTTTCCTGCAGAATGAGATTTTTTCCTCCAGACAGTTTGCAAAAACTTTGCAACTAGAGATCCAAATATACGCAGTTATGATTTTTGCTGTCTGATTTTTATACATTTCTTGAAACTAGATTTATGTAAATATTTCGCATACAAATTTATCGGGCAGAAAAACAAGATAGAACCGGTTGCATATCATGGCAAAAACATTTTCTAACTGGACCAATTTATTTCCAGTAAGGTCTTCAAAATTGTCAGTAAAGTGTAAACTTGCTTCTAATTTTCTTTCTACTTTCAATTTAATTAAAAATCAGCGTAGATAATAAAATAATGTGGACCAGTAAGCCAACGTAGTAGGCTTTTTGAGAATACCTATATGCAAAACTAAACAAATAACTTGCCAAATATATTTATAATCAACAGGCTCCGAAGCATCGCAATGTTTTTGAAGGCCATCTTTATTCGTTTCGTTAAATACAACATTTATAATGGCCGATGTTATAAAAAGCTTTGAATAATAAAAAAACACCTGTTTAAGAATTCGAACTTCTACTCTTGCTCAGCTGTCATCAAAATGTAATTATTTTGGTTTTAAATCAGCTCCTCTTTGATATCCGTCATTATTCCCTGTTTTATTTCAGTCTCACTTTTGCAATCCACTTCACTCTGTTGATCTTCTTTTTTAATTTCATCCTCTTCCTCACGTTCTTCTGCCCTAAAATCCTTTTTTTCACTTTCAAACCAGTCGATATCTTCCTGTAAACAAATCTTTTTAGCAGCGCTTGAACAATCGCGTCCGTTCATGATGATTAGCTTCCGTAAAGGACGATCAACATTTTGCAACATGTTCTTGTCGCACACGCGTATAAGGGACTAATTATAGCCTCAAAATAGTAGTATGATGTCTTTTAAAACTTCTTAAATTATTAATTAAAATTTTTTAGAGCCGTTAAAATAAATAAATGAATTTAAAAAATACCTATTGAAGACTCAGATCCGTCAGGCATATACGGGTTTGGTACGCTGAGACCATGCTCTTAACCCGATGAAATACGGAACAGTATGGAAAATGTTAAAAAATACCAATGATTGGTGGATGCATGACTTCCTCTGTCTTTACATACCATGTTGTACATCTTATGTTCCTTCAGCCTTTCATATTGTTTTAGGCACTCCGCATTAGGATACTTCGAAACTAACAAAATATTAAACTTTCATTCCCTTCTGATATATTTTGGAACGTTGCTTAGAAGTGATGTGACATCTAGTGAAATTAGCAGAAACAAAAATCCAATTAGCTACAAATCTTATTATGGTAGCGTCGGTAGTTTTTTCCACACTGACATCACTGCTGCACTGGTGGCGCCACTTAAACATTCCATAATCAATACAACAATGTGATGAATAGATGTCATTAATAAATATGTTGTTCTGTAAGTTTAATTGTAAAATTACAAAATGAACAAATTTTTAACAAAAGCATGCCAAGCCAACAATTCGAAGCTTTTTTTCTGGGAGTTGAAGGCAAAAATTGATCAATCTATTTTCCTCACTTTCCACAACTGCAAAGTAAACATAAATTCTAATCATGAATCTGATTTACTAGCTAAAACTGCTATAGAAAATTTGACACAAATATTATAGCGAGGTAGGACATCCAAGCATTTATGAAATGGTGATAGCAAAAAAGGTATAATTTTGTTAATTAGTGAATGTATCATACTTTTCGTTTGATATATATATATATAATAGACTCAAAGTTCAAGGTAGACTTACCTCCATTATCCTAGCTTCCTCTGCAGCATAACTCTGCTGATGCCTGTCAGCTGTAACTATAGGCTGTCTGTCCCAATATTTGACAACCTGGTGCTCGGAAAAGTCCGAGTCACTTTCGCTGGGATTTGAAGCATTGTAAATATTCTGTTGTTCGTCAATTAATTGTGTCGATTCAGCATGCGTGATTCAGCAGTTTGGTACATTTCCTAACGATGAAATTCTTCAAAGTCACAGACAACGGGTTTGCTAGCAATAACATTTATTATGACCTTAAATTTTTGTGCTAATTGTTGGCTAAGAAAATCGTATATTTGAATGAATTTAATGGTTCAATCACATCTTTAAACATATCTTTATCACATCTCTAACATATCTTTATTATATTTATAATTGCTCTTTTTATCATTTCCAGTGACCACACTGGGCTACAGACACTCTGGGGAGCCAGAGTGGAATGGTGGGCTTACAGACCTTGTGTATAAACATAGAGATGATGAGCAAGAAATTAAAACAGATATTGGAAAGCATCATATAACTCACCTAACAATTGATGGAGATTGCCACCTGTCACTAGTTGACATTGCCCCTCACATGACCCATTTACGTTTGCGAAACACTTCTGCAGTAGAAAGGTAGGATATGGAAATTGTGCAATTAAAGGCATTTATACATTTTGGTGTTGCTTATGCTCACAGTGTTTTCACCGGTTTAAATGACTGTTTGAAATGTATTTTAGTCTGGAAACATTCACCAGCCTCAAAAAGTTAGAACTTTGCCGGATTGACCTCTCACTAGAATGGCCAAGCTTGCCTGCAAACTCTCTCAAAGAGCTTCATGTTATTGAATGCAAAATGGAAACTCTTCCTAGCTGGTAATTCAGTTAGTTTATTTAGTATGATTCCACTACAATGCATTAGATACAGAATAATGGTAAACCTTGCATTACTATATTTTAAGAATATTATTTACTAAAGGTTTGACATTACTAGTATGCTACCAGAAGGTGGTGACAGATGTGAGTTTATCTTAACATTGGTAATCCTTGCTATAATAAGAACTGTGCTTGTCAGTTTGTCTGTCTGAAGTCGCACCAAGAGTGTTAGAGAAAATATTGGACTGAACATGATATGATCTCTATTTAAACTTCATAAATGATTGCCTTATTTGTAGACCAAATTATATTACCTAAATCAATTGTTCTCTAGATTCTTTATTTCCATTATAATATTGTCACATTAGAATTGTTAACTAAATAGTAATTACCATATTACAAATTTTTACTAGTTGTTTGCCCAAAGATCTAGCGGTTCGTAAGTTGCTTAAGTGATATTTTTAACTGGAAACAAAGTCGCTCTCAGTTTAGTTATAACATAATTTTTAACTCTGGTATGTAAATGCATGTGATGAGTTTATGGGACAGCTATGCTCACATTTAAAGATTGAAAAATATTGTTTGATTGTGATTCATGTTTTTCAATTGACTGACAGCAAAACTATTGTTAATATATAGGATGGTGTGCTTAAAATAAAATCTGAAGGTTGTTAATTCACATTAGAACTACTTGTGTACGCTTCAAAAGTTGTTTGAACAGCATTTAGCTTTTTCACAGTTTAGGAACTCACCAGCTTCATGTATTTTCATCGTGTAAAACAGGGAATATGACGCAGTTTGTGGAAAGCACCATGAATAAATAATAGTCTCACTATTGATACCTGCACTAAAGAGGTATTGTTCTTACATATTCTATAACAAACAAATATATTGGATGATTTTTATATTTTCTAATTGCGGAATGAAAATACAGAAACAGTTTGTTGTCATTTTAACAGCTCACACCAATGTCACTGATTTGAACTGGCTAGACTGTGATATGATAGAAATAACATGGAAGTATTTGTTTATAATATAATATATAGATGAATAGGTGACTAGAACTAAATATTTTAACAGAAGTTGAAACAATAAATACTTCATTTTTTCGAATGCAATGAATGTAGCGACTGCAATTGAGTTTCTTAAAAAGTGATCCATTGTATAAAGCAGATCTGATGACAAATCTATCAGTCAAGTCTTTACTTGGTGCCGCAGCCAACTGCTCTGAGGTGTTTTTTCCGAGAAAATTTACTAAAAATCAAGTCAGTATAGTAGAGTGAATAGACGATTTATTGAAGTACTTTTCAATATATTCTTATTATTTATATCATCTGATTACAGGTTTGAAAAGCTAAAGAGGCTAAAGGTGCTGAGGATATCATGCTCTGAAAATCATTTTAGATCTCTTCGATTTGTTCCTGAGGTAGTGACTAAACTTACTTCATTGGAAGTACTTGATTTGTCTAACAATGGCTTGAGACAAATCCCAGACAGGTATCAAATACATATGAAATTCACTTCAATATTTGATACGCTTACCCTGTCAAAGCCTTACCGCATCTGACTGTTGCAAATTTAGCTACATCCAAAATATTCATAGAATGTATTTTGATATTTCACCTCATGATAATGGCTGGTTATATATTATAATAAAGTTTATCAGTAGAGCTGCCCCGCTTTTGCTATCGGAAACGGTAACTTACTGAGTTATCAAGTAAACTATACTGTTATTCTTGTTATATGGAATGTTGTCAGAGCTTGAGAAAATCTTTTTTTCTTCAGACCATTATATGAACCAAGACAAATTATTGTATGCTTTTGCCTAATTTTGTTTGTAAAGTTAATCAATATTGTTTTGGATTCAGTTATTTTTTATTGTCACAGAATAAGTAAGCATCTGATTGTGAGGAGTTCTTTGGTACCCTAGGACACTTATGTATTCGCATCATCTAACTTTTGCATATTTGCGGAGTCATCCTCTCGCGAAAATTTCATGAGCGAAACTAAACTATCATAACAAACGAGCGAAAACGTGAAGTTAAATGGCTTTAATCAGTGATATCCACAATAAAATAGTCATAATAGAAATGCAGGTAAATGTCGTGTGTGGTTGGAATCAATGGGAAATTTCTGGTAAACTCATTATAGCTAATACACCGACTGAGCAGCATGGCAAAGCAAATTAAGATGATGATATCAGTTAAGTCACCGAATTTGTAATTGATGAAGATGAAAGTCTGGTAGGTGAAGTCATAAAATTGAATAATAATTATTGTAGTGATGAATTTTATTACCAACCAAAAACAATAACAACCCTCACCAAGTCCAACCACGTTATACAGTTTTGGTTGTTATCTATTTTGTTCTTCTTGGGACTTGAGTGTGAAAAACATGTGAAATTCACAGCAGGAGGGACCTAGATCAGTGACGTATAGTTTCACATACGACCATGAATGTGCCATACGACCATGAATGAGCCGTATAGTTTCACATACGACATGTGAAACTATACGGCTCTGACCTCGACGTCATTGATAGTCCAAGAAAAACTTGGCAGCCAGTGATCAAATTGAATTATCGATGTCACCCACACATTTCAGCCTGCGGTTTACAAATACGAACTAGTCCCGAATTGATTTTTTTTCTTATTAGCGAACTGGACCTGAGGAATGTAATCTGTGTTTTCCACTGCATTTATTTTTATATCACTATATTTTCGTGCTCATCAGAGCCGCGAAATTAAGTTGCAGCAAAATTTTACTCTGCATGCTACTCATGAAACTAAATACTAGCGAAATAAAAGTGTTCTAGGGTAAGTAATTTGTGTGCAAAATATTTTCGCATGGGTGATCTATAGCTTGAATATAATGAGAGCTGTGTCTGTTGCCTCACTAAATGATTTAGGAAGAAGGTTTGCATCGCACAGGGATGAAACCTGAATATTTACATTCCAGCTAAATATGATACCATCTGCACCCTTCAACCACCTTCCCACATCTAAGAAAACTTATAGAAATAGTTATTACATGTAACAATATCTTAGGTACTGGTACTGTCAGTGTACTAGTATTAATATACTTCTGAGACATCACTTTTATTTCATGGTTCACATGCTAATTTAATTCAGCTTCCTGTAGTAATCACCGATAAATTCATCAGAATAATTCAGCATCCTTCAGTGCTCAAACACAGTTTTAAATTAAGGCAATATGTTGGAAACCTTTTATGGTTATAACTTTTTGGTAGACATTTGTAGCTCATTTTTACGATATTTTAAATAAAAAATTGATGATAATGAATTAATGGGTTAAAGAAAAGTTCTTACTGTATAATAGCTGTGTATCACTGCTGTGTTTAAAGCAAATTTGTATCTTTTAGAAAATTTAATAAAATTAAGGCTAAGGATATGACCATTTCATGAGAGAAAAATCTGTTTAATATAATTCATTTGCAGTTTAGTCTCCCTGACATCGCTGAGATGGTTGTCTCTCTCTAGAAATCCTATTGAAGTGCTCCCCGAGTCTATCACTGCATTGATTTCATTAGAAAAGCTGAAGCTGTCACATTGTGGGATAAGCCAACTCCCAGATAGGTAGATATACACATAGTTATATGAACTCCTTCTATGAAGAAATTTTACTCCTTATTGATGAGCAGTCATGTTAACTTGCTGGTGATTAAACATTGAATATTTTAAGTAGGTTACTTTACCCTAAAACGGTTAAAATAGAATTAAAGTGTAGTTATTATCAACAACTTTTATGAAGTACTAGCTGCATTACCCGCCTACAGTAACAGATTCACGTGCAGCATAAGGTTTATTGAGAGTTGGCTTTCATACTGTAAAACAACTCCAAATATGCAGTTACATCGCCCTCTCTCCATCTCTCCCTCTTTCCCCTCTCTCCCTCTCTCCGTCTTTCCCCTCTCTCTCCCCTCTCCCTCTCTCCCCTCTCCCCTCTCTCTCTTCTCCCTCTTTCTCTCCCTCTCTCTCCCTCTCTCTCTCCCCCCCCTCTCCTCCTCGCTCTCCCTCTCTCCTTCTCTCCCTCTTTTCCTCTTTCCCTTCTCTCCCTCTTTTCCTCTTTCCCCTCTCTCCGTCTCTCTCCTCTCTCTCCCTCTCTCTCCCTTTCTCTCCCTCTCTCTCCCCCCCCTCTCCTCCTCGCTCTCCCTCTCTCTCCCCTTCTCTCCCTCTCTCTCTCTCCCCCCTCTCCCTCTCTCTCTCCCCCTCTCTCTCTCCCCCCTCTCCCTCTCTCTCTCCCCCTCTCCTCCTCGCTCTCCCTCTCTCTCCCTTTCTCTCCCTCTCTCTCCCACTCTATCTCCCTTAGTTCAACGCAACACATGCGGATAGACAACATTTTTGGTTTTTCTGTCGGGCGTATGAAGAAACAGTTTTCGGCGTGTGCCTACTTTTGAGCAGGCGACGTATAGCTGGTCATGGCTGATGCAGGGTGACAGTAAGTTGATAGCAGCTGCTCTCTTTCTTTTCACAATAGCGTATCGCAACCCTCGGAGTACTCGTGAAAGTTCTGTAATAGTAAGTTACAGTAGGCCTACTCGTAGCTGGAAAAAAATTAGTAACTCGGCTGCTGAAGGAAATGAACATGACCCACTATCACGAACAGCGGCAAATCCAACGTTATTAAGTAGTGGAGATGTGGCAATTCATAGACAATACAACATCGTATAAGAAACACTTACCTTTTTGATGTGGAAATTTAATAGGTGAGAAATGCGTTTCTCCAGTGGCTCCAAGAAACAAGCGTTTACGTGACCTTCTCGGTACACGTTGGCAGTAAATATTAATTGCATGTAAATAACTACTCGTTAATTTATTTTATTTAATGAATAGTACATTTGTATAGCTGTATAGACACCCTTGTATAGGCCGCAGAACTCAGGAAAGGTGCTTTTTAACACGGCAGAAATATTGCCGTTTAAAAAGCGTGCTAACCGGAGATTTCGGTTAATGCGCTCGAGCGGTGAAAGAAAAACAACAGAATCGCCACACCTATATATAAGCCGCTTGGCTCAAATCGTCAGAGAAAAGTAGCGGCTAATAGTCCATGTTACGAAATTACGATAATTAGTACTCATATTAATTCGGTTGGCTTCGTTCGACCGAATGGAAAAAGAAAGACCGCTCTATAATTTATTTACCGTTACTACACATATTAATTCAGTTCGCTTCGTACGACCGAAATTCGTACGACGATAAAAGAAAAGACCGCTCTATAAGGCGGACAATCAATCAATCACACAGATACACAGACAACGATTGCCGTTTATATAATAGATTATTGTTTTTCTGATGCGCACATTTCTTAATCTAACATATTATATTATCACTATTATTAATCTAAAGTAGTACTATAGTTATTGCTGTATTATTCAGATTACTTAAACCTTGAGTTGTCTGAACCAATTTTAACCTGCATCAAGTTTTTATCAAAACCGCTGTTAGTAATTAAATATGGACTTCTCTAAACTCATCAAACTGTAACTGGCAGCCACAAAAAAAGTGCTGGATTTTCTTACAAAGATTTAATTCTTGTTAATAATATTAAATATGTAAATGCTCACCATAAAACTTTCTGATAGCAGCAGACCAAAATATGTTTACTTTCCTACAGCAGTTGCCCAACCTTTTTCTAAATTTCTGACAGCAATATTTAATGTTCTTCCAAACCTATCACACAGCTGAGCTCTTCATACGTACTAAAGACAGAGTGGACCAACAGAACCCAATCATATTAATAAAGAAATTGTTTGCCAACTTTCAAGGAAGCTAGAAAATTGATAGGGATATGAAATTGTGGAAGAATTTGTTGCCAAAGTTCATTAAAACTAAAATTTTGATGGATATATAAATATGAACACTAAACATGAATTTGCCTGTTAGAATTCTGGAAAAGTCTAAGCACACCGATATCTCTATATGTTGTCTGTTTTCAAAATAGCGGGGAACTCAACATTTTATGCCCAGTGCTTGCTGAAATTGAAATCTTTTTGAACTATTTACTTTTTTAAATTAGTTGAAAGTTGGATGGGAGGACTGATAATACCTTGTCATTCAAGCAGAAAATAATATGTAAATAAATATATAATTATCTTAAACATTTTCATGGAGGCGCTAATCAATAACTGCCTGTATTGTATTGACATATACTAATATATAATATACATACCTTCAAATATAGAATATATTTACTTTCGGCTCACCTGAAAAAAACAAAGATATCATTCTCAAAAACACAGCTGTCACTCAGCTAGAACACTTTTAGCTTTTGTTTTAGCTCTTAGTTTTTGTGATAGGTCAAACCATAGAAATGTTGAAGCTCAGTTCAAAACTAAAATTTCAGCCGCCATATTCAATAATGACTCTACTTGTATACTGTTAGACCATCGAATACTCTTGTCTCATCATTTGAATTTTACCAATAAATCATATTAAAATGGTAGATACATGTTATTTTAAATAAAATATTATTTTAAAATTTATTTTTTAAGCATTAAGAAGTATCACAGTCTTTAAAAAGAAAACAATATTATAAAAAACTGTCAGAAAAATATAGTATGAAAGACTGACGAATCATGTATAAGCTCTAGTAGTTCATATGTTGGGTAGCTTATGCTAGAGTAAATTATAATATGCCTTTCTATTGCCTCTATCAGGTATATTCTTATTTACCTCTACATCTATAATATGGTGGACCCAACAGAAACAGGTATTAAGCTCAATATTTTTTATACAAATCACAAACTTTGCATTCCAAAGATGGTTATCAAGACTCACTATACTATAGAGAAAGGGTTCTGGCACTTGTTTATATCTATATTTAAGACATCAGTGCTTGACTTCCCCTACATGTATTCAACTGCGCACTTGAACAAGTTCATTAATCAATTCTTTGAAATGAATTGACTCCAAATAATAGAGTTAATAAATAGTAGTTGTTTATTTATAGGATGTTACATATCTAACTGACTCTATTACATACTCTGTCTTCCTCTAGAATGTAGGCTTCCTTATGAATGATAAAGGTGGCAAATACCAGCCGAGATTCTGATGCGGCAGATATGATAACTTGGTATTTGATATAATTTGGCTGGTAATGATGTTTCGGTGACTCAACATATATTAGAGATGCCAAAAACAGGTATCATAGCACTTACTGAATATTAATTAACATATAGAAAGCCTATTTAAAACACTAAAATAACTGACTATACTAAACTCCTGGACAGCAGCTCTAAACATTTGTTAAGCGAAGATGATTGTTGATACCTTAAACTATAGAATAAATCTGGCACTATATTACTTACGTTTTAAACTGTATGTAAAAGTAAACTCTATTGATTGAAATTTATTGCAGTAAAACTAATTCTTGCTCTCAATACATAAAATATAATCTTTGTAACTTTTCTGTTTATTTATTTTTAGAAAACCTTAATTTGCATTAGTTTATTGGATTACAAACATTGTTTAAATTTTGCGTGTCAAAAACTAATATAGATTTTTGGTTCAGAATATTATATATAAACTATTACATTATTTATATAAATATATTTGTCAAATAAGTTGAATGTTACATTTGCTAATATAAAAAAAACCTTGCTATATAATATTTAGGCTACTGTTTGACACATTCATACAAATAAATTATACTGATTAAAAACAGTGGCAATAAATTAAACTCTTTGCCTCAATGCATGAGAGTTAATCCTTGTAAGTTTTCTATTGATCTATTTCTACCAAAATTTACAGCCAAAAACAACCCAAAAACAGAGAAGGGAAAATATTTAGCCTGTGACAAATTCGAAGTTTGGTTGTGTGAAATACATTCTAAAACTAGGCTTTAAGTCTATATTTACTAAGCTAAAGTCATTGAAGCTATGTTCAACGTGTGTGTTATATGTCTATCTCAAAGGTAGGAGCTTTCTGCTGCATGTGTGCGTGTAGTACATTGTAATGTTTCAATTTCTTACATATCCTAACCACTGAATACCCCAAATTTACTGTAGGTAACTATAATTATTAAGGTTACCACATTTCTTGTTGCTAATTTTAATATGTGCAGAACGAATATAAAAAATTGATGATTTTTACTTGGGTGTCTTTGCATTGAATAATTACATATGCTATAGGTTGCTATACCGCTTTATACGGCCTTTTCGCCTTACAGTGCCAACACAAAACAAATTAAAAACATGATACGAAACAAAACTTTATACGAAACATTTTTTCATTGTTGTCGAAGCAAACCAGACATTATTTGGCTAATAATAGTTAACTAATTCTCAGTTACATTTACTTTTTAGACTTATTTGCACTTGCTTTATTTTTTCTTTTAATTTATTTCAACTGCACGGAACAATTTTTTCATGATATGAAATTTAAAAGTTACAATGACAACTATTTTTGTGTGTTAACCTAAGATAACGTTTCTGTGCAAGGACTTTTTTTATTTTTTGAGCAACATCGGTGATTCACCTAGGCGTGAATGACCCAAAAATGAAGCAAAAGGCTTTTTTCGTGAACAAGAACCAAATATCTTTGACAAAATTGCTCCTATAGAAGAACCAACTTGTTGCAAGCCCAAAAGCTTTAAATACCTTTGGAGGACTAAAAAGCCTAATTTGGATATACAAAAGAAAGACGTTTTATTTGACAAGTACAGAGCTCACTAATTCAGTCCTAAATTAAAAAAGTACTACATAAAAGCTAAAAATAAAGTTTCATTCCATATCAAAGAAGCAAAAGCTGATTATTATTGTCATGAAATACGAAAAATTAATGACCCCCAGGAACCCTTGAAATTTAATAAACAATCATTGTGGACGAAACCAAGATAAAACCCAACAAATCACTGAGCTTTTAGACTCTAACTCTAAAGATATAACTGATGACTAACAAATAGCTGCATAATTTAACACTTTTTTACAGAAATATGAAACTTGCGTTCACAAGATTTTTCGAATACAAATATAAACCATCAAGTGTCAGGGATAAATACATTCCAAGATTAATTTTGTAGACGTTCATGAGTGTATTGTTCAGAGAGTTATTGTGATTCTAAATGAACACAAAGCAGAAGGCATGAATGGAATTTCTGCAAAATTAGTGAAAGTTTGTTCACATGAGCTATCAAAATATTTGGCCTACATATTCAACATGAGCATAAAACAATGCGTTTTCCCACAAAAATGGAATGTGCTAAAGTTTTACCCATATTTAAAAACGAAGGCAATAAGCTGTTACATTTCCATTACATTACATTTACATACATTTCCTATCTAGAAAAGTTTTTTATGGTAAAGCTACTGAGTTAGTAGGAAGCCTATTCATAACACTAAAATAACTGACTTTACTAAAATCCTGGACAGCAGCTCTAACATATATGTATGTTAATCAAAAATGATCATTGATACCTTAGCACATAAAATATCTGGCACTGTAATAATTATGTTTTGAACTCTGTATAAATGTTAACTCTATTAATTAAAATTTGTAACAATAAAACGAACTATTGCTCTCAATACATAAAATATAATCCTTGTAACTTTTATGTTGATTATTTTCTAGAAAACCTTAATTTATATTTGTTTATTGACTCATCAACTTTGTTTAAATGTAGAATGGCAAAACTAATACAGCTTTTTGGTTCAGATTTTTTTTTATAAATTACAACATCATTTATCATTCACAAAAAATTATCTTTGACAAATCTTTTTACATAAATTATAACATAGTACCTGGCAATTAATCTTTGTAGCTTTTTTGATTCATTTCTAGAAAACTTTCATTTGCATTAGTTTATTGAATGAGCAATAAAAGGCATAAATGCAATTCCCGCAAAGTTAGTGAAAGCTCATTCGCATGAGCTATCAAAATATGTGGCCTACGTATTCAACATGAGCATAAAACAATGTGTTTTCCCACAAAAATGAAATGTGCTCAAGTTTTGCCCACATCTAAAAACTGAGGCAAAATCTCTTATTTAATAACTATAGACCTTTTTCTATTCTGTCAGTTTTTCACAAGTTTCTGAGCATCTCAATAACCAACAAATGCATAATTACACTATTAAATAAATAATCATTACCAAAACTCAAATTGGATTTCAGAAAGGGAAAAGAACTCGCAAAGCATCAATAGAGTTTACAATTGATGCTCTTTCTGCTTTAAACAATTTTCTTTTTGTTTCAGTTGTACTCATTGACTTCTCAAAGTCTTTTGATACAATAGATCTTTTTATTTTAAATAATTAGCTTGATCAAATAAATTTTCTCATTCAAGTTTAGAATTAATTCAAAACTATATTTCAAATCGTTTTCAAAGTGTTATAATAACACAGAAAATATCCCAACCTTTATTAATTAAATGTGGAGTACCAAAAGAATTCTTCCTTACACCAACATGTATTTTGTTATATATAATTGATCATGTAAAGAGTACTGATAAATTTAAAACTATTTTGTTTGCCGATAATACCAAGTTATTTTATATCGCTAAAAACTTGAATAAAGTTAGAGCAATACTTAACAAAGAATTAAATGTGATAAAAATTAGTGTGATCAAAACAAACTTACATTGAATGTTGACAAGAAAAAATGTCGTGGTTATTTATAATCCACAAAATAAATTTTGATTTACAAAAAACATTTCGAACTGGACAAATCATACAAATGACGGATAGTATAAAATTTTTAGCCATTACAATGAATAGTGCCCTAAACTGGTCATGACACATGGAACTATCGAGAAAACAACTACGACAAAGCTCAGGGCTAATTTACCAGGTCTTCTTGATTTTTACAGAAATGCCTCTTTTACTTTTATATAATACTCTAATTTATAGTAATTTAGACTATTGCTTGGAATCATGGTGAAATGCTCTGATGAGTTTCTTAAACAAAATTGTGGTCATCTAAAATCGATTGCTTAGAATAATATATCCTGTAAACTCTTATTTTCCATCAACTAATTTGTTAAAAAAATCTTATGTTTTGCCTACACAACAACTATATCAACTAAGAATATGTCTTTTAGCCTTCACACAATTTAAATATCAACTAATTTGTCAACACATTACAACACTCATCATTCCTTATTTGCTTTATCTTTTCCACCCTCTTCCATTGGTTGCCATAGATGGGTTGCCTATTGTGTGTCATAGCATGGAGTTCCTTGCCAATTCACTTATGGAAATTGATAGTCATGACAAGTTTAGGTCTGCTTTGAAGCGGTACATGCTGGACTCTCTGGAATAGATTTGTTCTGACTTAGTTTGCTTAGACAAACAGGTTTTCTTTATTAACAATTTCATCTGCGCCTCGAATTGTCCTGCTACTGTGCATATTGGCCCTCATTACACCTTAATTTTTCTATCATTTTTTATATTATTTATTTAATGTGAATAAATCAAACGAACCGCCAAACATTACCATGTAAACATGAGCGCTATTTAAAACAACAGATAAATCTGATGAGAAAGAGAATCTTCATATAAAGATATTTTTATATAATATTTTTATACACTCTATCATACAAATAATCTACAAAATATAAATACACGAAAGTAGGTGATTTTTGGCAATAGTACAAATGGTTTTACATATTTGAAAAAGTTGCTTGAAATATTATTACGCACGCTAACTTAAATTATTTTATTTTTTATCGAAGGACAATATCAGCAGATTTGTAAAGCTCTTGCAATTATCAGACCAGTTCAAATAAGTTAAAATTTAATGCTAGGCAATGGAAGATAAACAAATATTTTATATTTTCTCCACATTATTATTCGAGCTATCTTTAAAGATGTGGTTGCATCAAATTTGAGTTGATTTTAAAAGAAAATATTTATTTTGATTATCAGTTGTTTATTCTGTGCAATGGCTTTTTTATTACCAGGGCAACGCCCGGGTACAGGTGCAGCTTTTGGTGTAAAATGGCAACTACAAGTACAAGCTTAGTAAGTAAAGCTTATGGTGCAAAATGTTGAAAAAATACTTAACAAAAGTTTTTTCTTGCCTTGGATCGGATTGAAATTTACATAATCTTATTTTAATGGGAAAAGTTGTTTCGGACTTTGAGCAACTCGGTTTTTGAACTATCTCCTGGAACATATTATGTTCGAGAACTGAGCTTCCACTATACGTTATCAAAAGATAAAGGTCGCTGAAAGTTATGAAATTTTAAAGTTACATTGGTTTGAAAACCTTTATAGTTGTTTTATTTATTTTTGAATCAGTTGTCCTGCACAAAAACTTTTCCTCATGGTATGAAGTTTGAAAGTTATAGTTGTTTGAAAAAGTCTGAAAACCTTGACAGTTGTTTTATTTTTTCTCCTAATTTATTTCAACTACACAAAACACTTCTCGCATGATATGTAGTTTGAAAGTTAGAATGGTAAATGTTGTTATGTGTTGAGTACAAATCAATTTTCTGTCCAAAGACGTTTTGTACTACCCGGGCAATGCCGGGTAGCACAGCTAGTGGTAACTATTTTTGTGTGTTAACCTAAGATAACTTTTGTGTGTAAGGGCTTTTTTATTATGCGAGCAACGTCGGTCATTCACCTAGGCTTGAATGGCACAAAAAGGAAACATAAGGCTTTTTCGTGAACAAGCACAAAGTATTTTTGACCAAATTAATTGCTCCTATAGAGTAACCAATTTGTTGCAAGCCCAAAAGCTTTAAAAACCTTTGGAGGACTAAAAAGCCTAATTTGGATACACAAAAGAAAGACGTCTTATCTGACAAGTACAGAGCTTACTCATTTAGTCCTAAATTAAAAAAGAACTACATAAAAGCTAAAAATAAAGTTTAATCTCATATCAAAAAAGCAAAAGCTGATTACTATTCTCATGAAATACTAAAAATTAATGACCCTTGAAATATAATAAATAGTATATAATAAATAATTATTGTGGACGAAACCAAGGTAAAACCCAAGAATTTACTGAGCTTTTAGACTCTAACTCTAAAGTTATAACTGATGACAAACAAATAGCTACATAATTTAACACTGTTTTTACAGAAATACGAACCAGACTTGCATAATCTTTTTCTGACACAAATATAAAGCATCAAGTGTCAGGGATAAATACATTCCAAGATTAATTTTGTAGACGTTCATGAGTGTATTGTTCAGAGAGTTATTGTGATTCTAAATGAACACAAAGCAGAAGGCATGAATGGAATTTCCATGAAATTAGTGAAAGCTTGTTCACATGAGCTTTCAAAATAATTGGCCTACATATTCAACATGAGCATAAAACAATGTAATTTCCCACAAAAATGAAATGTGCTAAAGTTTTACCCATATTTAAAACCGAAGGAAATAAGCTGTTATATAACAACTACAAGCTGTGTTACCCGGCGTTGCCCAGGTAATAAAAAATTCTTTGGACAGAAAATTGATTTGTATTTAACATATAACAACATTTGCCACTCTAACCTTCAAACTAGATATCATGAAAAAAGTGCTTTGTGTAAGTGAAATAAATTAAGAGAGTAAATAAAAACAACTGTAAAAGTTTTCAAACTTTTTCAAACAGCTGTAACTTTCAAACTTCATATCATGAGGATAAGGTGTTTAAACGACTGTAAATTTAAAAGTTCATAACTTTTTGCAACATATAAATTTTAATAACATACAGTGGAACCTGTTCTAGCAGAACTGTTTTAGCATTGTTAACCGAGTTCTTCGAGATCCGAAACAATTTTTCCCATTAAAATAAAATTATGTAGATTTTAATTCGTTCCAAGATCAGGAAAACTTGGGTAAATTTTGAATATACTTCAGTAAAGTATTTTTTCAACATTTTATACCATAAGCTGTATTGTATACTGCATAATATAAATAGAAACGGGTATATAGATCGTGTTTAATTTTAATAAATGTTTTATATTTATGATGATGAAAAACAAAGCAAAAGTAAACATTTCGTACGTTTGGCTTGTAAAACATCAAAAGCATTAAAGGTTAAAGTGCAGTACTAAAAATTAGAAAAATAGATTATGAAACAGCAAAAATTGCAAAGAATTACATCATAAATCGAAGCAAAATCAAATTTAGTCAAGAAACCAGAATAAAATATGGATCACTTTTAATATAAATGTTGAATGGAGTTAGGACATCGGTCGGCGCGGAGTATGATTTCAATTATGGTTCACTTTAAACTACTGTTTTCATGTTAAGTCAAAACCGTACAAATGTTGAAGCTCAGTTCTTAACTAAAATTTCAGCAACCATATTTAATAATGACTCTACTTGTATACTGTTAGACCACCGAATACTCCCGTCTCATCATTTGAATTTGACCGATAAATCATATTAAACTGGTAGATACATGTTATTTTACACAAAATATTATTTTAAAATTGAATTTTTTAATCTTTAGGAATTATCACAGTATTAAAAATGAAAAGAATAATGTAAAAAAACTGTCAGAAAAATATGAGAATTATAGAAGAAAAATATAACATCAAAAAGCCAAGTGCTTCCACGTTGTTCTGTTGACAAGAGATAAGCGGTGAACGCAACCCCTTTTCAACATTCCAAGATTCTGGTCATTTCTTTCTTTGGTAGGTTCCAGAGGTAGTAAAATAATTGGCTTCATCAGAAGTACTTGACATGCGCTACAACAATATCAATCAAATCCTTGACAAGTGACAAATAAGAATTACTCTGTAGTGTGGTGATTGCATATTTTTTATATAAAGCCATAATCTGTATTTAGGTTCAATGACATAGAAAAGATTTACATATATGTAAAATTATCATATATAATATATATGATATATAAATACTATTAATATAAATATCATATATGGTAAGTCCCACTTCAAAGCCAGGCTTCAGCATACGTTATAACTAAAAAGTTGATAAAAAAGGTTTATATTTTCTCAAGGACTGTACCTTGTTCGTGGTAACCAAAATATACCCTTTATTTGTTTACGTTTTTTGGGTAAATACCTTGAAAATTTGCAAACCACACTAGTTGATTACATGAGCAATTATTGTAGAGCTTTTTGTTTATGATTCATAATTGTGCATTTTAAAGGTCTAGACTAATGGGAATCTCGCAAAAATTTTGAAACTGGACTTTAACTAAAAAATTAATGATATTTTGTAGTATACTAATCTTACAGTAGGGTAATAGAGTAGCCGTCAGAATTATGTGTGGTATTCAAAGGCAGTGATACAATTATTTACTATCAAAGTCTAACTGGTAATATGAAAAAATAGAAAAGTCATGTTCTTGTTCTTTTATGAGCAAATCCACCACAAATGCATATAAATTCATAATTATATTTATGTGAGTATGTATAGTTTTGGAGGTATTTAAAAAAAGCACAAAGCTGATGATATAGATTTTATACATGCAAAATTTTACAAAAGTTGCGAACGTTACAGTTTGAATGTGGGAATTGAACTTCGTTATACCCTATATAAAGGTGTTTTTTTTGTAAACATCTTAGAATAAGATTTAACTATTCTATACAAACATATACATACTTGCAATCCATTCTAGGTACAAATCCTTCAGAACACAAACATTACTTTTAAAAATATTTTCCTTCACACAAAGTATTTTCATTGATACTCCGCTAAAAACTTACCACCTATTTTATTGTTCAGATAAAATATATTTATAGTATGTATAAATATTAAGCAGAATTTATAAATATATAGTACTTATAAAAATTTCAAAGGAAATTGTTGGAGTAGTATACCAAATAGGAAAATTATTGACAAAATGTGTATACAACAACCTTTGCCAATGCTGAAATCATTACTTTGTAAAGGGCTCAAAATAAAGTTTTTTGATTACAGAATAAAATTTCATCCTGAATACTGACTAAAAACCTTCTAAATAGTTGATGTTATACTTACTTATACTGCTAGTTACTATTATAAAACTTTGTTGAGAATCAATTAGCAGCATAATACCAATATCTTAGACACTATTGATGTAAATAACTATTATGTAGTGATATACAAAATATTGACAAATGGTTTTTACTCACACAGCTTATATGCTACCAAAATTAAATTCATAATTTTAAAACTCTGCTACTAACAATAATCTTTGTCTTACGGAAGACTTTATGCCCTTGAGTAATGATTATAAATCATAACATTTAGTAACTATTTTAGTTACTATAGAAACTTTGTTGAAGCTACACTACCAATATGATAAAAATATTCTAGTCTCTGTTAGCACAAATCATGATAATTCAATGCATACAAGTGTTATCTGCATGAACTGTTGGTTATTAAGTTATCTGGACATCATTTATATATTATTTATGTATTATTCATATATGCACCAGTATCACGATATGACTTGTAACCTTGGAACACTTGAGAAAACTTTTACACACATGTTAGCTAAACTCTACTGAGAGTGAGAGAGAAAAAATGTAGCAATGTAAAAACTATATAATTGCGCAATTGGTTTATAAAATGGTATATAATGTATATATAACTTGGTATAATGTTTGAGCAAAACCGTTTTTGGTCAGAACTGCAACTTGCCTACTGGCTCTTCATCAGAAAATTAAAACTATATTTACAATGAACTAACGGAGGATACACTGAAATTGATTTCAACTGTTTCAAATATTGCACAAATTTTCTCATTTGATGAGAATTAATTGATTACTTGATTTCAGTTATTGTTAAAGTTGAATAATTAAATGTGTTTTGTATTGTCTAACTAGCTAGCTTTTTTCATCTCAGAGGGTCGACATTAAAGAGATTATAAAAAGTTAGTGTAAATATAGTAAAACCTTCTTACATAGGCTGTTCTTAATTAGTTATAAATTCCATACAAAATGATATGTAGAGATTTTTTTTTAAAAATTTCGGTTTCACAAAAAAGATTCATCAGCGTTAAAAATGTTTTCTTGTCAATTTTGAGGTATAAACATTTGAAGAATTTTTTCTATTTCTGGTTCTTTAAAATCTCTTCCCGAACCAAGTATATAAAAAAGAGGTAATAAAACTCATATTTAATTATGATGTTGCTGAGGAAAAAGGTAATTCCTTCCACTACCAAACACAAGCGAAGCGATTGTTTGGGAGATTTATGATAAATGCATATGTGCACACAACTCACGAAAATTTTTTATCAACGGCCGTCGCCAACCCTTGTACCAAAATCTCATCAACAAATTAAACCATTTTCAATGGATTCGGTTTAGTATAATAACGATACAAAACACATATAAACCTATTTAAATATGTTACCAAGTCTTTTTTATTTGTAGAAAATTTTTAAAATTTTTCCCATCTGATCGGATTATACATAAATAGACAGATTAATTCGCATAAAATCGTTATTAATACTTGACAAGCCTTATTTTTATCAAAATTACGACCGGCAAACGAAACGCCGAGCGACAGAGATTAGAACCATCAAGTCATGCGCATTTCACACAAAAAACGTGCACATTTTACCAGTCTATAGCATGGTCCGATTGCCGCAGGTTTCTGTAATTAACATAGAAGTACTGAAAAGTTTGTTTCTTTTTTGTCGATTTCAAAGTAACTGACATTTTGGACACTTATGAGTACTTAGGTATTCCAACTGATGTCCAAAGCAGTGAAAGTAAAGGAAATGACGATGATATTTTTTCTAACGATAGGCATGAGATTATTACAATAGTTAATTATAAGAATAATTATTCGATTTTAGGAGATTTAATTACAAGAATAAGCGTTCAAATTTACAAGATCGAAGTATATAGCGACCGATGTTGGGCAATATGTTACTGTTATTATTTTTTCTAAATAGTTTTGTTAAATAGATTTTCTAAAAATCTATATAAATATCGCAACTTCTTGATATTGTTAGCTATGACGTTTTGAAACGTAAAACAAATTGTGCATTGGTTTTCTATTATTACTGTATCACTATATTGAAGGTTGACTTGCAACAAAATTCACATTACCGTTATTTGATATGAAAAGATTCACCATGGCTTACTATGTTGTGTTGTAGGTGCAAAATATGTGGAAAGGTGATTACAAGCTCTTAAAAGCTCAAAAACCAACAGAAAATCGCAGCCACACGAGACCGCCGTAGTTTGGATTCCCTTTTCAAAACAGCTCAAATGTGATGTAGTTGTGAGAGATGGCTTCTGTTTACACTTTCTTGCAACCTTATTCGTCGAAATATTTTCACAAATATATTTCACGCTTTCAATAAAACTATGTCTATTGTTCTTACGCATCTATTTTATCGTCATTGTAGAGCTGTCACCTTTAGCACTGATATCTTATAACTTACCGTAAAAAATTGTTAAATTTTTTAACCTTAGCTCGAAGGAGTACATATCATTGTTTTATAATTATGACGAGCCTGTTGGTCACCTGTGATAATCGAAAAGTGCTGCAAAAATTATTTGCGAAGTATTGGGTCACATGATCAGAGAACGACTTGACGATTGAATAATGCCGAAATAAAACTGTAAAGTAGCGAGCATCTATATTTGATACGGGGTCTTCGGTAAAACCCGAAGTGTTTATCATAAACTAGTACTACGATAAGTTTTATATTGAGCTTTGTATTGGCCTTTCAATTCAAGTGAGAACATCATGTGACAAGACGATAGCCAAACTGAAATGACTACGTCAGATAAATAAACAGATTGCAATCTACGGCGGCTTTTCGTTTTTGTGCTTTTAAGAGCTTGTAATCGCATTTCCACATATTTGGCACCTACAACACAACAGAGAAAGACATGGTGGATCTTTTGATACCAAATAACTGTAATGTGAAATTTGGTGCAAGTCAACTTTTAAATTATAGCATTTTTCTGAGAAATGGTGGGTGTTAAAGGTGGATCACATGCAAGTTAGTCAGGTGCAAATTGGTCAATAGATATTTTGTATTCAGTGCCTCACAGAGTTAATAACTTGTAGATTGTTTATCTCTATTAATAAAATAAGTTTACCAAGTTTTATTGAGACTAATTACTAGCTGCATTAGTAGCTGTATTTCTTATTGTAAGAAATCAGTTTTTTGCAAAGTAGCCTCTCGCTTCTGTTTTTGTTCTATTTTTTTATGATATGATAGATATCAGACGACTTATAAAGAAAGATTAAGCGCAGTGATGAAAAGTCGCAGTAGAAATGTTTTACTCACATGATTTTTCTTTCACTATATTTGTGGCTTTTTCTAAACCAATGTTGAAACTTACGGATTTATCAGGAAGAATATATTGTTAGTCTCATTATTCGGAATGTTTTCATAACTTGAGATACAGATTATGTCTTGTTCAGATTATTAGAGAAACTAAAACAATTTATTCTATGCTTTGGTTTAATTTTATTTGTAAAGTTAATGAATATTGTTATTGATGCAGTTATTTTTATTGTCTCAGAATAAGTAAGCACCTGATGTGTGAGGAGTTCTTTGGTGAGTAATTCTTGTGCAAAATATTTTAGCATGGATACTCTTTAGCTTTAATATAATAAGAGCTGTGTCTGTCGCCTCGCTAAAAGCTTTAGGAAGAAGGTTTGGCCCGCACAGGAATGAAATCTGAATATTTGATTTAATATTTGGTTTTAATAATTAAATATTTATTAATTTTAATTAAATATTAGTTAAAACATTCAATTTTAATTAATTTTAAAATTTAAATGTTATGTTGACTTTAATCCCCACATTTAATTTTGAGGCATCACTTTTGTTTCATGGTTCATATGCTAATTTAAATCAGCTCTCTTTAGCGTTCAAACACAGTTAAAAGTTGAAGCAAAATGTTGAAAACCTATGCTAGTTTATCAATTGGTAGACATTGGTAGCACATTTATATGATCTTTTAAATAAAAAGTGATGATAATGATTTGATTGGTTAAAAAAGGTTTTTACTGTATAGCTGTGTGTCACTGCTGTGCCTAAAGCATATTTGTATCTTTTAGCAAATTTAATAATTTCAAGGCTAAGGATATGAACATTTAATGAGAGAAAAATCTGTTTAATATAATTCATTTGCAGCTTGGCCCCTCTGACATCGCTGAGAGAGTTAAATCTCTCTAGAAATCCCATTAAAGTTCTCCCTGGGTGTATCACTGCATTGAGTTCACTAGAAGAGCTGGGCCTGTCACATTGCAAGATAAGCCAACTCCCAGAGAGGTAAATATACACATAGTTTGTATGAAATGTGATGAAGTTTTTATGAGGAGCCATGATTAACTTGCTGCTGATTAAATATTGGATACCATAAGTGAGTTACTTTACATAAAACTGATTTAAATTAAAATCAAAGCGTAGTAACTATCCAAAACTCTTATGAAGTTTTATTATTTTTCTGATTGGCACCTTTCTTAATCTAACGTATTAGATTATTACTATTACTAGAAATTCCCCTGTCATACAGCCTACGACCAAAGTGATAATGGAAAAATAAAGGGTACTTCTGGTTGAGAAATTTAATATTAGCAGTCAAATGGCACTGCAGTGCAATAGGAGAACTGCAATGGTAGCTGCAATGGTAGCTGCAATGGTATCTGCAATGTATTGGGTGTTATCTGCAATGTATTGGGTATTTGCAATGTATTGGTGTTACATACAACAAACAGCAATAATGAAAGGAAAAGATTATAAGTGTATATCTCTCCCTGCAATAGGAGAAATGCAATAATAGAAGTAAAATAGCAAGCTGCTGTGTAATATACATGTATATATATATATATATATATATATATATATATATATATATATATATATATATATGTAAAAATTATATAATAAAACAATATTGTTGAAGACAATGCAAAACATGATTTGCAAAACATTGAAAACATTATAGCCCTGTTATCATCTGTGCTGAAATCTTCTCTGATAGATGGATTTATAAAGTGTAATCAGAGCTGTATCGACAGGTACTTTTGAATAGCTCGACTCAATTCTAACGAGCCAGGTATTATGTTCAATAACTTAATGTTTCTCCTTACTAAGTGAAAACAGCTTAGTCCCCAAACCGCCAACCGGGTGCAAGAATGATTTAATTAACCCTTTTCCAGAATTGGTGGGTTAATTGACTGCAACAAACTTGACGTTGTTTTGAGTTCACTATTGCATTCAACTCATAAAAGCATTTGTTTTGTACTTGAATTAACCAATCAAATGGGACCAGAAATTGATGTCATTTTTTCAATAAATTTTCTAATAATGAACAGTAAAAGTTTCTACATATTGATACTAGTAATGACTAGATAACATTGACTATACATGACTTTTTGGGATGCAGTTGGTTTCGCCATACATTCTAATATATTTTTGCGAAGATGGCAGCGTGCCTATTTTATTTAGTAGCTAGTTTCCGGTGTACATGTGGCAACTGAGAACTTAGCTGATACAAAGGCCATAATGAAATAATCTCACTCGAAGACTTACACATACCGTAGACCGGTAGAATCGGTAGTCGGTACTCAAATGTTTAAACAGCAATTAAAGGAAGTTAATATGGCAAGTTTTCAATTTCTCTTATTTGAGGCGTCAGAAACATTCACAATTATGTATCTGTAGCTGGATTTGAAATTTTATTCTCGCCAACATGAGCAAATACAATATAAAATATATGCCAATAGAGCTGCGCAGTTACTTGACTTTTATTGCAATAGCCAATGTGAATACGAGAGATGGAGACATCATTTTGGGCAAGTCTGGGCATGTTTTTTTAGCTTGAGCGTTTTTACCAAGATCAGTTTTTTCGATTTTAATCTTCAAATATCTTGACAATGAGATTACCCAACGCAACAAACAACATATCAACTGATAAACAAAATAAATGTTTTTTTTTAAAAAATCAACTCAAATTTGACGCAACCACATCTTTAAAGATAGCTCTGATAAAAATGTGGGAAAATATAAAATATTTGTTTATTTTGCAATCCCTAGCGTCAAATATTAACTTATTTGAACTGGCGTGATAATTGCAAGAGCTTTACAAATATGTTGATAATGTCCTTCGGTAAAAAATAAAATAATTTAAGTTAGTGTACATAATAATATTTCAAGCAACTTTTTCAAATATGTAAAACCATTGGTACTATTGCCAAAAACCACCTGTTTTTTGTTTATTTATATTTTGTAGATTATTTGTACAATAATCTACAAATGTATAAAATGATGTATAAAAATATTATATAAAAATATCCTTATATGAAGATTCTCTTTCTCATCAAGTTTATCTGTTGTTTTAAATAACAGTCACGTTTACACGGTAATGTTTGGCAGTTTGTTTGTTTGATTTATTCACATTAAACAAATAATATAAAAAAAGATAGAAAAATTAAGGTGCAATGAGGGCCGATATGCACAGTAGCCGGGCAATTCAAGGCGAAGAGCCTGCGTTTACAGATGAATGTGTTAATAAAAAAACGTGTTTGTCTCAGCAAAACAAGTCAGAACAAATCTATTCCAGAGAGTCCAGCAAGTACCGCTTCAAAGCAGACCTAAACTTGTCATGACTATCAATTTCCATAAGCGAATTGGCAAGGAACTCCATGCTATGACACACAATAGGCAACCCGTCTATGGCAACCAGTAGAAGAGGGTGGAAAAGATAAAGCAAATAAGGAATGACGAGTATTGTAATGTGTTGACAAATTAGTTGATATTTAAATTGTGTGAAGGCTAAAAGTCATATTCTTAGTTGATATAGTTGTTGTGTAGGCAAAACATAAGATTTTTTTAACAAATTAGTTGATGGAAAATAAGAGTTTACAGGATATATTATTCTAAGCAATCGATTCTAGATGACCAAAATTTTGTTCAAGTAGCTCATCAGAGCATTTCACCATGATTCCAAGCAATAGACTAATTTACTATTAATTAGAGTGTTATATAAAAGTAAAAGAGGCATTTCTGTAAAAATCAATGAAACCTGGTAAATTAGCCCTGAGCTTTGTCGTAGTTGTTTTCTCAATAGTTCCATGTGTCATGACCAGTTTAGGGTACTATTCATTGTGACGGCTAAAAAATTTATACTATCCGTCATTTTTATGATTTGCCCAGCTCGAAATGTTTTTTGTAAATCGAAAATTACTTTGTGAATTATGAATAACTTTGAAATTTTTTCTTGTCCACATTCATTGTTAGTTTGTTTTGGTCACACTAATTTTTATCACATTTAATTTTTTGTTAATTATTGCTCTATATTTATTCAAGTTCTTAGCGGTATAATATAACTTTGTATTATCGGCAAACAGCATAGCTTTAAATTTATCAGTACTCTTTACATGAACAACTATATACTGTATAACAAAAATCATGTTGGTCCAAGGATGGATCCTTGTGGTACTCCACAGTTAATTAATAGAGGTTGGAATATTTTCCGTGTTATTACAACACCTTGAAAATGATTTGAAAGATAACTTTGAATTAATTCTAAACTTGAATGAGAAAATATATCTGTTCAAGCTTATTAATCAAAATAGAGAGATCTATTGTATCAAAATACTTTGAGAAGTCAATGAGTACAACTGAAACAAAAAGAATATTGTTTAAAACAGCAAGAGCATCAATTGTAAACTCTATTGATGCTTTGTGAGTTCCTTTCCTTTTCTGAAATCCAATTTGAGTTTTTGTAATATGTATTTCTTTAATAGCGTAATTATGCATTTGATGGTTAATGATATGCTCAAAAACTCGTGAAAAAACCGGCAGAATAGAAAAAGGTCTATAGTTATTAGATAACAGATTTTTGCCTCCGTTTTGAAATATGGGCAAAACTTTAGCACATTTTATTTTTTTGTGGGAAAACACATTGTTTTATGCTTTTGTTGAATACATAGGCCAAATATTCTGATACCTCATGTGAACAAGCTTTCACTAATTTCGCGGGAATTCCATTAATGCCTTTTATTGTTCATTCAAAAAACCAATGAAAATGAAGGTTTCTAGAAAATAATCAAAAAGGTACAACGATTAATCGCCAAGTACTATGTTACAATTTATGTAAAAAGATTTGTCAAAGATAAATTTTTGTGAAAGATAACTAATGTAATAATCTATATAAAAAATTCTGAACTGAAAAGCTACATTAGCTTTGCCATTCTACATTTGAACAAACTTGATGAGTCAATAAATAAATACAAATTAAGGTTTTTTAGATAATTAACATAAAAGTTACAAGGATTATATTTTATGTATTGAGAGCAATAGTTCATTTTATTGTTATAAACTTCAATCAATAGATTTAACTTTTATACAGAGTTCAAAACATAATTATTACAGTGCAAGATTTTCTATGTGCTAAGATATCAACAATCATTTTTGATTAACATATGTTAGAACTGCTGTCCAGGATTTTAGTAAAGTCAGTTATTTTAGTGTTATGAATAGGCTTCCTATTAACTCAGTAGTTTTAACATAAAAAGTCTTCCAGATAGGAAATCCATAAAGTATGACATCAACTTTTTGCACAACTAGTGAAAAACTGTAGCTAATAAAGTTTGATCACGACATTAAAAAAACCAAAGTTTTATGAGGGATGAATGAAAGCTTTCATATTCAATTTCAATTTCCACTTCACAAATGCTGGTTGAGTGAGTAATCATCACCGTAAATTTTAACAGTATTCAACTTTAAATAAAAATATATTAATTCTGTCAGCCCCAAATGATTATTTCATATCTTTCCATTTTCTGTCCTTGATGTTTCCTTTTCATGTTGAATCTTTTTTCAATGTGGAGTGTAGGAAATTTGCTTGGTAATAAATAGCATAATCTATATTTATACGATAAATTGATAATAATATATTCAACAACAGCTTCAGAATGGACTTATGTTAAAGTGATATACAGATTATTTCATCAAATCTAAACCTTCATTTAATAATGAAAAAACTGTGGAACTAACATAAAAGTTGTTGTCAATGCTTGTGGACCATTGTGAATATAACTGTGTGGTACTTTTCACCTGATGATCACTGGAAACAAAAATTATTTTGGTAAGTATTCTATGTTAGATGGTTTGCATTGTTTATTGTTAGATAAATTCTAGAAACAGTCATCTGCATATACAGTACAAAGCAGTACTACTTATTTGATAAAACTTATTGATAAGAATAATAATTTTCTCCCTGGTGTATGTAGTATATGTAAGTTTATGCTGGTATGTATTAGGTATACAAATATTGATCTTGATATCAATGATATAAAAGCTCATGTTTTCAGCTCCACAATGGTGTGCTTATACATAGCTTTACTAGCATTACCGTGGACATATTATATAAATGGAAAACCTCAAAAGCTGCCAGCCTCTGCAGGAAGGATTGTACTAAAGTGACCAGACTTGATAGTGTTAACTCATTTGCAACCGACTAACTTTCATGTGATCCTTTATTACCAGTTATTTCTCAGAAAAATGCTATAATTTAAGTTTACATATGTCAAAATGTAAATGTTAAAACATCCAAAAAGCATTATGATGTTATAGTGTTTATATTGAAACATTCATTAAATATGTAGTTTTAATAAATTAATTTACCTTTTCTTCCACCATTTCCTATTTTTATCAATTTTCTAGCCGACCAACATGACTCTTACTATACTAAAGCTAAATATTACCCATGGTAAAATATGTTGCACAAGACTTACTTACTTACTAAAGAGCTACTCACAGTCATTTGCCTACTTATTCTGAGATAACAAAATAATAACTGCATATAATAACAATATCGATTAACTTTACAAAATTACACCAAAAGATACAATTAATTGCTTTAGTTCCTCTAATAGTCTGAACAAGACATAACATTTATCTCAAGTTTTATCATAATTTCTATCTTGACGTCATCTTTGAGGCAGAACTAACCTCTCAGAACCGAGACAACCTGTGACAAAAAGCATTATCTGAAACCCAAAATTCAGGAGCAGTCTTTCAGCTTCTCTATGATACATATTAGAGCCCCAATCGTTTCTAATAAAATAGGAAAATGGGGCAAATGCCTGCCAACCCGGCATCGTCTAACTTGGCTCAAGATCTAGCCAACCAGTCATCTACAGCACCATGAGCCAGCAAACAGGTGTTTGGTTTAGCCAGCCAGAGATAGAGTCCACTCTATCTTTAGTAGGTATAAATATATCAGTTGTGTGATAGGTTTGGAAGAATTTGGGCTGCTGCTATCAGAAAGTTTTATGGTGAGCATTAACATATTTACTATTATTAACTAACAAGAATTAAACCTTCGTAAATTTTTTAGCAATTTTATGTGGTTGCCAGTTACAGTTTGATCAGTTTAAAGAAGTCCATCTTTAATCACTAACAGCGGTTTTGATGAAACCTCAGTGCAGATTAAAAAAATTTCAGACTACTTAAGGTTTATGTAATCTGAATAATACAGCAATAACTATACTACTACTTTAGATTAATCTCAAGCCCAAATACAAGCAAAGCGATATTTTGGGAGCTTTATGATGAATGCATATGTGCACACAACTCACGAAAATTATTAATCAACACCGTCGCAAACACTTGTACCAAAATCTCATCAACAAATTTAACCATTTTTCAATGGAGTTGTTTAGGTATGATAACAATACAAAACACATATAAAACTATTTAAATATGTTACCAAGTCTACGCAATTTGTAGTCAATATCCGAAACTTTACCCATCTCGTCGGATTATACATAAATAGACAAATTAATTTGGCCTAAAATCTATAATGAAACTTGATAAACCTTTTTTAATCAAATTTAAGACCGGCCAACAAAACGCCGATAAGGCCGTGCGACAGAGAGTAAAACAATTAAGTCGTGCGCTTTTCATGAAAAAAATGAGCAAATTTCACCAATCTTTGGCATTGTCCAATTGCCGAAGGTTACTGTAATTAACGTAGAAGTACTGAAAAGTAATAGTTTCTTTTTTGCCGATTCTACCGGACTCTGACATGTTGGACACTTATAATGAGTACTTTGGTATTCCAACTGATGTCCAAAGCTGGCAAAGTAAAGGAAATAACGATGATATTTTTCCAATGATTCTTATAAGATTATTACAATACTCAATTGTAAGAATAGTTATTCGATTTTATAAAATTTAGTTAAAAGTATAATCATTCGAATGTACAACATCGAAGCATATAGTGACTGATGGTGTGCAATATGTTACTGTTATTATTTTTTTAAAGAGTTTGTTGATGGTACTACGGCTGAGCCCAATATTGCGGACATGCCCAGCCGTCTTTAATATCTGCCAATCTTAGCAATAGGCCTACATTTTCTTATAGATATACATCTATTTCTATGACAATCAGCTAAAATCTGTTTAGCTTTGTAAATTCAGCATCATTTTTTAGATATAAATACAGAAATCTTGATAAACATCACAGCTTCTTGATATTGGTTGCTATGACCAATGATATACAGCCCCAGCTATATATATATATATATATATATATATATATATATATATATATATATATATATATATATATATATATATATATATATATATATATATATATATATATACCCATATTTCCGAGTTAGGAGTTGAATAAATATATACCAGTTAGGAGGTTGCGGAATATAAGGGATTAGGAGTTAACGCAAATATATATGGGTAAGCCTCCTATATGGTCTAATTTATCTACATTGTAGATATATATATATTTATTCACCTCCTAATTATTATATATTTTTATGGAAATTTTAGGAGAATATGGTATCATACAATATATATTCATCGCCTTATCATACTTTGTATATATGCATACTAGAAAAACTGTCAAAACTTGGAGAATGTCTAGATGGTTGTTGTAAATTACATATCAATTTGAAGGTAAAATAATTCATACCTCAATGAGTAAGTAAAAATAATGATTACCAGTTAGCAGATTGCTACAAATTACACATAAATTAGAATGTTACCATTGTAACTTATGTAATAGTTACAATGAAAACATTACATAGCATGGCATAGCTTACATACCCTTTAGTAAGATGCCGTAACTTATATCATTTAGGAGTTTGCTATAACTTGTTTCTTTTAGAAGCTGCTCTGATTTACATATAATAAAGTATGTTGCTATAACTTATAGATCATTTGAGAAATTGATATAATTTGAATTTCACATAGTTGGTAGCAATTATCTATATATCAGTTAGGAGGCTGCTATGGATTATATATTAATTAGGAGGCAGCTGATATTTATATATCATTTAGGAGGTTGCTATAACTTACATATCATTTCAGAGGCTGCTATGAGTTACATATAATTTAGGATGTTGCTATCACTTATAGATCACCTAAGACCTTGCTATAATTTGAATTTTCCATAGTTGATAGCTATTATTTATATATCAGTTAGGAGGCTGCTATGGATTATATATTAATTAGGAGGCTGCTGATATTTATATATCATTTAGGAGGTTGCTATAACTTACATATCATTGCAGAGGCTGCTATGAGTTACATATAATTTAGGATGTTGCTATCACTTATAGATCACCTAAGACCTTGCTATAATTTGAATTTTCCATAGTTGATAGCTATTATTTATATATCAGTTAGGAGGCTGCTATGGATTATATATTAATTAGGAGGCTGCTGATATTTATATATCATTTAGGAGGTTGCTATAACTTACATATCATTGCAGAGGCTGCTATGAGTTTCATATAATTTAGGATGATGCTATCACTTATAGATCACCTAAGACCTTGCTATATTTTGAATTTTCCATCGTTGATAGCTATTATTTCTATATCAGTTAGGAGACTGCTATGAATTACATATTAATTAGGAGGCTGCTGATATTTATATATCATTTAGGAGGTTGCTATAACTTACATATCATTGCAGAGGCTGCTATAAGTTACATATAATTTAGGATGTTGCTATCACTTATAGATCAACTAAGAGTCTGCTATAATTTGAATTTCATATAGTTGGTAGCTACAGTACTATTTATATATCAGTTAAGAGGCTGCTATGAATTATATATTAATTAGGAGGCTGCTGATATTTATATATCATTTAGGAGGTTGCTATATCTTACATATCATTGCAGAGGTTGCTATGAGTTACATAGAATTTAGGATGTTGCTATGACTTATAGATCACATAAGAGTTTACTACAATTTGACTTTCATATAGTTGGTAGCTACTATTTATATATCAGTTAAGAGGCTGCTATGAATTATATATTAATTAGGAGGCTGCTGCTATTCATATATCAATTAGGAGGTTGCTATAACTTACATATTATTGCAGAGGCTGCTATGGGTTACATATAATTTAGGATGTTTCTATCACTTATAGATCACCTAAGACCTTGCTATAATTTGAATTTTCCATAGTTGATAGATATTATCTATATATCATTTAGTAGGCTGCAATGAATTATATATAAATTAGGAGGCTGCTGCTATTTTTACATCATTTAGGAGGTTGCGATAACTTACATATCATTGCAGAGGTTGCTATGAGTTACATAGAATTTAGGATGCTGCTATGACTTATAGATCACATAAGAGTTTACTATAATTTGAATTTCATATAGTTGGTAGCTACTATTTATATATCAGTTAGGAGGCTGCAATGAATTATATATTAATTAGGAGGCTGCTGCTATTTATATATCATTTAAGAGGTTTCTATAACTTACATATCATTGCAGAGGCTGCTATGGGTTACATATAATTTAGGATGCTGCTATCACTTATAGATCGCCTGAGAGTTTGCTATAATTTGAATTTCATATAGTTGGTAGCTACAGTACTATTTATATATCAGTTAGGAGACTGCTATGAATTATATATTAACTAGGTGGCTGCTGCTATTTATATATCATTTAGGAGGTTGCTATAACTTACATATCATTGCAGTGGTTGCTATGGGTTACATAGAATTTAGGATGTTGCTATGACTTATAGATCACAAAAGAGTTTACTATAATTTGAATTTTATATAGTTGGTAGCTACTATTTATATATCAGTTAGGAGGCTACAATGAATTATATAGTAATTAGGAAGCTGCTGTTATTTATATATCATTTAGGAGGTTGCTATAACTTACATATCAATGCAGAGGTGCCATGGCTTACATATAATTTGGGATGTTGCTATCACTTATAGATCAACTAAGAGTCTGCTATAATCTGTACAATAAAACAACAATCTGTATAAAACAACAATAATTGTTGTTAGAACCTACATATTGTATAGTATGTTAAACTTTAACGTAGGAATCAATAAATTTGTATTTAAAACAACAACAGCCACCATGCTTGATACTAAAAAATTCAACTAGTCAAGTACCATAGAATGGTCGTTGCTTAGTCACCAAACGGAGTAAATTTATTCAGACGTCAAGTTTAATGCGATATTACAAAAGCCTCAACAACAAGAAGACCCTGCTGCCAGTTTAATTTTGCAGCTTCTTGAGTAAGTTGTGGGCTCGGGCATAAGTCATTATTATAATTTTCAAACACCAATTTCTTTTAACAGTATACAGCTCTGGCATTTTTGGTAGTTTGCCTCAATCTTCCGATCATGGCTTTTTGAACTCTCAATTTTCTTTTAGGCTTCATAACTTTCTGCTCACTAATATAAACGAATAATGTAACTCAATATTTGTAAATATGGTCTATGTTATAGTTTCTTATTCAGTCACATATCGCTGCTGCACTGCATACAAAAACTTAAAAAAAATTAGTTGGTAACAATGCATGGACGCAACTCAGTTACTGTGATTGCTAAAATGAAACACACACATTTTTGCTTGCTGTGCATATTATCTACAGTAATAATATGAATTACTTGCACAACATACTTAGTTACTCAATCTAACATTCAATAACAGCAATGTCTTTCTATTCATCTTAAGCCACTCCTAGAACGTTAAGTAAAAACATTTCCCCACTCGGGAATGGAGTGTCAGGTTGCAAAACCTGCGCAATACCACAGCACCATAAATTGGGTAGATTCCAAACAAGCCCATTGTGCCTATGTAGAACCCAGGGAAAAACTTAATGTCACATAGAGAGCCAATAAAAATACAATAACATTCTATCTTGAGGGCATTTTCGCTTTTCAAAACTTCTTTCTTACTGCAATTTATTGTTAGCAATGATCAGTCGGGCTGGACCCAGCACAATACCAAATTTTTTCTAACTTTAGATCTCTTGACTTTGGGTGGTTTTATTGATCAATAGTAATACTGAGTGCTATTATTCACATTTTACCAGTAATAATAATGCCCTGAACTGTCAAGAAATTGATAGAACATTCTACTCAGACACATTCACTTAAATTTGGAAAATGACCCAAAAAGATATATTTCTCATTGTGTAGTGAATTTCTGATTGTTTTTAGTCAAGCACAGCGTTCTAAGTAATTTTTTGGGCTTGTCGGTTTGACAGTAAGTTGTCAGTAGACTGGCTGCTGCGGCATATTTCCTTATATTTAGTTTTTCTTTAAAAGAATTATTATAATTTATCTTAGAGCTTGTTTCTTGAATAATACATCATAGTGTACAGTGCAGTACAACAGATAATATCTATTGTCGGTATTGTATTATCTATCATAGTCATTGTTTTATGCACATTTTCTGTACATAAAATAATAGCTAAGACTGCTTGATACAAAATAACTATACAAGTGCATTACTGCGGAGTTGGTCTCTTTTAGTCTTCAAAAAGAGCACATTTATTGACAAATACAACGCAATGATAATAAGAAGGTTCAACAACATAAAAAATTCAGCTGGCATTTTTTCTCGCAGCCTTCTTTAGCAAGTTGTTGGCTCGAGCCCGAATCACTGTAACACTTCTGTTAGGCAGCGTTGAGTGTTTAGCATCCAACACTGATCTTGTTGGCAGTTTGCCTGATTTTTCAGTCCAGTACTTGTCAAATTCTGCTATTTCCTCTGCACTTTACCGTTTTCTGCTGACTGAAATAGTAAATAATGTGAATTATCATTTATAAAAATCTGATAAGCTATGGCTTTGATGAATCACATATCATTGCTTAGCTCCATTCAAAAGTTAAATAAGCTGGTTTACGTGCTGCAAGTCAAAACAGAATTGATGGTTTCTAAGATACAAGTGAACAATAAGGACATTAATGCTCGTTAGTGTCATTTCTCATTTAGTAATATAATACTTAACCAATGTATTGTTATTCAAAACACACATATACTGTAGAAGGTACTTTGATGACCACTTCTATATACTACTTTAGTAGCTAATTATGAAACTAAATGGTGTGCCACTTGCATGCATGCGATAGAGCAGTTTGGATTTCTATTTGCTTCAAATTATTAGAGAAATGATCAGGATTAACATTCATTGAGCAGTCTCAATGGCCAGTGTTCAGAACGATTGCTGCTAAGCTTAGTGTGACCTGACTGGGTAGCTATTTATTGAGTCATTAATTAGGCTAATACTTGACCTATGGGGTCAAGCAATGTGGTTAAACACCATTGTTCAGGTGTTCATTGAAACCACTAATGCCTAGATTGCTCTAGATACCTAAATGCCTCTGACTAGGAGAGCTATGTTTTGTAACCTGACAGCAGCAGAACACAAAGACTAGTGTCAGCATTTATGTAGGCAACGAATTTGACTGAAATACTTGAAAAGTTAGACACCTTTATTTTTTCTACTGCATTTGAGCTACAGCAAAATAATCACGCTTGGTTCCCTAGTACATTGTGTTAGTTTAAAGCCACTTATCATAGCATCACCCACATTTAATCTGATGTCTGAAAATCACTCTTTGGTGTTGATAATCCATGTATGTCACTCTGCACTTATTTAAAATCAATGCATTTTTGATTAGATGCTACTACACAAAGAGAAATATACCCTTGGGTTCTTTTTTTAAATTCATGCATTAGTGATTTGCAAATATATGAAAGCAGAGCCTTATTTAAAACTAAAATCTTGTTGCGTCAATATTTGCAAAGTTATGCTTGCTATTTTAACCTTGACCCAAAACTCCAATATTATAACATTCTGAAATACAGCTAAATTGACATAAGGTAGAATTTTAATTTGAAGGCCATGTTCATTCGAGTGCTATTCTAGAAGTGTTGAAAACTAGAGTGTCACCCTTTAATTGACAACCACATCCAGCTGACTGCGACTTCAACATTCTTTGATCTTTGGATCCGATTTTGGACAGGATGGATAGAAAAATGTTGACAAATTTTTACTAACAATGACTCAGTTACAACAATAGCAATTAATACTTTTGTCAATGCATATTGAAGCGAGTTTTCTAACTTCTAAGCTTTACAGTGTTTTCGTTAAAGCTTTGAAAGCAGCACCGTGGAAATAATTAATAACTCTATCAGGCTGATAATAATTTTATTGTTTAAGCGGCTTTGATAGTTCGGCATATATGAAAAAACGGTTTAGCAAATATGATGAAATCTGTACTACTATTTGAGGCTAAAATTTCTTGCACATGCTACAGCATTAGAATAAGCAGTTAACGATGGCATTTTGCAAGCTCAACGCCCAGTGTATATGTTATCACTGAATCACAGCTTAGTTTGTGTGTTATATAGTTTTTTATGTGTTTTTTTCAAAAGAAGTAACGTTCACTTGAACGGCGGCGTTCTATCTTTAACCGTCATCTATTATAGTACAGGTCTAGTAGAGGGGCGTTTAAATGAATGGGGATTCAATTAGAGATTACATAATATTTTATTAACCCTTTCACCGCTGCATGCGCATTTAGGCGAAATCAATGGACGACCGGCATATGTGCATGTTGCGAATTTCCTGGCAATTGCGTAGTAACTTAATTTTATTATTCGTTGACAACATAACTAACAGTCTTTAAGACTTTTTATGGTATTGACAGTGTTGTCCAAAAGTTTCCCTGTAAAATTACCCTAAACTCACGAAGCAATTTTAAATTTTTGTTTAGGACTTTTCAACATAAAAAGAAACATTTCTTCTTTGTGATTTTCGAAATATTTAGTGCTATTATAGCTTTCGCAAGTACATCCAGAATTGAAAACAAATAATTACTTATGTTGATAACATTATTGATGATTGTTGATGACTGACGGATTAAGATTTTAGTGATTACACATATAATTAAAGTAGCAGCTCCAATAGTGACTCCAATGGTGGTCAAAGTAATAGTTTTTGTAAGAGTAAGGAACATGGTAGAGCATTGTTTTTGAGATTCGAAGGGATCGTAGCTTCACATAGCATTAGCAATGCACGAAGTAGGAATGCATTAAGTTTTTTGAATAGTACTATTTTTTAACGTGTTGGAAAAATAAAATCTATAACAAAAAGGTTTTAGATAGAGTTGAAGCTAATAAAGATTGAACATATATTATGAAGCACAATCGACAATTTTTGCCACTATAATTGGAAGGGTTAAAAAATGCAGTGCCATGGCATTCAAACATAGATTTTATAGTAATATTATTTCTTATAAATTTTTTGAAATAAAACTTTTATTAATGTGGCACGCTCTTGTGGAAACTAACCGTTAATCAGCAACATACCCCCTTCAAGAAAGCGTCCAGCTGTGCTTCGTACCATTTTCCATCTGGTGGATATAGTGCTTGGATGCGGTGACCAGGTTTCTACCAAAATAAGCAAAACAGTTTTAATAGCCCAAACAGATGTTATGCAGATTAAAAATTGATGCAAAAGATGCCTGTTGTTTTTAGGTTTTTCAGCAAACCCGTGTCCCTACCTCCCATTAATAAAATTCTATGAAGCTGTAATATTTTATCTCATGCGATATTCTTCTACAAAATTGAAACATAGATTTTAAAGCTTCAGCAATTTAAAGGAATTCATTTACTCCAGTCACTTACTTATGACTCAGCCTCTAGTTTAAATCCGTATCAAATTACGACTCAAATGCATCAACTTGTTAATTACAATGAAAATAATACATTATCATAACTTTATACTGCCCTAAGCAAGCAAAACGCCCTATCTGAAAAGTTTTTCAAAATTCACTTTTTTGTGCTTATATGTAATTTAGGTTGAGATCTAACATGTCTCAAAATTTCATATATCTGAGAACACCAGAAATAGCACTTTTCGCAATGTGCAAAACGCCCTATCCACATTTACCACACATAAAGTGGCAATCAAAGCGCTCTATCTGCAGATACAGCGTTTTGATTGACCTGAACATACACAAAGTTGGACATTATGAGCAGCATTATGTAATCAAAGAGTATATAAACAAAGGGAAGCGAAACTGAAGCACATACATTTGGTTGTTTTAAGGCAGCTCATACAAGCTAGTGCACTTCTAAGTGCTCAATCTTATTGCTATATTTTTTATCATAATATATTTATTATGACAAGACGATATCTAAGTGACAAAAGTCTCGATTTAAAGATCCGACTCAGAGATTTGATGAAAAATTTGTTTTGATTACATGTCCATTGGAAGGTTTTGCTTTTTTAAAATACTGACATTATTGCACTCAGTTGTTTGCTTTAAATTATTTTTAATAAAAGCGTTTGATCTTTTTTAAACTACTATTTTACTTATTCCTTTCATTTCATGACATCTGGTTTGAAGGATACCTAGATCTTTGATCATCTCTTAACTTTTGAGCTAAATATGGCTATTACAGGGTTTTAATCCATGTGTTGACTGGATGAGTAATAGGAATTGCAACATATATCATTTTGTTGACTAATTGCGGGTTAATATCAGAATTTAAACTTGTAATCCTTTGATAATCCAGTCATGGCAAATGGTCTTGTGGCAAACTAACAATGAGAAACCAGTCCAATTAAGCAATCAAAAGGCCCTATCTGCAGTGATAGGGCGTTTTGATTGCCTAGTGCCAGCTTAGTAAATTGTCAATTTAAGAAACAAAATGCCCTAAGTGAAATAACTCCTTTGATTTTAAAGTTTCACGAAAAAAAAATTCGGTAAAGATTGTTGGATATCTCACCATAATAAATAAAAAAAACAACTAAAATACTGCTAATACTGATGCCAGGCTTGACCAAAACGCGTTTGTGCTTGTGCTGAACAATTTACAAATATCAAGATACAGCGTTTTGCTTGCTCAGGGCAGTATAATATAGGCTACTAATAATTCTGCTTGTTGGTGCTATCAATCAGCTAACACTACTAATCAGAATAAAAAGCATCCATAATTATTTTAATGCTTTTTAAAAAGTTACAAAAGTTGGGAGCATCGACAGAGTCACAGATATTCATCAATTGCTGGCTACTGTGCTATATGTTACCATAACTATTTTAATGTGTGTCGGTTAATCTCACAAAGCTACCCTTGTGTATAATTACAAAGTTATCATTTTATGAAAATTAGTAATAATTTCATTCTTTTAGCATTATAAAGTTGGGGTTTCTTGACCTTTTTAACTTGACAATATTACGATCTTGCAATTAAGGCAGTAAAATCCAAATCCAAATTAGCTGCGAAAACCTATGCATTGTTGTTTGCCGTCGCAATTTGATGACATGAGTAAGTTGCTTAGATATAGTATTTAAAGTGGCTCGCCCTAAAGGTCAAAAATGGCCACTACCGGTCTAACCTTTTGCATTGGTATTGAGGCGAAGTAAAATACTTTTTCATGATGCCTTTTCACCATAATATGGTACAATTAATTCAATGACAAAATTGGCAAAAGTAATATAAAACAATTGTGACAAACAAATATACCAATTGTGACATGATTAGTCTGTTCTTCTGCTGCTGCAAAACCCTAAATGGCTAGACGCGTGAAAAAAGCAAAATGTTTAGCGGCTACAATCTCGCTAGAAGGTTGAACTTATGTGATAAGTCTTTAGGTTGTGTAGGAATGAGAGGTTGGCTTGTTTCTTACAATCTATTTAATCAATTGACTAGCATGCAAGAAGATAGCAAGCCATGCCACATTAGGAGAATGAGTCACTTTAAGCACAAACCACAATTGCATAAGTACATAGGTCATTTCTGCTAGTGAGAAGACCTTGGAGAATAAGACCACATTATGCAATTCTGTGAAGATTTTATTACTGCAGTTATACTTGTGCTGCAATATTTCTAATAGAGTGAAAAGCAAACGAGCTGCCCAACCACAACCTCCTTCATTATAAAGTTACAAAGAATAGGAATAACAACAATAGCTTTCATTCGGAGGCTGAGGCTATTGAGAAGTAGAAAGTGAATTAGCTAAGCAGGCAATAGTAGAACACACATAATAAGAGCATAGGCATCATGATTGATGTGTATGCAGGCAATGAATTTATGTACAATTTCACTACCAAATATTTTAGTAAAGCTAGACACCTTTGGCTAATGAGTGCTAGATATAGGTCAAAACAAGCCAGTGACAAATCTCATGTTATGCATCCTTGTTTGGACACTTTATTTCTAAAGTGTTTAATGCATTGGAAGTTTAACATAAAAGTGTGCCAAGATTGCACAAAGAACATTGACAGCAATAACTGCATAGTACTGACAGCAATAACTGAATAGAACATGATGTTTAATTAAAATGTAACATAAAAATAAACGTTTTATTTTGTTTTGGTAAGCTTGCAGCAAAAATGTTTGCTGTGCACATAAAATATTGTTTTGCTCCAAATACTTTACAAACAAGTAATAATAACTTTATTGATGCAAATTGTACTGAAATTATATTTGCTACGAGCACCAATGGAAGTCAAAATAAGTAATACAATTCTTACAGACCTTTTAAAAACAATGGCCTTTGCTGCTACAGAAAAGTGAGTAGACCCATAGGAAGAGAAGTATATGTTCTTATACTGCTAAAACTACCTTTGGTTCAGAAATCAGATTTGAAAAGAGCAATGAATTATTATAAGCATTGGCAAAATGTTTGGGATGGATAGGAAACAAAGCTGGGTATTGCACATGCTGGTAATTTAGCTAATGTAAATAGATTTCCTACACTACCTAATTGAAAACATCAATGCAAAATCTAAATACATGTAAATACTTACTAGCCATAGTACAGAGTGACCTTTTAATGTTTGTCAACATAACATCCGTACCGCTTTGAGCATCTTGAAATTATATTAAAGTTGCTTTCATTATGAGCTCCCTTTGACATTTTAAAGTATTAAAATGGGCAAATACAAGTTGCATTTTCAGAGAACTTTTAAATTCAAGTCATATGCCACAAAAAGTTCCTCTGCGTTGTTTGTAGTATATTCTAAAAGTGCTAACACTACATTTGTTTTAAATTTTAAAGTTGACACAAATAATTGAGCAAATTATGTAGCTTATTAGTAAAACTTTTGTTAACATCAGCAAACAAACTGCATACATGCTGCCCGATACCGAAGGCCAAAAATAATAATATATATTGCTATTTATATTTTAACCAATAGTTTTGCAGTTTTGTTATTGTACAGCAATTTGTATAAAACCTACTGTACTTCAGGTTTGAGTAATTATGAGTTTTAGTAGTGTTCTGGCCCTTCCTATCGCGTGTTTTCAACATTTTGAGGTAATAATTAAAAGCCATGAGTTGAATTGCGCAACTTCAGCAGCATCTTATATATATATATATTATTCGCCAAACTCATTGTCTTGAATCATCAAAGTTCACTAAATCATTCAAAAGGAAATACATACACTTGTATCTCTAATTCTTTTATAGCTTTACCCTTTTACTGCCACCCATGTACAAACTAAGCTACCGGCCTACCGCCAGCCATTTCACCGAAAATTGCCAATTTAGCTTCATGATATGTACATGAAGCATGTATACTATTTTGTTTCAACTTCAAAGTTTATCTATAAACTTTTTGTAATATATTTTATTTTGCTAAAATGTTAACATATAGTGCTATGCAAAAATCAATGTACCTTCACTTTGTGCATTGCTAAAGCTATGTGAAGCTACAATCGCTACGAAGCTAAAACGATGCTCTACAATGTCCCTTACACTTAAAAAACTATTATTTTCACTATCATCAGAGTCACTGCTGCTAATTTAATTATCTGTGTAATCACAAAAATCTAAATTTGAATTGACTATAGTGTCATCAACATACATGTAAGTAATTATATGTTTTCTGACTTGCGCGATACTTAACAAAACTTACACAAAAAATGTCCATTTTTATTTTGGAAATTCTCAAAAAAAAATTTGAAACTGCTTGGTTATCTTAGACTAATCTATTAGAGAAATATTCGAACCACACTGACAATACCATCAAAGTTTTAAAATCATCCGTTATGTTTTTAATGGATAATAGAATTAGGTGACCACGCAATTGTTGGAAAATTCGCAAAAATGTGCATACGGCAGTTGCTGATAGATTTAGCATAAATTCGCATACGGTAGGGTAAGAGTAAAAACCAACAAAATATTTGTCAATCTCCTGCCTCTAAACATGATATCTCAAATCTGATAATTACTCTCAGTGTTGACTGAGTAACTAAAAGTGGTAATGAGTAACCATGGAAAACTATTCATTTTATATAATTATGCAATTGCTCAGCAATTGCAACCATGACTCATAAAGACTAAAAAGAGCAATACTAAATCTCTTTGCTATGCTACATTCCTTTGATTGGTTTGCGCTATTTATATTATGTAATCTGCCAATAATAGATGAATAGAACACAAAAGTGGCATAATGGTTTATGTAAGCGTTTAAATAATACAATGCCTGTAAAAATTAACAACTTTTCTTACTGAAGCTATGGCTATATCAAATTATCACACTAGTTTTTGGCTCGCATGTATAATGTGCTATTTTACAGCAACTTATTGCAATATCGCATACCTTTAATTTGATGTCTGCAAATCAGTCTTTGGTGTGGGCCATCAATGCTTCTCATCCAGCAGTTATCTATAACTAAAGCGTCATTGATTATTTGCAACTATACAAAGAAAAACTACTTTTGGGCATGCTGTTACATTCTTACGTCAGGTATACATTTGCTAGTTACAGTAAAACTTTGTACAGTATATTTTGTGTTGGTGAATTTAAAGTTTTGCTTATCATAGTGACTTTGCCAAAACGTCAAACTTTACTACATTTCAAAATACAACCTTACTGATATAATGTTTTATAGTTTGTAATCTATAATTATGTATATGTTAAAAAATATTATAAATTTCGGTAGATGAAACCTTGATTATTTTGACATATTTTTTATGCAAACCAACGTGTAATTAGCAACATACCTTTTCTAGAAAAGAACATCCAACTTTGTCTAATACTCTCTGCCATCTGATAAATATGCCATCTTGGCAATAATGCTTACCAAGTTTCTACAAAAATGAAAAGATAATTCAAGTAGCATAAACAGATATACAAACCAAAATGAATGCAAAATACACATTTTAGTTCACTGGTTAGGTTTTTTTTGGCAAACTTGAATGTCTGCCTCCTACTACTGAAGCTCTATAAAACAGCTAAGCTCTTAATTACTACACAATTACTACACAAGATTCAAACTAAATACTAAAAGTTTCAAAATTCAAAGGCTGCATATACCCACTTACTTGCTTATGCCTATGCATGTACTACTATTACTTACAAAATCATAACTGAAATACGCAAACTCTCACTATTCATGATAACAATAATACAATTACTTTATGATCATGTTATTCTAATAACAGTTTTGACTGTTGGTAGAACCACATTAATAACGTTACTTATCATTATAAAAAACATCAAAAATTATAATAATAATAACTGAAAATAGATTAAAGTTGGAGAATTAACTGATTCACTAAAATAACTATTAATTGTCAGCTGGCGTGTCTGTGTTGATGTTACAAAACTGAACATTCGTGTAACAATAATAAAGTCAAAAATTAGGACTTTACAAAAAGTTTTGATTTTTTCCTTTTTGGTAATATAATGCTGACCTTTCTTGACTTTTCTATGCAGAACAATATCAGCAGTTGGATGACATAAACGGATGTAAAAAATATATCAAACGTGTTCTGTGCTACATTCCTTAAAAATTATAATAATTGAAACATACTTTTTTCACGCTAGTCCTATTTCAATATTAAATAAAATTTATACTGCTTTTCTACAACTGTATGTTTCAAGTAAATAAACTGTAAATTGACTAAAATAACATGAACAACTTACCGAATGTGACTTGCTCCCTTACATGTAGTTATTCTGCTGCTACCAAGCTCTAGTAGACTACATGGGTGAAGAACTAATAGTCCTAACAGCCACAGCAACATTATAACAGCCACATCTCGCTAGCTGTTATATACTGTGGTTATACTTTTGCCACTTTACTTCAATAAATTTAAAAAATCAATTCTTCGACTAAAAAACCATCTCTCAGGTATTGCGTTTGGATGCAAAGTTTCAAAAAAAGATTTATTTTGTGGCTGGCTGCAACGGCATCGAAAATATGAATTGTACTGATTATAGACTTATTTAAACTTTTACTACAGCCATGCTTAAACATCAGTTGAAACCATAATGTGCAATTATTGTGAATTTTCACAAAAAAGAGCAGATCAATGAGAAACCTTGCAAAAAAAGGGAGTGCTTAAATGGCAGTCTTGAAAACTATAAAGAGGGTCAGCAAATAAATTGTAATGTATTGTAGTTTGTTAATATACAACTTTATTTCTCAAATCTAATAAAGCTAACATGAATATTAGCAAAACTGACTGTATCCGACATAGCTGCTAATTCTTTGTATTTGCTGATGCTTAGTCATAAACTTATTGCAATATGTTTTTAAATAGATTGTGCTATTAACTGAAACGATACCAAAACAGTTAAAAGTAAGAATGTTTTAAAATTGATATATGCCTCCTAGTTCCATATATAAGAGCCTCCTAGGGTTTATAATTTATTGATAGAAAATTACACATTTTTGTTGGAGTTGTCTCCTCTTTTCCATATATATGAATATAGATATATAAGGCGATTATGGGAATCATGTTTAAAATATTTCTATAGGGTTGTTAAGCACTATAAACACTGCTAGAATTAGGAGGCTCCCTGGACGCCTCCTAATTTTTCAGAGCCTCCTAACATGGATTATATATTGATAGAAGCCTCCTAGTTGGGAAATATAGTTCTATATATATATATATATATATATATATATATATATATATATATATATTCATATATAGGAACATATGGGGCCTGAATCAAAAATCCGGTCCTGTTATGGGGCATTCGTCTACATATGGGGCGCCCCATATGTGGATGGGTGCTTAAATACATTGTAAACCACTGTAGAATGTGTCAAATCATTCCTAGCAATTTTTTACATTACAACAAAGCATGAATCAATTTTGGAGTTGCTTTCCCCGGGAGACAACTCCAAAAATTTAATGTTTTTTCAAATAAATTAAAACACTGTGGGGCTAGCCCCATAACTGATAAATTGAAACATATTTCGGAGTTGTCTGTCCGATTATCATTTGTGTGGGCAACTTCAAATATAGCTTGGAAAACCCAATTTTGTACTGGTGTCTCTCTGAGTCACTCTAAATATTATGGTATAGCATTCTTCATAAAACCTTTTATCAATTAGTTTTACATTTCAGTACTTAAGCTTAAAATCAACCTTGAACTTGAATATCTTGATTAACTTGATTATTCGCTCCTAAATTAGATTATATTATTTGTTACTCAGATAATGTATAACTAGATTGTCTTTTTATTTTGCAGCCTTTTCAATTGTACATGCAGGAATGTATGCCGCTCAATTTTAATCAAGGTGGTAGTTTTTTTGGTTTTGTGCTGACCCTCAACAATTTTTGAAATAATTTGGTTTCAAAAAGTATTGAAATAATTTATTATTTCAATCGTTATTCAAATCGTTGCCCGTTATTCAACTCGTTGTGTATAATTAGGAGTGTTACAGAAATAGCAATTGTATTTGCAGATAATATTGAATTATTCATGAGAAAAGCATCTCCCTTCAAAATGAATACAAAAATCATAAAAAAGCCATTTCTTTCACAAAAGATTACAAAAGCAAACAACAATTACAAACAGCAATCAACATTTTAAAAACGTGTTTAAAAAATCATGAAACCTCGAAATAGAAATTTAGTTTTTTAAAAGTTTTTATTTCCAAAAACTACTGTTAATCAGAATAAGGAAAAAACTGAGAAATAAGATAGCTACATTAATTGACTACCAATTATGAACAAGGTGACTGTGGCAAAGTAGAAAAAAACAAATTCCCAATGATCTTGCTTAGAGCTGGCTGTTAGGTGCTGTACTGCTTTTTAGGAAGTTGTGAGCTCTTGCACGCAATACCGCCAATGATCTGTGTGGGAGAGCCTCTTTAATTTTCAGCAAAATCGTTTTGGAAGGTACAGTTGTCTTATCTTGCCATAGCTTGCTGAGTACGTCTTTTTCCAACTGGGTCCATCTTGGTTTTTTGGTTCCTGAAAAATAAATGAGTCATTTAGTCGATTGTAAGTCATAAAAGTTGGAGGAGTTGCTGGAAATACAAAGCCGAACAACATGCAGTTTTTCTTCAATATAGCTTGTTGCAATAGTGAAAAATTCAAATTTTAAGGCAGCATACTATGCATTTGTAAAACTTATTTTCCCTGGTTTTTAGAGCTGCATTTCTATGAAAGAAAAACTTTGCCAAGGCAAAATAATTTTTTTTAAAGTATGGGGTAAAATTTGATTTTTTGCCCTATTATAGCAAATTCACTAGTAAATAATATAGACTTTGCACTTTTTATACGTGTTTACATAATAACTAAGCTAAAATCGCTAAATCTTGGTGTGAACACTTATTCGTGCCATTGCTATTAGTATTATTATACATACCACTTAGCATTGGTAGGCAAACGGAACATCCTACTATGGTTGTCAAGCTTTTAACCAATTCTTATAGTTTACAAACATAAAATGACATCGTACAATAAAACACCAATCTCTAACCCTTTTATACTAATTTTGAGGTCATCATTAATGGTTTACTATTAAGCTCCATGACACTAACTTTTTCTAACACGACATAAAAAAATAAGCCAGAATTAGAATTTTACAGGCTTTTATTGCAGACATGTTTGAACTGATGACACAATATTTTGTAAATAGTTACACGTGTCCAGCATGCAATTTAAATTATCAATGGTGATACAGAAGAATATAGATCATAATGCTACCTTGTCTTTCGGTCGCATCATGATTATCTGATACACTTATTGTTGCAATGCAGTCTGCATCGTTCTCACTCTCCTCTACTTCAACAAGATGGGTGATGGATTCCTCTTTACCATCACTATCACAACGTGTTTCACCTATATTAGACAATTTTATTGATACATAGTTATCACCTAAAAATATTTACCAAAAAATACCTAAGAGGATCACAAGCAGTGTTAAACCTGGTTAGCAATAAACCCTTAGGGTTTTTTAAAATATTTGATTCACTTAAATTTTACTCAGATTTACACAGATTACTTAAATTTTCTCAAACTGGCTTAGAGGCAAGAGTCACAGATGTTTCATTACTTCCAATCTGGCCAAAATTTAGCAAATTATTGTAATAGTAATATCAGTGATAACAGAATGTAATTCTTTTAAAAAACCAACAACTGCATAACATGCTGAAAAGTATGATCCTAGGATAATTGTCCATTGCCTAGCTTTCAATTATTAAGTATAGGTAAATGCTAGATATCACTTCATGCTTTTCAACTTTCAGTTAATAATAAGTGATATATAATGAGGTGTATTTAACGGATCACATATGGGGCTTTCATAATAATAAGAAATGTATAATTATGCATGTGTATAGAACAAATCACATATGAGGCTTCAATAATAATAAGTGATATACTTGGATTTATATAGAACAAAACACATATGGGGCTTCCATAATAAGAAGTGATATATAATGAGGTGTATTTAACGAATCACATATGGGGCTTTCATAGTAATAAGAGATATGTAATTATGCATGTGTATAGAACAAATCACATATGAGGCTTCAATAATAATAAGTGATATACTTGGATTTATTTAGAACAAAACACATATGGGGCTTCCATAATAAGAAGTGATATATAATGAAGTGTATTCGACGAATCACATATGGGGCTTTCATAATAATAAGAAATATATAATTATGCATGTGTATAGAACAAATCACATATGGGGCTTTCATAATAATAAGAGATATATAATTATGCAAGTGTATAGAACAAATCACATATGAGGCTTTTATAATAATAAATGATATATAATTATGCAAGTGTATAGAACAAATCACATATGGGGCTTTCATAATAATAAGAGATATATAATTATGAAAGTGTATAGAACAAATCACATATGGGGCTTTCATAATAATAAGAGATATATAATTATGCAAGTGTATAGAAAAAATCACATATGGGGCTTTCATAATAATAAGAGATATATAATTATGAAAGTGTATAGAACAAATCACATATGAGGCTTCAATAATAATAAGTGATATACTTGGATGTATATAGAACAAATCACATATGAGGCTTCAATAATAATAATTGATATACTTGGATGTATATAGAACAAATCACATATGGGGCTTCCATAATAATAAGTGATATATAATGAGGTCTATAGAGCGAATCACATATGGGGCTTTCATAATAATAAGAAATATATAATTATGCATGTGTATAGAACAAATCACTTGTGAGGCTTCTGTATTAATAAATGATATACTTGGATGTATATAGAACAAAACACATATGGGGCTTCCATAATAATAAGTGATATATAATGAGGTGTATAGAACGAATCACATATGGGGCTTTCATAATAATAAGAGATATATAATTATGCATGTGTATAGAACAAATCACATATATGGCTTTCATAATAAGAAGTGATATATAATTATGAAAGTGTATAGAACAAATCACATATGGGGCTTTCATAATAATAAGAGATATATAATTATGCAAGTGTATAGAACAAATCACATATGGGGCTTTCATAATAATAAGAGATATATAATTATGAAAGTGTATAGAACAAATCACATATGGGGCTTTCATAATAATAAGAGATTTATAATTATGCAAGTGTATAGAACAAATCACATATGGGGCTTTCATAATAATAAGAGATATATAATTATGAAAGTGTATAGAACAAATCACATATGAGGCTTCAATAATAATAAGTGATATACTTGGATGTATATAGAACAAATCACATATGAGGCTTCAATAATAATAATTGATATACTTGGATTTATTTAGAACAAAACACATATGGGGCTTCCATAATAAGAAGTGATATATACTGAAGTGTATTCAACGAATCACATATGGGGCTTTCATAATAATAAGAGATATATAATTATGCATGTGTATATAACGAATCGCATATGAGGCTTTCATAATAATAAGTATTATATAATGAAATGTATTCAACGAATCACATATGGGGCTTTCATAATAATAAGTATTATATAATGAAGTGTATTCAACGAATCACATATGGGGCTTTCATAATAATAAGTATTATATAATGAAGTGTATTCAACGAATCACATATGGGGCTTTCATAATAATAAGAAATATATAATTATGCATGTATATAGAACAAATCACATATGGGGCTTCCATAATAATAAGTGATATATAATGAGGTGTATAGAACAAATCACATATGGGGCTTTTATAATAATAAGAGTTATATAATTATGCATGTGTATAGAACAAATCACATATGAGGCTTCAATAATAATAAGTGATATACTTGGATGTATATAGAACAAAACACATATGGGGCTTCCATAATAATAAGTGATATATAATGAGGTCTATAGAACGAATCACATATGGGGCTTTTATAATAATAAGAGATATATAATTATGCATGTGTATAGAACAAATCACATATGAGGCTTCAATAATAATAAGTGATATACTTGGATTTATTTAGAACAAAACACATATGGGGCTTCCATAATAAGAAGTGATATATACTGAAGTGTATTCAACGAATCACATATAGGGCTTTCGTAATAATAAGAGATATATAATTATGCAAGTGTATAGAACAAATCACATATGGGGCTTTCATAATAATAAGAGATATATAATTATGCATGTGTATATAACGAATCGCATATGGGGCTTTCATAATAATAAGAAATATATAATTATGCATGTGTATAGAACAAATCACATATGAGGCATTCATAATAATAAGAGATATATAATTATGCATGTGTATAGAACAAATCACATATGAGGCTTCAATAATAATAAGTGATATACTTGGATGTATATAGAACAAATCACATATGAGGCTTCAATAATAATAATTGATATACTTGGATGTATATAGAACAAATCACATATGGGGCTTCCATAATAATAAGTGATATATAATGAGGTCTATAGAACGAATCACATATGGGGCTTTCATAATAATAAGAAATATATAATTATGCATGTGTATAGAACAAATCACTTGTGAGGCTTCTGTATTAATAAATGATATACTTGGATGTATATAGAACAAAACACATATGGGGCTTCCATAATAATAAGTGATATATAATGAGGTGTATAGAACGAATCACATATGGGGCTTTCATAATAATAAGAGATATATAATTATGCATGTGTATAGAACAAATCACATATATGGCTTTCATAATAAGAAGTGATATATAATTATGAAAGTGTATAGAACAAATCACATATGGGGCTTTCATAATAATAAGAGATATATAATTATGCAAGTGTATAGAACAAATCACATATGGGGCTTTCCTAATAATAATAGATATATAATTATGAAAGTGTATAGAACAAATCACATATGGGGCTTTCATAATAATAAGAGATTTATAATTATGCAAGTGTATAGAACAAATCACATATGGGGCTTTCATAATAATAAGAGATATATAATTATGAAAGTGTATAGAACAAATCACATATGAGGCTTCAATAATAATAAGTGATATACTTGGATGTATATAGAACAAATCACATATGAGGCTTCAATAATAATAATTGATATACTTGGATTTATTTAGAACAAAACACATATGGGGCTTCCATAATAAGAAGTGATATATACTGAAGTGTATTCAACGAATCACATATGGGGCTTTCATAATAATAAGAGATATATAATTATGCATGTGTATATAACGAATCGCATATGAGGCTTTCATAATAATAAGTATTATATAATGAAATGTATTCAACGAATCACATATGGGGCTTTCATAATAATAAGTATTATATAATGAAGTGTATTCAACGAATCACATATGGGGCTTTCATAATAATAAGTATTATATAATGAAGTGTATTCAACGAATCACATATGGGGCTTTCATAATAATAAGAAATATATAATTATGCATGTATATAGAACAAATCACATATGGGGCTTCCATAATAATAAGTGATATATAATGAGGTGTATAGAACAAATCACATATGGGGCTTTTATAATAATAAGAGTTATATAATTATGCATGTGTATAGAACAAATCACATATGAGGCTTCAATAATAATAAGTGATATACTTGGATGTATATAGAACAAAACACATATGGGGCTTCCATAATAATAAGTGATATATAATGAGGTCTATAGAACGAATCACATATGGGGCTTTTATAATAATAAGAGATATATAATTATGCATGTGTATAGAACAAATCACATATGGGGCTTTCATAATAATAAGAGATATATAATTATGCATGTGTATAGAACAAATCACATATGAGGCTTCAATAATAATAAGTGATATACTTGGATGTATATAGAACAAAACACATATGGGGCTTCCATAATAATAGGTGATATATAATGAGGTGTATAGAACGAATCACATATGGGGCTTTCATAATAATAAGAGATATATAATTATGCATGTGTATAGAACAAATCACATATGAGGCTTCAATAATAATAAGTGATATACTTGGATTTATTTAGAACAAAACATATATGGGGCTTCCATAATAGGAAGTGATATATACTGAAGTGTATTCAACGAATCACATATAGGGCTTTCGTAATAATAAGAGATATATAATTATGCAAGTGTATAGAACAAATCACATATGGGGCTTTCATAATAATAAGAGATATATAATTATGCATGTGTATATAACGAATCGCATATGGGGCTTTCATAATAATAAGAAATATATAATTATGCATGTGTATAGAACAAATCACATATGAGGCATTCATAATAATAAGAGATATATAATTATGCATGTGTATAGAACAAATCACATATGAGGCTTCAATAATAATAAGTGATATACTTGGATGTATATAGAACAAAACACATATGGGGCTTCCATAATAATAAGTGATATATAATGAGGTGTATAGAACAAATCACATATGGGGCTTTTATAATAATAAGAGTTATATAATTATGCATGTGTATAGAACAAATCACATATGAGGCTTCAATAATAATAAGTGATATACTTGGATGTATATAGAACAAAACACATATGGGGCTTCCATAATAATAAGTGATATATAATGAGGTGTATAGAACAAATCACATATGGGGCTTTTATAATAATAAGAGATATATAATTATGCAAGTGTATAGAACAAATCACATATGGGGCTTTCATAATAATAAGAGATATATAATTATGCATGTGTATAGAGCAAATCACATATGAGGCTTCAATAATAATAAGTGATATACTTGGATGTATATAGAACAAAACACATATGGGGCTTCCATAATAATAAGTGATATATAATGAGGTGTATAGAACAAATCACATATGGGGCTTTTATAATAATAAGAGTTATATAATTATGCATGTGTATAGAACAAATCACATATGAGGCTTCAATAATAATAAGTGATATACTTGGATGTATATAGAACAAAACACATATGGGGCTTCCATAATAATAAGTGATATATAATGAGGTGTATAGAACGAATCACATATGGGGCTTTCATAATAATAAGAGATATATAATTATGCATGTGTATAGAACAAATCACATATGAGGCTTCAATAATAATAAGTGATATGCTTGGATGTATATAGAACAAAACACATATGGGGCTTCCATAATAATAAGTGATATATAATGAGGTGTATAGAACGAATCACATATGGGGCTTTCATAATAATAAGAGATATATAATTATGCATGTGTATAGAACAAATCACATATGAGGCTTCAATAATAATAAGTGATATACTTGGATGTATATAGAACAAAACACATATGGGGCTTCAATAATAATAAGTGATATACTTGGATGTATATAGAACAAATCACATATAGGGCTTTCATAATAATAAGAGATATATAATTATGCAAGTGTATAGAACAAATCACATATGGGGCTTTTATAATAATAAGAGTTATATAATTATGCATGTGTATAGAACAAATCACATATGAGGCTTCAATAATAATAAGTGATATATTTGGATTTATATAGAACAAAACACATATGGGGCTTCCATAATAAGAAGTGATATATAATGAGGTGTATAGAACGAATCACATATGGGGCTTTCATAATAATAAGAGATATATAATTATGCATGTGTATAGAACAAATCACATATGAGGCTTCAATAATAATAAGTGATATACTTGGATGTATATAGAACAAAACACATATGGGGCTTCCATAATAATAAGTGATATATAATGAGGTGTATTTAACGAATCACATATGGGGCTTTCATAATAATAAGAGATATATAATTATGCAAGTGTATAGAACAAATCACATATGGGGCTTTTATAATAATAAGTGTTATATTTGGATGTATATAGAATGAATCTCATATGGGGATTTCATAATAATAAGGGATATTTTTTGGATGTATATAGAACGAATTACGTGTGTGGCTTCCGTAATAACAAGTGATATACTTGGATGACTATATAGAACAATACACATATGAGGCTTTCATA